>NC_134360.1:6728202-7068202 GCF_048569485.1 Anomaloglossus baeobatrachus | reverse complement strand
TAGGTCAGGAATCAGTGGACAACCAAGGCGTACAGCCGAGAGAGGCACAAGTCCAATCCGCCAGAGGTAGGGGAACAGTCTTTAAGATGTGGGACAGTTTTCTCAGCCCCTCACGTACCACAGCCCCTGAGGTGCGGGGTAGTGCCACAAGAAATCCTAAGTTTGCCCAGATGCTCAAGGAGTACCTTGCAGACCGAACAACTGTACTCCGACATTCCTCTGTGCCTTACAATTATTGGGTATCCAAGCTGGACACGTGGCATGAATTGGCTCTCTACGCCTTGGAAGTCCTGGCCTGCCCTGCCGCTAGCGTTTTGTCAGAGCGTGTTTTTAGTGCCGCAGGTGGAATCATTACAGATAAACGCACCCGCCTGTCAACTGAAAATGCTGACAGGCCGACTCTGATCAAGATGAACAAGGGTTGGATTGGGCCAGACTTCACCACACCACCAGCAAATGACAGCGGAATTTAAAGTTTGTAACGGGAATTTGCCATGTACCTCCACTCACCCATGGGTACACACTTCTGGACTTTGGCTAATCGCTGGACTGCTCCTCCTTCTCCTCATGCGCCACCATGATGACCGTTATAAGAGTTAGGCCGTTGTTTCAGGTATACCCCCAGTGGTAAATTTTTTCGCCCATTCATTCAGAATGGACATTACAACGACAGGAGACCCGCTCCTTTGCAATGGGAACAATGTTTTGAGGCCCTCATGCACGTCTCTATCCAGGGTCAATGTGGAGCCTCCCAATTTTTGGCTGCCCTGCCTAAGGGCTATACTACAATAGACCCACTTCCTTACAATGGGCACTTCAGGTTTACAGGCCCTCATGCACGTCTGTATGCAGGGGCATTGGTGAACCTCACAATTTTGGACTTCCCTGGCAAAGGAAAATACTACAAAGACTCACTTCCTCAAAATGGGCACATTAGACTCAAGAGGCCTTCATGTACGTCTCTTCTCAGGGACATCGGAGTGCCACACAATGTTTTCACGTAAAATCTTTCATGTAATCTCAAAAAGTAACATACACCAGCTCTATCTCACTATTGGGTATGTGCCCTTAACATTTCCGCCATGAAAATTCATTTTGGTGTCAATTTGGAAGGTTTTCTGGCGAGTCCGTAAAAATGGCGTAAAACTCGGATAAAATTGTTCACAGCTGTGACTTTTGAGTGATAAATGCTTCAAGGGGTCTTCCCCATGCTGTTGCCATGTCATTTGAGCACTCTTCTGAGACTTTTGTGACATTTTTAGGGTTTCTACATGCTGCCGGGGGGTCATTTCATAAAAATACTCTGGTCTCCCATAGGATAACATTGGGCTCGGTGCTCGGGCCGAGTACACGAGTATCTTGGGATGCTCTGCCCGAGCCTCGAGCACCCGAGCTTTTTAGTACTCGCTCATCACTAACTAGCATACTAAAATATTAAGATTTCCCTTCACTGGAACTTAGGTCCCGAGGTCAACCTTGGAAGAATAGACCTATATCCCTCCTGTACTAAATTTACAGCTGACACAATGCAGACACGCAAGTAATGTTTTAATGGCATTCACCAAACTCCATGTAATCCATCAGACGCCAGATAGAGAAGTGTGATTTGTCACTCCATAGGACTCATGTCTGCTGCTCTAGAGTCCACTGGTGTCCACTTTATTACCCTCCATCGACGCCCGACATTTGTGGTTGCATACAGTTGCTTGGCCATGGAGACCAGTGTAAACATTACTGTGACCCATATGAGAGCGTTGCTGCAGTCCCTGAGAACGGCTTCTGCACGGATGTCCGAGCTGTGGAGTTTCGGCCCAGTACACTGTGATCTTCCGATCATTGTCGGGCCTTGCTATCTGTCGGGCCCCAGCTATCTGATCGTTGGGACTTATCCTTAGTCCCAAACAAGGCTTTCATACATCATTTGGCAGAACACAAAGTCCAGCTCTGAAGAAGAATCTAGGTCTTGTCTTATAGACATGTTTTTTTCCTGATTTAGTTATTCCAGATCCAGATTCTCACCCTGTAATATCAGGTTTACAATAACAATTGTCATTTGGCCGTGCTTTACAAGATTCAGTTCTCTGCTCCTTTGATACTAGGATGCAAGTCCTTTAAAATAGTTGAGAAACTCTGATCCAAATCATCCATCCTCCCTCAATGATTTAAGTATTGAGAAACAGAAACATTGACTTAGGAAAAGCAAAGACGTAATATAACAGTATAATATAATAAATAATATATAACAGTATAATATAATAAATAATATATCACAGTATAATATAACAGTCCTCCAATCTAGAGCTAAGACTTTCACAATGTGGAAGAAGTAAAAGCTCTAATATCTGACACAGGGCACTAGAGGTGTACAATTTTTAAAGTTTTGATTAAAAGTTATTTTTAGACAAACTCCATTTCTTTTGTTAGTGTAGTCATTCCTGCACTAATGGAAATTAACTAAACCAACATATAACAAGTCCAATTTTGTTAATAGAGTTACAGTAAGAACAGATCGATTTCTTTTTTTTATCGTAGAATGAATAAGCCATGTGTAATTAGGAAACCTAGAAATTCATGCATTATAAAACTACACGTACAGTATATCATGAGAGAGAATACACCCCTCACCTTTTTGTAAATATTTTATTGTATTTTTTCATGGGAAAACACTGAAGAGATCTGACAGTCTGATACAATGTAAAGTAGTAAGTGTCCAGCTTGTCATTGGAGAAGACCAAGAGATCGTCCAGCTACACCACCACACAAGAGTAGTAGTGGAGACCTCCGAAGATATTCACAAACTCTTGAAAGTCATCTTGGGCATTACTGAGCTCAGATGGCATAATTTGTTTTTTGCAGTGAGTGACTAGTGGTGAGCGAGTGTGCTCACCACTGCTCATTACTCGACTGACCATCAAGCATTGGAGTTTAAAAATACTCAAGTCTCCCATTGACTCAGTACTGAATTTGCACCCTGATGCTCAATCGAGTAACAAGCAGTGGCGAGGACAGTGTGCCAAAAATGGGGAATGTGGTAATGAGACACAGAATAGAGACTGGACAGTATAGGGGGTACACAGTGTGGGAGTACAGTGTGAAGAAGAGGTCCTGTATGTTAAGGAGAAGGCAGTGGGGAGGACATGTACCATAAGAGAGACAATGTGTAGGTCATATTTTGGGCAGGGAATACAGTGAGGGGCACACATTTATTCAGGTGCATTGCCAGAAAATGTATTTCTGTGCTGATAGTGGTTCCAGTGATGTATTTCTGTACTGCTGGTGGTTCTGGCAATATATTCTTGTGCTATTTATTCTGCTCTTGTACACATGTAACAATCCATATCTTGTATGGTGGTTCTGGTGATGTATTTTTGTGCTGTTATTTGGTTCTGATCTTGTACACATGGAACAATCTATAACTTGTTAGATTGATTTTGGTGTGGTATTTACAAACTGGTGGTGTTTCTGGTGATTTATTTCTGTACTGCTGGTGGTTTTGGTTCTGTTGATGTATTTTTTGTACTGTTCTTTGTTCTGATCTTGTACACATGTAACAATCCATAACTTGTATGGTGGTTTTGGTGATGTATTTAAGTACTGATGGTGGTTCTGGTGATATATTTCTGTACTGCTGGTGGTTCTGGTGATGTTGATTATGTATTATTTTTCTGTTCTTGGTTCTGATCCTGTACACATGTAACAATCCATAACATGTAAGATTACGTGATACACAGTTATCTTACTAAAGTGTTGCACCCTTTGATAAGTTAACAGTTACAGTGGTTTTATTTTTGGTAGGAGCACTAAAGGGATTGTTCAAAGTTGTGATGAAAGTCTGCAGTCACACTACAGTCATGGGCGAAAGTGTTGGCACCCTTGAAATTATTCCAGAAAATGAAGCATTTCTCCCCAAACATTATTGCAATTACACGTTTTGTCCTACACATGCTTATTACCTATATGTGTATTAGGACAACACAAAAAATCTGAGAAAAAAAGCAAAATGGACATAATTTCACACAAAATCCCAAAAATGGTCAGGAAAAAGTTGTTGGCACCTTTACAAAATTCTGGGTAAACAAATTTGTTTCAAGCACGTGGTGATCATTCAAGCTCACCTGTGGCAAGTAACAGGAGTGGGCAATATGAAAATCACACCAGAAATCAAATAAAAAGACACGTGGGGTACAATGTCATAGACACCCCGTAGTAGTTGGTTATCAGACTATAAGATGCCACACATGTTTGACTGGTTATCCTTTTGATTTATCTGTAGTCTTATGTGCATGTACGTTAAATGCCGCTATCTTGCACCTGAAAGTGAATAAAGGAGAAGTTGACTCCATCTTTGCATTGTGTGTACCATACTAAGCATGGAGAACAGAAAGAGGAGAAGAGAACTGTCTGAGGACTTGAGAACCAAAAATATCAACAACTCAAAGTTACAAGACCATCTCCAGGGATCTTGATGTTCCTTTGACCATGTTATGCAACATAATCAAGAAGTTTACAAACAATGGCACTGTAGCAAATCTTCCTAGATATGGAAAGCATAGAAAAATTGCTGAAAGGTTGTAACACCGGATAGTCCGGATGGTGGATAAATCCCAATCAATTTCCAAAGAAATCCAAGCTGTCCTGCCGTTCAAGGGCATCAGTGTCAGCGTGAACTATCCATCCACATCTGAATTAAATTAAATGCTATAGAAGAGACCCACGAAGACCCCACTGTTGACATAGAGGCATACAAAAGCCAAAATGTATGTAACCAAAATCCTTCTAGGAAAGTGTCTTGTAGACAGATGAGACCAAGATAGAGCTTTATGGTAAAGCATAAAATTCTACTGTTTACCGAAAACGGAAAAGGCCTACAAAGAGAATTACACAGCACCTACACTCAACAATGGTGGAGGTTCAAAGATGTTTTGGGGTTGTTTTGTGGCCTTATCTGATAAACTTCATTGGGCCTTTGGTGAGTTCCACAGACATACAGTTAGGTCCAGAAATATTTGGACAGTGACACAATTTTCGCGAGGTGGGCTCTGCATGCCACCACATTGGATTTGAAATGAAACCTCTACAACAGATTTCAAGTGCAGATTGTAACGTTTAATTTGAAGGTTTGAACAAAAATATCTGATAGAAATTGTAGGAATTGTCACATTTCTTTACAAACACTCCACATTTTAGGAGGTCAAAAGTATTTGGACAAATAAACCAAACCCAAACAAAATATTTTTATTTTCAATATTTTGTTGCGAATCCTTTGGAGGCAATCACTGCCTTAAGTCTGGAACCCATGGACATCACCAAACGCTGGGTTTCCTCCTTCTTAATGCTTTGCCAGGCCTTTACAGCCGCAGCCTTCAGGTCTTGCTTGTTTGTGGGTCTTTCCGTCTTAAGTCTGGATTTGAGCAAGTGAAATGCATGCTCAATTGGGTTAAGATCTGGTGATTGACTTGGCCATTGCAGAATGTTCCACTTTTTTGCACTCAGGAACTCCTGGGTAGCTTTGGCTGTATGCTTGGGGTCATTGTCCATCTGTACTATGAAGCGCCGTCCGATCAACTTTGCAGCATTTGGCTGAATCTGGGCTGAAAGTATATCCCGGTACACTTCAGAATTCATCCGGCTACTCTTGTCTGCTGTTATGTCATCAATAAACACAAGTGACCCAGTGCCATTGAAAGCCATGCATGCCCATGCCATCACGTTGCCTCCACCATGTTTTACAGAGGATGTGGTGTGCCTTGGATCATGTGCCGTTCCCTTTCTTCTCCAAACTTTTTTCTTCCCATCATTCTGGTACAGGTTGATCTTTGTCTCATCTGTCCATAGAATACTTTTCCAGAACTGAGCGGGCTTCATGAGGTGTTTTTCAGCAAATTTAACTCTGGCCTGTCTATTTTTGGAATTGATGAATGGTTTGCATCTAGATGTGAACCCTTTGTATTTACTTTCATGGAGTCTTCTCTTTACTGGTGACTTAGAGACAGATACACCTACTTCACTGAGAGTGTTCTGGACTTCAGTTGATGTTGTGAACGGGTTCTTCTTCACCAAAGAAAGTATGCGGCGATTATCCACTACTGTTGTCATCCGTGGACGCCCAGGCCTTTTTGAGTTCCCAAGCTCACCAGTCAATTCCTGTTTTCTCAGAATGTACCCGACTGTTGATTTTGCTACTCCAAGCATGTCTGCTATCTCTCTGATGGATTTTTTCTTTTTTTTCAGCCTCAGGATGTTCTGCTTCACCTTAATTGAGAGTTCCTTAGACCGCATGTTGTCTGGTCACAGCAACAGCTTCCAAATGCAAAACCACACACCTCACACCTGTAATCAACCCCAGACCTTTTAACTACTTCATTGATTACAGGTTAACGAGGGAGACGCCTTCAGAGTTAATTGCAGCCCTTAGAGTCCCTTGTCCAATTACTTTTGGCCCCTTGAAAAAGAGGAGGCTATGCATTACAGAGCTATGATTCCTAAACCCTTTCTCCGATTTGGATGTGAAAACTCTCATATTGCAGCTGGGAGTGTGCACTTTCAGCCCATATTATATATATAATTGTATTTCTGAACATGTTTTTGTAAACAGCTAAAATAACAAAACTTGTGTCACTGTCCAAATATTTCTGGACCTAACTGTATTTTCTCTTTATACCAGATTGTCCTGCCTCATTCAGCCAACTTGGGATTGCTGTTCCCTGGAATAGAATGTGATTGTGTAACTGCATAAATGCTGTGTCAGAGGACTGGAGACTTTGCCGTGGTTTCCTTTCCTGGAGTGCCATGGTTACTTATCCTGGGGAGCAGTGGTTTCCTTTCTTGAAGTGCCATGGTTTCCTTTCCAGGAGTGCCATGATTTCCTTTTCTGGAGTGCCATGGTTTCCTTTCCTGGAGTGCCATGGTTTCCTTTTCTGGAGTGCCATGGTTTCTTTTCCTGTAGTGCCATGGTTTCCTTTCCTGGAGTGCTGTGGTTTCCTTTCCTGGAGTGCCATGGTTTCCTTTCCTGGAGTGCCATGGTTTCCTTTCCTGGAGTGCCATGGTTTCCTTTCCTGGAGTGCTGTGGTTTCCTTTCCTGGAGTGCCATGGTTTCCTTTTCTGGATTGCCATGGTTTCCTTTCCTGGAGTGCCGTGGTTTCCTTTCCTGAAATGCTGTCGTTTCCTTTCCTGTAGTTCCGTGGTTTTCTTTCCTGGAGTGCCGTGGTTTCCTTTCTTGGAGTGCTGTGGTTTCCTTTCCTGGAGTGCTGTGGTTTCCTTTCCTGGAGTGCTGTGGTTTCCTTTCTTGGAGTGCTGTGGTTTTCTTTCCTGGAGTGCCATGGTTTCCCTTCCTGGAGTGCCATGGTTCCCTTTTCTGAGTACCATGGTTTCCTTTCCTGGAGTGCTGTGGTTTCCTTTCCTGGCGTGCCATGGTTCCCTTTCCTGGAGTGCCATGGTTTCCTTTCCTGGAGTGCCATGGTTTCCTTTCCTGGAGTGCTGTGGTTTCCTTTCCTGGAGTGCTGTGGTTTCCTTTCCTGGAGTGCCATGGTTTCCTTTTCTGGATTGCCATGGTTTCCTTTCCTGGAGTGCCGTGGTTTCCTTTCCTGAAATGCTGTCGTTTCCTTTCCTGTAGTTCCGTGGTTTTCTTTCCTGGAGTGCCGTGGTTTCCTATCTTGGAGTGCTGTGGTTTCCTTTCCTGGAGTGCTGTGGTTTCCTTTCCTGGAGTGCTGTGGTTTCCTTTCTTGGAGTGCTGTGGTTTTCTTTCCTGGAGTGCCATGGTTTCCCTTCCTGGAGTGCCATGGTTCCCTTTTCTGAGTACCATGGTTTCCTTTCCTGGAGTGCTGTGGTTTCCTTTCCTGGAGTGCCATGGTTCCCTTTTCTGGAGTGCCATGGTTTCCTTTCCTGGAGTGCCATGGTTCCATTTTCTGGAATACAGTGGTTTGCTTTCCTTGAGTGCTGTGAATTTCTTTCCTGGAGTGCTGTGGTTTCCTTTTCTGGAGTGCTGTGGTTTCCTTTTCTGGAGTGCTGTGGTTTCCTTTCCTAGAGTGCTGTGTTTTTTTTTTTCTGGAGTGCCGTGGTTTCCTTTCCTGGAGTGCCATGGTTCCATTTTCTGGAATACAGTGGTTTCCTTTCCTTGAGTGCTGTGAATTTCTTTCCTGGAGTGCTGTGGTTTCCTTTTCTGGAGTGCTGTGGTTTCCTTTCCTGGAGTGCTGTGGTTTCCTTTTCTGGAGTGCCATGGTTTCCTTTCTTGAAGTGTTGTGGATCCCTTTCTTAGAGTGTTATGGTTTCTTTCCTGAAGTGCCATGGTTTCCTTCCTGGAGTGCCGTGGTTTCTTTCCTGGAGTGCCATGGTTCTCTTTTCTGGAATACAGTGGTTTCCTGACATGGAGTGCTATAGTTTCCTTTCCTGGAGTGCCATGATTTCCTTTCCTAGAGTGCTGTGGTTCCCTTTCTTTGAGTGTCATGGTTTCCTTTCTTGGAGTGTCGTGGTTTCCTTTTCTGGAATGTCATGGTTTCTTTCCTGGAGTGCCATGGTTTCCTTCATGGAGTGCCGTGGTTATTTTCCAGGAGTTCCATGGTTTTCTTTCCAGGAGTGCTGTGGTTTTCTTTCTTGGAGTGCCATGGTTTCTTTTCTTGGAGTACCATTGTTTCCTTTCTTGAAGTGTCATGGTTCCGGTTTCCTTTTCTGGAGTGCCATTGTTTCCTTTCTTGAAGTGTCATGGTTCCGGTTTCCTTTTCTGGAGTGCCGTTGTTTTCTTCCTATAGTGCCGTGGTTCCCTTTCTCTCTATATTTTATTTGCCCTCATTGCCCAGTTACTATCTCCTCTTAGGGTTGAATATATCTGAGATGTCATTGTTCGGCAATTACAAGGGAGCAACTGTTCCTAATGATTTGCCCAAGTGCATTCAGCGGCAGAACAATCCCCAGATGACCATTAATAACCTCAGTGATCGCAGCCGAGGCTGGAAGTGTCGGGATTTCTACGTGTGACACTTGTACTTCATACTGAATAAATGAAGCTGTTTTGAATAATTTGTTTCCATGTTTTCATCATTTGTGCATCATTATCATATATAATAATCCTGTGAGTTCCAGAATTCCACAACTTTTTTTTTTGGTGTCGATATTTCATTGTTAAAGAGCATAATAGTTCTGATTTTGCACCGGGATCGGGGTGGGGAGGGGGGGGGGGGGCGAGACTTCACCTTCACTATATTTCGTTCTATACTAAAAATGCCTAAAAACAAAAAAAATTGACAACCGGTTGTTTCCATGACTTTTGCTGATAGAATGTCCCTGAACACTGTCACAATATCAAGTCAAGGGTGAAGGTGTCAGTCAGTAAGGGAAACAAAACATTGACCAGAGGAGAGTATGCTCCAGACATTTCATCTCACAGGGAACGCAGGTACCGTATTAACTATAATGTATATGTCCAGAGATATTTTGGGCGCTCGAATATGAGACGCCAGTGTTACCATCGTCTGCCTCCATCTAGTGGAAAACTTGTCTAACTACAGTCTCAAATACAGCGCCAGATACCGGCTCCACTGTAGAACAAAGAACAAATGCACTGAATCTACTGATACTAAGTTAGTTATGTTTATTATACAAAAAATAAATAAAAAATTGCATATACTGTAACATTTAATTGAAAAATTTGGGATTTATTTTATTCCATGATTGAGTTTAGATATACGGTAAGTTTTGTACATAAACTGATGATATCCAATATAACAGAGAATAGTCTTAAACCCTTCACCCACGGTGATTTTACGTTTTTTTGCACTTTGTTCCATAATTTTTTTATTTTTACATCACTAATAGGAGGACTTAACTTTGCGGGATGAGCTCTACTTTTGAATGAAAACATTCATTTGTACTGGGAAATGGGAATAAAAATCCAAGTGCATTGAAACTGCAAAAAAAAGTGCAATCAAACTATTGTTTTTGGGGTTTTTTATTTACCATGTTCACTATATAGTAAAAGTGACCTGGCAGTATGATTGTCCAGGTCAGTACAAGTGTTAAGGAGAAATTCCATAGTTTTCGGGAAATCTCCTTCTTAACAGTAAATATCTGCTGTAATCTCAGATTGAAGGTCACTGAGAGCCGGTGGAGAAATTCAGACCACACAATATAGCTGGTAAAAATTCCCTTCTCAGTAACGTGCACACATGTGACATACTTTATTGTTACAAGCCTTATTATAGAACCATAAGGGGATAATCTCTTAGTAAAATTCCTTAGTATACCATTGGTTATATTAAAAGCATATGCAGAAAGCCTGTGACGTTTATCCATTTTTTGGCACTTCCCCTCCAGCCCCTCCTGTGTTCCAACTCCACAACTTGCAGAGTCATTGTCACGTAATTCAGTCATAAATTTAGACTTATGCAGATACAGCCGGCCATTGTTATCAATATTTAATTCTGTTCCCGTGTTTCATGATATCATCTGCTGACCTTGGTGTAGATATGCTTACAGGCTCTTGTTACTCATATAGAAAAGAAAGCTTGGTTATAGAAAAAGCACATAGAAAAATATATTGTATTCTCACACAAGTACATGGATAATAAATATGAATAGTTTTCTATCAATTTAAGTAGTGCAAAAAGATTCGCTTTCATAATGTGCACCACCATATTATGGATGTCAGGTCTGAGCATTCCTACATGAACAGTGTCCTGGAAAGTGGATTGATCATCGTGAGCCAGTTGAATGGCCACCAAGGTCTCCCGATCTGACCCCCTTACACTTTTATTTTTGGTGTCATCTGAAGGCAATTGTCTAGGGTGTGAAGATACAACATGTGCAGCATCTGAAACAATGCATACTGGAGGCCTGTGCAGCATTTCTGCTGCGGTGTTGCTATCAGTGTGTCAAGAGTGGGAGAAGTGGGTTGCATTGATAATCCAACACAATAGGCAGCATTTTGAACATATTTTATAAGTGGTCATAAAATTGTAAATAACTAATCAACAAATAAAGTTACATTAAAATAAAGCACACCATTGTTTTTCCTGTGAAATTATCAATAAGTTTGATGTGTTACATGACCCTCTTGCAATTGGAAAAAATAAAGTTGGAACCAAAATGTCCGACTTCAAAATGGCCGCCATGGTCACCACCAATCTTGAAAAGTTTCCTGCCTCCCATATACTAATGAGCCACAAACAGGTCATATGAACAAGTTTGGGCACCCCTATTAATGTTAACCTTTTTTCTTTATAGCACTTTGGGTTTTTGCAACAGCTATTTCAGTTTCATATATCTAATAACTGATGGACTGAGTAATATTTCTGGATTGAAATGAGGTTTATTGCACTAACAGAAAATGTGGAATCCGCATTTAAACAAAATTTGACCGGTGCAAAAGTATGGGCACCCTTATCAATTTCTTGATTTGAACCCTCCTAACTACTTTTTACTGACTTACTAAAGGACTAAATTGGTTTTGTCATCTCATTGAGCTTTGAACTTCATAGGCAGGTGTATCCAATCATGAGAAAAGGTATTTAAGGTGGCCACTTGCAAGTTGTTCTATTTGAATCTCCTATGAAGAGTGGCATCATGGGCTCCTCAAAACAACTCTCAAATAATCTGAAAACAAAGATTATTCAACATAGTTGTTCAAGGGAAGGTACAAAAAGTTGTCTCAGAGATTTAAACTGTCAGTTTCCACTGTGAGGAGCATAGTAAGGAAATGGAAGAACACAGGTACAGTTCTTGTTAAGCCCAGAAGTGGCAGGCCAAGAAAAATATCAGAAAGGCAGAGAAGAAGAATAGTGAGAACAGTCAAGGACAATCCACAGACCACCTCCAAAGACCTGCAGCATCATCTTGCTGCAGATGGTGTCAATGTGCATCGGTCAACAATACAGCGCACGTTGCACAAGGAGAAGCTGTATGGGAGAGTGATGCGAAAGAAGCCGTTTCTGCAAGCACGCCACAGAGTCGCCTCAGGTATGCAAAAGCACATTTGGATAAGCCAGTTACATTTTGGAAGAAGGTCCTGTGGACTGATGAAACAAAGATTGAGTTGTTTGGTCATACAAAAAGGCATTATGCATGGAGGCAAAAAAACACGGCATTCCAAGAAAAGCACTTGCTACCCACAGTAAAATTTGGTGGAGGTTCCATCATGCTTTGGGGCTGTGTGGCCAATGCCGGCACCGGGAATCTTGTTAAAGTTGAGGGTCGCATGGATTCAACTCAGTATCAGCAGATTCTTGACAATAATGTGCAAGAATCAGTGACGAAGTTGAAGTTACGCAGGGGATGGATATTTCAGCAAGAGAATGATTCAAAACACTGCTCCAAATCTACTAAGGCATTCATGCAGAGGAACAATTACAATGTTCTGGAATGGCCATCCCAGTCCCCAGACCTGAATATCATTGAACATCTGCGGGATGATGTGAAGCGGCTGTCCATGCTCGGCGACCATCAAACTTAACTGAACTGGAATTGTTTTGTAAACAGGAATGGTCAAATCTACCTTCATCCAGGATCCAGGAACTCATTAAAAGCTACAGGAAGCCACTAGAGGCTGTGATTTCTGCAAAAGGAGGAGCTACAAAATATTAATGTCACTTTTATGTTGAGGTGCCTATACTTTTGCACCGGTCAAATTTTGTTTAAATGCGGATTGCACATTTTCTGTTAGTACAATAAACCTCATTTCAATCCAGAAATATTACTCAGTCCATCAGTTATTAGATATATGACACTGAAATAGCAAAACCCCAAATTGTTATAAAGAAAAAAGGTTACCATTAATAGGGGTGCCCAAACTTTTTCATATGACTGTATATATATACACCCTGTACGTTTGGACACACCTTCTCATTCAAAGAGTTTTCTTTATTTTCACGACTTTGAAAATTGTAGATTTACATTGAAGGCATCAAAACTATGAATTACCACATGTGGAATGAAATACTTAACAAAAAAGTGTGAAACAACTGAAAATATGTCTTATATTCTAGGTTCTTCACAGTCGCCTCCTTTTGCTTTGATTACTGCTTTGCACACTCTTGCGTTGTGATTGTGACAATCAATTGTGTTGTGCAGAAGTCTGGTGGACATCATCATATCTGTCCTTCCTTTCCACACGCCGCTTATCTAGTCCTCGACGCATCTTTGGATTGGTGTCAACGGTGCTGAAATCCCCCGAAACCTTACTTAAGGTTTTTGTGCATGGAATCACAGTTACGTGTGACATAATGGACCACAACAGAGGCCCCAGGGATTTCATCATCGCCTACTTAGGTCAGATGAAACATAAGTGATAAAGAAGCGGTTGTTACCCGGTCCTGCACCATGTAACTCTCTCCTGTGATATGCACTTGTTTTGGAAATACAGACGTTTTTTATGCAGCTTGGTCAGTGCTGTAAAGTCTTATCCTTTATTTTTATTATTATTATTATTATAATACTTTGTTTATACTGTATGTGTGCCGCCCCGCTCGCAGCAGCCGAGCTGCTCGGAACCGGACCTTCTGTGGGTGGCTCGAGGGTCTCCGGGCCCGGGGGGGGTCTCGCGGTCACTTCGATCAAAAATGGGGGTTATAGTGGTGGATGTAGGACATATATGTACGGGCTGAGCCGTACTAAGTTTGTGACGCCACCCACGGTGTGTGGTGAGGTTGGACACCACCACTGCAGTTACGGGGCGCCCGGGGGAGATGTTATGCAGCAAGTTGTTAACCCCTCCGTGGGCAGGGATGGCGGCCCCGGGACCCGTTGGGGTTTATGGTGCAGGGAGATGAGCGACCACAGGGTGCTGGTGTACTCACTATTGAAGGAAACACACGAGTCTCTGTTAAACCAAGGTGATGGTGGTCGGTGCCCGCAGCCGGCTGCGTTCTGGTTCCCCCACCTGGCTGGTGGTCTCTGTCTTTCTCCTGCACCTTTGTTGGAATGGTGGACTGCCTGTGCTTGCAACTTCAGGAGTCCGCTCCCGGCTGGATGTGGCCTACGGAGCCCTTGCCCGCAGACGCTGCCCCGTGGGATCTCTGAGCCCTGGCGGTGGCCTTCTATCCCCCTCGGTGGGCTGTTGTCTTCTATTAGGGACTTTGGGTGGGACAGGACCTCTAGTCCTGGCCTCAATCGGTAAATTAACCGGTTCCAGCCGCTTCTGGTCCCAGCTTCAGGATCCAAGTACCCCCCTGTGTGCTCCGGTTTCCGAGTCGGTTCCCCGGGTCGTTACCGGCAGGCCACTTCCCTGTTATGATCCAGAACCATGGAAGACCACCATAAATCATTGGTAAAAGGTGACAAGAGCATTGGCAACTAATCTGGCCGCCATCCCCTTACTAACCATCAACACTAGAAGTAGCCGAGGGGTGAACTAACATCCTGTGCACCGCGAACCCAGCCGGAGAACTAGCTATCCTAAAGGAAGGAAAGATGAATAATGCTCTGCTCAGAAAATAGATAAATAATAGCAAGCCCCCCACATTCAAAGACTGCAGTGATATAGGAAAACACAATACACAGATAGATGATAGGATTAGCAAAAGGTGAGACCCTGCTGACTAAAATAGGACAGGATAGGAAAGGGACTGATGGTGGCCAGAGAAAAACCCTACAAAAATCCAAAAACCTGATAGTACAAAAAGCTCTCAGATCGCTAGATCTGAACTCAGTCCTATACCAGGCGCTCTTGTCATACCAATGAACAGAAAGCAGGAACCATTACACATTCAAGAAGCAACAAACACATGGACTAATAGGAGCAATACTCCAAACATAGCTGCAGGGAGCTTCCCAGCTAAGCAACTGAGAGGGAAGATCCCTGCATGCAAATAAACTGAAAACAACCACAGTAAATGACAAACTCAGATAAGAGCAAAAAGAACCAAACAAGAAATAAAGAGCCAAGCAATTATCTCGGGTAGATGTGGTCTGGAGCAGGATTAAGCAGGCTGGTGAACAAAGAACAACTGACATCCGGCATAGCCTGCTAGCAGATCAGGGTTTAAATAGGCAGAGAGTTAGCAATGGAAACGCCCATTGCTCAACACACCTGGTCTCTGTCCAAACCATTCCTGGCCACAAGAGGGAGCCTCACAGCAGCAAAAGCATAACTGACATTCACAACACTACCCTGTCCCGGTCCACCTCGGTTCCACCGAGCCGTCTTCCTGGCTCCTGCAGACGGAGACCGCTGTCTGCCTCCTAGCCAATGGCACCAGGGCTCCTACCCTGGCGCCGTTCAATTTGGGGTATTCGCTTCTGCTGGAGCTGCACACAGCTCCAGCCACACTCCTCTCCAACTTGAACTCTAAGATAATCTGTTTACTTTCCTGCCCCTGGGCTGTCTAGACTCCTTGGTGGGCGTATTCCAACCGCCTGGTTCCGCCCCCTGGTGTGTCTATCTAGCCCTGAGGGGGGTGACTAGGGTTTTAAAGGTTGGCGTATGTCACCTGTGAGGGAAAGGTGTAGTGCAGGGGCCAATTTGTGACTACCTGGCCCGGCCAGGGCATCACACTCCCCCTTGGTTAAACACAGACCGCCCGCGGGCTGTCCGACCACCATCGGTTTATTTTGTTTAACTGAAAAAGATAAAAGATTTTAAAACAGATACAAGTATAATAAAATATTTACATTCATGGATACTTTGGTTTCTTCCCTTAACGGGAGGCATTTTACTTTAACGTTGCAAAACAAAAAACATTTTTTATTAACCGGGACGGGACCATATCTTTTCACCTTAGCCCACCCAAACAAACCTAGCCCTGATGCTGCCTCTAAAACCAGGTCAGCACCCCTTTTCCCAGTCCAGGAAATGGGTTCGGGTCCGGGTGGTGCCCACATGGGCCGGGTAATAAGTTCCTTACCCGGCAGTCTCTCTCAGAGGCCCCACGTCCAGGGGACCCCTGACCCGGAGGGTAGTCACCGGTTTCCATGGTGATGGGACCTCAGCCTACTCTGCCGCAGGCCCTTCTTCCAACCAGCCTCTCTGGAGACTGCGGCATGATGAAAAGGGGGGGTCTGGGGCTATTTACAAGACCCAATAGTTTATGGGTTGGCCTGCAAGTTCTCAGCCATGTCTCTTTAAGTGCAATTAAACAACCGGAAATATCAAAGGGTCCCAACGGGAACTGAACTGTGGGGTAGCCGGGAACCACTACCTCTTTAACATTCTTCTTCAGAACTTGATGGCGGTGGAGAGGGATGGGCGCACCTCCGGGTATTTTTGCTCATCTTCTCTTGACATCAAGGGCAAACCACCCCCTCTCCCCGCAGTGTCGGGTATATGTCACCAATTCTCCAGGCTCCAGGTCTCAGTCCGGATGGCCAATGGGTAGATGAGGGCCCACATTTCTCCGGGACACGAAGATCTCCGCATCCAGGCCCGACTCGAAGATGAACCCCCATCCTCTTTGAAGGTTAAAGCGGCCGGACCTGGCCCTTGTACGTCGGGCCCCTCACCCGGAAGGTGGCGTTGCGGAGGTTATCTTTCTCTGAATAGGTCCGGGACAGCACCTCCGCCTTCCTCTTTTTGCGGGCCGGACCTCCGCTTTCCAGTCAAGCACCTGCTGCAGCGTTTGTGCTCTTACTCGGACGCAGAATCGCGACAGCTCCCGCTCCAGCCAGGCAGCGGTTCCCTCGGGTAGCTGGTTCAGGCTGCGGTCCTCCGCATCAAAAACCACTCTGCCTCTGACGCTTCTGGACCGCTCCGCTCGCCTCTCTGAACGCCGACATCCTCCATCCGCTCCCCCTTGGTCTTTTGCCGGCACCTCTTTCTTTTCTTTTTGCTGGAAGTCTCGTTTTGCGACCTCCGGCTCACTTTCCGGCCGTCTTCCCAGGGGGCGGGCTTCAGCTTTCGCGCCCTTTCTGCGGGGAAGAAGACTCTGGCGGGAATCTTCGCGCCAAAAGATGGCGGCAAGATGGCGGATTTTCCGAAATTTCACAACGGATCACCGCTGACTTCACTTCAAGGCGCACTTCACTAGGTAAGTGAATGGGTAAGTATCCTGTCCGTGATGCCAGAAGAGTCGATGTTCACCGCTCCGGGCTCGCTGGTGGATGGCTCGAGCGTCTCCTGACCCGGGGGCCCCGTGGTCCACTTCGATCTGAAAGGGGAGCTGGCACTTTTAGGGGGACGTAGGTGTTTGGCCGGAGCCGTGTTTGAGTTCATGACGCCACCCATGGGATGTGGTGAAGGTAGGCACCACCGCTGTAGTTACGGGGCACCTGGGGGGAGATTGTATCCAGCAAGTTGTTAACCCCTCCATGGGCAGGGATGGTGGCCCCAGGACCCATTGGGGGAGCTTTTTCGGTGCAGGGAGATGGGCGGTCGGAGGGCACTGGTGTACTTACTATTGGAATGAAAAACTCGAGTCTCTGGTAAACCAAGATGATGGTGGTCGGTGCCCGCAGCCGGCCGCAGTCTGGTCCCCCACCTGGTTGGTGGTCTCTGCCTTTTTCCTGCACCGCGTTGTGTATCTGTGGATTGCCTGCGCTTCAGCGACGGGAGTCCGCTCCCCGGCTTCGTGGATGTCGGGAGAGCCCTTTTGCCCGCAGACGCTGGCCCGTGAGATCTCTCTGCTTATGCGGTGGCTTTCTATCCCCCTCGTTGGGCTGTTGTCTTCAGTTGGGACTTTGGGTGGGAAAGGACCTATAGTCCAGACCGCAATCAGTTAATTAACTCGGTCCAGTGGTTTCACGGTTTGTGCTCCGGGTTCTGAGTCGGTTCCCCGGGTCGGTACTGGCGGGCCACTACCCTGTCCCGATCCACCATGGTTCCACCGAGCTGTCTTCCCTGCAGGCTGAGGCCACCGCTTGCCTCTTAGCCAAAGGTGCCCGGGCTCCAACCCCGGCACCTGTCAGACTGCTGCAGACCTGCACACAGGCCTGCTTCCACTCTCCTTCACTCCTGTCAACTCATCTGCTCTCAACTGACACTGAACTGTTTCCTGCCTCAGGCTCTCTGAACTCCTCGGTGGGTGTGCCAAACCGCCTGGCTCCGCCTCCTGGTGTGTCCATCAGGCACTGAGAGAGGTGACTAGGGTTTAATGGTTGGCTGTTGACACCTTTTTAGGGGACTGGTGTTGTGCGGGGTGCTATCTGTGACTACCTGGCTAGTCCAGGGCATCACAGTAGCACGACGCCAAGACGAAAATATCACTGGTGGCGTCAGGGCCGTATTTGGGGTTTTTGCTGCCCTAGGCACTGTCAGTGGTGGCGCCACCTTCTGATCAGTCAGATTACGGGTATGTGCACACAGCTTTTTTTTTTTTTTTTCCCCCAGACAGATCCGCCCTATAACCCGCCCAAAAAACCCAAACTCTAAATATTAAAGAAATGAACTCATACACTGCAGTGTAAAACGACTTGCTGTCCATATGTTCAGTCTTTGGAGTTTTTTTTAAGCGCGTCAGGTTTCCTCAGACATGAAGCGGCTGACAGTGACCGGTCCATTATATGGCGGCTGCTGCTTGGATGCCGCTTACTAGTTGTGACCGGCCATTATATGGCGGCTGCTGCTTGGATGCCACTTACTAGTTGTGACCGGTCCATTATATGGCGCCTGCTGCTTGGATGCTGCTTACTAGTTGTGACCAGCCATTATATGGCGGCTGCTGCTTGGATGCCGCTTACTAGTTGTGACCGGCCATTATATGGCGCCTGCTGCTTGGATGCCGCTTGCTAGTTGTGACCGGCCATTATATAGCGGCTTCTGCTTGGATGCCGCTTACTAGTTGTGACCGGTCCATTATATGGCGGCTGCTGCTTGGATGCCGCTTACTAGTTGTGACCGGCCATTATATGGCGCCTGCTGCTTGGATGCCGCTTACTAGTTGTGACCGGCCATTATATAGCGGCTTCTGCTTGGATGCCGCTTACTAGTTGTGACCAGCCATTATATGGCGGCTGCTGCTTGGATGCCGCTTACTAGTTGTAACCGGTCCATTATATGGCGGCTGCTGCTTGGATGCCGCTTACTAGTTGTGACCGGTCCATTATATGGCGGCTGCTGCTTGGATGCCGCTTACTAGTTGTGACCGGCCATTATATGGCGGCTGCTGCTTGGACGCCGCTTACTAGTTGTGACCGGCCATTATATGGCGGCTGCTGCTTGGACGCCGCTTACTAGTTGTGACCGGTCCATTATATGGCGGCTTCTGCTTGGATGCCGCTTACTAGTTGTGACCGGTCCATTATATGGCGCCTGCTGCTTGGATGCCGCTTACTAGTTGTGACCGGCCATTATATGGCGGCTGCTGCTTGGATGCTGGTTACTAGTTGTGACCGGCCATTATATGGCGGCTGCTGCTTGGATGCCGCTTACTAGTTGTGACCGGCCATTATATAGCGGCTTCTGCTTGGATGCCGCTTACTAGTTGTGACCGGTCCATTATATGGCGGCTTCTGCTTGGATGCCGCTTACTAGTTGTGACCGGTCCATTATATGGCGCCTGCTGCTTGGATGCCGCTTACTAGTTGTGACCGGCCATTATATGGCGGCTGCTGCTTGGATGCTGGTTACTAGTTGTGACCGGCCATTATATGGCGGCTGCTGCTTGGATGCCGCTTACTAGTTGTGACCGGCCTTTATATGGCGGCTGCTGCTTGGACGCCGCTTACTAGTTGTGACCGGTCCATTATATGGCGGCTTCTGCTTGGATGCCGCTTACTAGTTGTGACCGGTCCATTATATGGCGCCTGCTGCTTGGATGCCGCTTACTAGTTGTGACCGGCCATTATATGGCGCCTGCTGCTTGGATGCTGGTTACTAGTTGTGACCGGCCATTATATGGCGGCTGCTGCTTGGATGCCGCTTACTAGTTGTGACCGGCCATTATATGGCGGCTGCTGCTTGGATGCTGGTTACTAGTTGTGACCGGCCATTATATGGCAGCTGCTGCTTGGATGCTGGTTACTAGTTGTGACCGGTCCATTATATGGCGGCTGCTGCTTGGATGCTGGTTACTAGTTGTGACCGGCCATTATATGGCGGCTGCTGCTTGGATGCCGCTTACTAGTTGTGACCGGCCATTATATGGCGGCTGCTGCTTGGATGCCGCTTACTAGTTGTGACCGGCCATTATATGGCGGCTGCTGCTTGGATGCCGCTTACTAGTTGTGACCGGCCATTATATGGCGGCTGCTGCTTGGACGCCGCTTACTAGTTGTGACCGGTCCATTATATGGCGGCTGCTGCTTGGACGCCGCTTACTAGTTGTGACCGGTCCATTATATGGCGGCTTCTGCTTGGATGCTGGTTACTAGTTGTGACCGGCCATTATATGGCGGCTGCTGCTTGGACGCCGCTTACTAGTTGTGACCGGTCCATTATATGGCGGCTGCTGCTTGGACGCCGCTTACTAGTTGTGACCGGTCCATTATATGGCGGCTTCTGCTTGGATGCCGCTTACTAGTTCATTTAAAAAAATAAGTAAAATCCAGTAGCTAAAAGATGTTGGAAAAAACAACCAAGAAGCCACAGCAAAAAAAATAAATATTTGCTTCAGGATAAAATGATGACTGTCCTAAAGTGTTTCCTGTCTGAATAATTCCGGGGGTTCACAGACCACTACAAGACGTGTGCACATTCCCTGATAGAGCCCAGAGCCTTCAGATAGTAGTTAAGACCTCCATACACATTAACCTAAAGTTGTCTAAACCCGCCAATATTGACAGGTTCTGCTGATAGCCCAATGTGAACAGGGGCTCTCAATTCTGATTGTCAGGGGAATAAGGATCCAGCATGTCCGATTACGGAGTGTAGATCCTATTATCCTCTAAATGATAAGCTGCTGTCGGAGATGTCCAGCAGCGGCTCTAATAAAGAACACAAACACTTGGCAGAATGAGTGCTCTTGTATATGGGAGAGCCGAGCAAGATAGCTGCCGGCCTAAAAATCAGACTATAGTGTATGGGGGCTTTAGTCTATTACTTATTCGGCTGACAGACATGCAGATAGCTGTATTTTTAGTCCAGCACGCTGACCCTATGTTTTAGGATCAAGACTGATAAGGTAAAGATTACAACAGCCACATGACTATCACCAGAACCACCATCAATACAGTAATACATAACTAAAACCACACTACATACTATAATACGTAACCAAAACCACAGTTAGTACAGTAATACATCAACAGAACTACTGTCAATACAGTAATATCACCAAAACCACCCTAAACACAATAACACATCACCAAACCCACCCTGAAGACAATACATCGCCAAAACCACCATCAGTACATGAATACATTGCCAACTTCACACAGCAATCAAGTGCAGTGTCAGGTTAGACCCATATACATCTATGTATTGCATTAACGTACAACTCTCAGTATGTCCTTAACAATGGTAAGGAGATGCTGGTAGTTGTTACCAGCCATCATTAGACTGTGGACCATATAAGAACCACAATACTGATTAGTCCCAGGCAGTAGACTTAACTTTTGGACGAGATCTTATAGGTTTAGGTCCATTAATTCTGAGGAGATTAGTAGGGCAGAGGTGGGCTCAGTAGGGAGAAGGGGCATCATGAGGTGGGACTTGAGACCCCCACCAATTGCTCAAAAGACCTCTTAAGTGCACAGCTCAGGAGACAGGACTATGAAATTTTACTCCCGGAATCCATTCTGTCTGCATGTTCTGGTTCTGGGAAACACTCGGGGCCACGGTAGTCGGACCCCCAGCGATTGGAAAGTTATTCCCCATCCCAAGGATAGGGGGTAAGTTCCCAATGTGAGAAAACCCCTTTAAAGCCGCATTCACACTGCAGCCAAAGATGGGAAACTGATTTATCTAAACAGTATCCATCACCCGATGCACGAGCAAAACTTTCATTCGTCAGGTGAGATGATTTTTAAGCTGACTTAAAGGGAATCTGTCACCCCAAAATGACACCTAGACTGCGGAAATATTTATATGGGGGACATGATCTGTGGAGAAATAAACCCACCCATAAAGAGTTCAGCTTCAAAGGAACTGGTCACAACCTTTAATATTAAACTGCTCCATTGTCTTGTTAGTCAGAAAATGTGCATCACTTACATTGCGTCACTAACAAGACATTGGGGGCAGTTTAAAATTGAAAAAGGGTGTAACAGGTTCCCTTTAATATTCACTGAAAAAGCCACATTTGATATGAAAATGAGGACATTTCTGCGCGGCCTAAGCCTGTGTGCACCGATACCACCTAATATAGGAAAATACTAGCCAGGCCTGTGTCTTGATTAATAGTGATCCATTGGTGAGAGTGAGCACCGTAACACCAAATCTCCTGACTGCACCGCACCCAACACTGCGGCACACTCCAAGCGTCAGTGCGGGTGTGCACACAACACAGGAGGAGCACAGCGGCACACTCCAAGCGTCAGTGCATGTGTGCATCCAACACAGGAGGAGCACAGCGGCACACTCCAAGCGTCAGTGCGGGTGTGCACACAACACAGAAGGAGCACAGCGACACACTCCAGGCGTCAGTGCGGGTGTGCACACAACACAGGAGGAGCACAGCGGTACACTCCAAGCATCAGTGCGGGTGTGCACACAACACAGGAGGAGCACAGCGGCACACACCAAGCGTCAGTGCGGGTGTGCACACAAAACAGAAGGAGCACAGCGGCACACTCCAAGCGTCAGTGCGGGTGCAGGGCTGTGGAGTCGGAGTCGTGGAGTCGGAGTCGGAGCTCATTTTGGTGGAGTCGGAGTCGGTATAAAATGCACCGACTCCGACTCCTAAAATATATAATAAATTGGGGACAGGAGTGCAATGCAGAATGTGCTGAATATTTTACTAAATAATAACATTTAGTATAATGCTTATATTGAAGTGAAAAATTTATTGTAGTACAATGTGAACATCAGACATTTAATTGTTTTTATGATACAATAATCAAGATATTTGGATAGAACATAAAATATTTATTGGAATACAACTTTAGAACACAAAAAACTAATAAATTGTAAATATGTAATATATATATATATATATATATATATATATATATATATATATATATATATAGTAAAAACACACAAGATATATATGTAATCTACTGTATATTACATGTATTACATACGGTATTTACAATTTATTACAGTTTTTTGTGTTCTAAAGTTGTATCCAATAAATATATTTTATGTTCTATCCAAATATCTTGATTATTGTATCATAAAAATTATTAAATGTCTGATGTTCACATACACATGTTCATGTACTACAATAAATTTTTCACCTAACTATAAGCAATATATGTAGGAGCCGGAGTCGGAGCCGGAGTCGGAGTCGGTGCAAGAGAATTTGAGGAGTCGGAGTCGGAGTCGGAGTCGAAGGTTTGGCTTACCGACTCCACAGCCCTGTGCGGGTGTGCACACAACACAGGAGGAGCACAGTGAGGAGGGGGACACGGCGCTGTGATGTGCTGTCTGCTCACTTCAACAACCTTCCTCATTGAATCGGCAGTCAAATACAGGCAGCAACCAGGTGTCAGAACGTACCTGCATCACACTGCAGGCGCACCCACGCGGACACTGCAGTCACATTGCAGGCGCACCCACGCGGACACTGCAGTCACATTGCAGGCGCACCCACGCGGACACTGCAGTCACATTGCAGGCGCACCCACGCGGACACTGCAGTTACATTGCAGGCGCACCCACGCAGACACTGCAGTCACATTGCAGGCGCACCCACGCGGACACTGCAGTTACATTGCAGGCGCACCCACGCAGACACTGCAGTCACATTGCAGGCGCACCCACACGGACACTGCAGTCACATTGCAGGCGCACCCACGCGGACACTGCAGTCACATTGCAGGCGCACCCACGCGGACACTGCAGTCACATTGCAGGCGCACCCACGCGGACACTGCAGTTACATTGCAGGCGCACCCACGCGGACACTGCAGTCACATTGCAGGCGCACCCACACGGACACTGCAGTCACATTGCAGGCGCACCCACGCGGACACTGCAGTCACATTGCAGGCGCACCCACGCGGACACTGCAGTCACATTGCAGGCGCACCCACGCGGACACTGCAGTCACATTGCAGGCGCACCCACGCGGACACTGCAGTCACATTGCATGCGCACCCACGCGGACACTTGGAGTGCTACTCTGCTCCTCCAGTGTCAGGACACGTGCAGAAATGCTAAGTAATTTTAGACAGCACTGACTCACCTAAGGACGAGGGACTGTCTTTAATATGCAAATAGGAGGGTGCACATCTGCACCAAGACATCGGCCGCACCAGGGGGGACAGACCAGTCTGCATATATATAATAAAATATTAAGTTAAAACTGTACATGCCAGAGCGACGTCCCCTGTATAAATGTGTCTGCAGATTAATTGGCATTTTGGGAGTAAAAGTAAAATGTCATCGCTCTTAGCAACACATTGTCCTGCGTCTCCCAAGACTCCCCTCTTGTCTGGTCTGCTGCAGCACATACTGCAATGGTGCCCGTATAGGGAATCTGTCACCAGGTTTTGCTCCCCCATCTGAGAGCAGCATAATGTAGAGACAGAGCCCCTGATTCCAGCGATGTATCACTTACTGAGCTGTTTGCTGTCGTTTTCTCTGCTGCAGATCTCGCAGTTATACAGAGCTCATGAATATGCTGGACTACCTGCAGCACACCAAGTAGTCCTGTAATGATAACTACTGCTGATTAAACAGTGATGTTATCAAAACTACACTAAGCAGCCCAGTAAGTGACAACACTGGAATCAGGATCTCTGCCCCTACATTATGCTGCTCTCAAATTAGGTGGCAAAAACCTGGTGACAGACTCATAATTGTCACTAAAGAGTAACCACCCTAAGTAAGCCCAAGACTGTGCCCAAGAATAAATAACTGCCCATCACTGAGCTCACAGCACAAAGAATGACCCCCCACCGTGTCACTTACAGCATACAGCCTCCACATTCTCTCCTATAACATTCCCACTACACTGCCCCCTCACATGAAAACCCCACTGTCCTCCCCACTGAATTACACCCTCCACACCGTGTCACTTACAGTATACAGCCTCCACATTCTCTCCTATAACATTCCCACTACACTGCCCCCTCAAATGAAATCCCCACTGTCCTCCCCACTGAATTATACCCCCCACACCGTGTCACTTACAGTATACAGCCTCCACATTCTCTCCTATAACATTCCCACTACACTGCCCCCTCACATGAAACCCCCACTGTCCTCACCACTGAATTATACCCTCCAGACCTTCCTCACTTATGAACTATGACCCCCACTGTCCCCACCTCTCCATGCAGCCCCCACTTCACTGTCCCCCTCATGATGTCCCCTCTCTATAATGAGCCTTATGCTTCGCATTCTGTATACCCAGCCCTCCCAGGCTCCTAACTGAGCGCTCCCCATGCTGCCCCTTCTCCATATAAAGCCCCCTCCATACCAAGCCCACCATGGTTCCCCTTCCATACAGAGTACCCCCCATGCTTTCCCATTCTCCATACCATGCCTCCCCCCGTGCTACCCCATTCTCCATACCATGCCCTCCCCCCGTGCTACCCCATTCTCCATACCATGCCTCCCATTCTCCATACCATGCCCCCCCATGCTACCCCATTCTCCATACCATGTCTCTCATTCTCCATACCATGCCCCCCCCCATGCTACCCCATTCTCCATACCATGTCTCTCATTCTCCATGCTGCGCCCCCACATCATGCTTCATCCCCCCCATCCTCCATGCTGTGCCCCCACATCATGCTTCATCCCCCCCATCCTCCATGCTGCGCCCCCACATCATGCTTCATCCCCCCCATCCTCCATGCTGCGCCCCCACATCATGCTTCATCCCCCCCATCCTCCATGCTGCGCCCCCACATCATGCTTCATCCCCCCATCCTCCATGCTGCGCCCCCACATCATGCTTCATTCCCCCCATCCTCCATGCTGCGCCCCCACATCATGCTTCATCCCCCCATCCTCCATGCTGCGCCCCCACATCATGCTTCATCCCCCCATCCTCCATGTTGCGCCCCACATCATGCTTCATCCCCCCCATCCTCCATGCTGCGCCCCCACATCATGCTTCATCCCCCCCATCCTCCATGTTGCACCCCCACATCATGCTGCATCCCCCCCATCCTCCATCTTGCGCCCCCACATCATGTTCCATCCCCACATCCTCCATGTTGCGCCCCCACATCATGCTGCATCCCCCCCCATCCTCCATGTTGCACCCCCACATCATGCTGCATCCCCCCCCATCCTCCATGTTGTGCCCCCATATCATGTTCCATCCCCCCATCCTCCATGTTGCGCCCCCATATCATGTTCCATCCCCCCATCCTCCATGTTGTGCCCCCATATCATGTTCCATCCCCCCATCCTCCATGTTGCGCCCCCATATCATGTTCCATCCCCCATCCTCCATGTTGCGCCCCCATATCATGCGGCATCCCCCCATCCTCCATGTTGCGCCCCCATATCATGTTCCATCCCCCATCCTCCATGTTGCACCCCCATATCATGCGGCATCCCCCCCAGCCTCCATGTTGCACCCCCACATCATGCTGCATCCCCCCACATCCTCCATGTTGCGCCCCCACATCATGTTCCATCCCCACATCCTCCATGTTGCGCCCCCACATCATGCTGCATCCCCCCCCATCCTCCATGTTGCACCCCCACATCATGCTGCATCCCCCCCATCCTCCATGTTGCGCCCCCATATCATGTTCCATCCCCCCCATCCTCCATGTTGCGCCCCCATATCATGTTCCATCCCCCCATCCTCCATGTTGCGCCCCCATATCATGTTCCATCCCCCCATCCTCCATGTTGCGCCCCCATATCATGTTCCATCCCCCCATCCTCCATGTTGCGCCCCCATATCATGTTCCATCCCCCCATCCTCCATGTTGCGCCCCCATATCATGTTCCATCCCCCCATCCTCCATGTTGCGCCCCCATATCATGTTCCATCCCCCATCCTCCATGTTGCGCCCCCATATCATGTTCCATCTCCCCATCCTCCATGTTGCGCCCCCACATCCTCCGGCATCCCCCCTCCCCCCCCCCCGGGTTGCTTGTTCGGCGCTGTCTTCGGCTGTAAAGCGCTTACCTGCTCCAGGCGGCATCTCCGGCGGCTGCACCTCCCGTTCTCCGCGGTGGCGGTGGCGGTGGCAGGATCATCATTTCACATCTTCCTCGGCGGCGGCTCCATGTCCCGTCCTCCTCTGCGCGGCGCTGCCTCACGCTGCTGTGACCTCTGCACAGTGAGCGCACGGCAGCACGGCAGCACGACGGGGCGGGGAGCTGATTACAGCTCCTCTGACCCCGGAAGTAAGTGCTGGCACGCTCACAGTGTCATTTATATTCGCGTGTTATAGACGCGACTATAAATGACTGTGCGCTCCCTCCCTCCTCCAAAAAGGCGCCGGATTTAATAAAGAGTTTGGAGGAGGGAGGAAGATTTAAAAATTTTTTTTTTTTTTTTTTAAATTTTGGTTTGGGCGCCGCCCCCCCTGGAAGGCGCCGCCCTAGGCACGTGCCCTCAAGTGCCTAATGGCAAATACGGCCCTGGGTGGCGTCCAGGAGACAGCAGCACCAAGATATAGCAGTGAGACCCCCGAAACGAGGCCAGAGCAACAGGCCCCTCCCGGAGACAGGATACGAGCATCGACTCAGGAATGGCAGAGCCGTGCATGAATCATGACATCATCATCTTTAATAATCAAAGATTCCATGATAACAGGGTCTGTACCACAGGACTAGCGTATTAGCAAATGTGATACCAATATTCAAGAGACAAAAACTGAGCCTGGAAACTATATGTTGTGTTCCATGAATGGGAACAACCTGTTGTATGTAATTCTTGCATTGCATATTTTTCCTCCTATCAGGAAATTCCTTTATTGTTACTAGGTAGATTAGACTGTATGAAGTTTGCCCCTATGTACCTCCCTTAGTTGGCTTCTGTATAGAATGCTCCTCCCTTCTTCCTCAGTTTAGTCTGGAGGAACCATTGCTGAAGACACATGTGTACCCCCTGTACAGATTATTCCTTTTCACCTGCCTTTACTTTGTACTTAATACAAGATTCTAGAAGAAAACTACAGGTTTCTCCTGGTCTTCCTACAAGTCATCATTTCTGGCTGAGTTTAAAACTATCTGTGGATGCTTTGAAGTGTAAGTACAAGCATACAGTTATATAAGGAACTGATAATTAGAGCAAAGAGACAGAATACTATAGACCGGTAAGTTTTATTTTACGATGGACACAATCTTTAAGGGTTTTCTAAGAGATGCTATCCTGGAGTATCTCTATAAAATTAACCTCATAACTCAGCGTCATGATGATGATGTGCACATTTTCTATCTGGACTTTTTAAAGTAGCTTGATAGGGTGTAACCTAGAAGGTTAGTACATAAAATGAGAGCAGTGGGATTAGGGAAAATATGTGTATTGGTTTACCAAATGGTTCTGTGATAAGAAATAGAGTGGACACTAATGGAGCACATGGTGCCAGTGGAGTGCAACAGTTGTCAGTATTGGGCCCTCTTCTTTTAAAAATGTCATTAAAGGAAATTTATCAATATGATTTTCCAACCCAAACTATTTTTATCAACACATAGCTCTTTCAAAGAATAGTCCATAATACTTCTGCATGGCGAGTTTGTTCTGTCGATACTGAGAAATCAGCGTTTGAAACGATAGGCACATAAAGCTGAAGAGCTGGTTGTAGATCTGAAGCCTCTGTCAGTTCAACTCTATTTCCCGTCCAGCACTGCCTCCCCCTTATTGACTGATTGCTCTATTACCTGAAGTCATACAGCATAGAGGTTGTCAGATTATAGTAAAATGTGAAAAGTAATCAACAAAGGAGAGCATAATTGAAGAGGTATTTCTGTAACCTGGGAATTGGGGTGAAATGGAAATTTAAGTTTCATGTAGATAGAAGAAGGTCATGTGCTTGGGCTAAGGAAATGAAATGTACAATTATGTAATAAATGATAGAATGCTTGGTTAAAGTTACGGAAAAAGACCGGTGTCCAGTGTTTAGTGACCAGTGTCAGGCAGCTGCTACCAAGGATAATAAAATAATGGGAAGCATTAAATATGGCATAGATGCTCATGATAAGAACATAGCAGTACCTCTATACAAGGGTTTAGTCAGGTCACACTTAAACCACTCTGTGCAATTTGTGCCTCCAGTGTATAGAAGGATATAGTTGAACTAGAGCGGATGCAGAGAAGAGCGACGAAGGTTATTAAGGTAATGAGTTGACTTTAATTCCAAGACAGATTATCAAACATGGGGTTATTCAATTTGGAAAAACAAAATCTTAGTAGCAATCTTTTATGACGTCTAAACAGGTATATGAGATTTCTCTAATGATCTTTCTACTGCAAGCCCTGCAGCGGTGACAAGAGGGCATCATCTACGTCTATAGGACAGAAGGATTCTCCCATCATCATAGACAGCAATTCTTTACTGTAAAGGCCGCTTTACACGCTGCAACATCGCTAGCTATGTCGCTAGCGATCGCACCTGTCCCCGTCGTGCGTGCGCCACGGGCAAATTGCTGCCCGTGGCGAACGATATCGCTAGTACGCGTCACACGCACATACCTTCATAACGACGTCGCTGTGGCCGGCGAACAAACTCTTTTTTAAGGGGGAGGTTCGTGCGGCGTCACAGCGACGTTACACAGCGGGCCACCAATAGAAGCGGAGGGGCGGAGAGTAGCCGCATTAACGTCACTCCCACCTCGTTGCCGGAGGACGCAGGAACGCTATTGTTCGTCGTTCCCGAGGTGTCACACGTAGCGATGTGTGCTGCCTCAGGAACAACTAACAACCTGCGCCCAGAACGAGCAACGATATTTGGGAAAGGAACAACGGGTCAACAATCAACGATGTTTGTCATTTTTCGGTTCATTAGTGGTCGCTCGTAGGTGTCACATGGAACGACCTCACTAATGACGCCAGATGTGCGTCACGAATTCCGTGACCCCAGCGATATCTCGTTAGCGATGTCGTTGCGTGTAACGGGGCCTTTAGAGCAGTGAGATTATGGGTCTCTTCCACTCCGTTTTAATGGTTGATTCACAAAAAAACAAAAACAAAGAGCAGCTGGAAGTCTTTATTGAAAAATATATTGCATGTTATAGATCCTAGAATCTGTGATGGGAGATTAATCCAAGGAGCTAGATTCATTATAATGTTCTTTCTCCCATCCACCTGTAACGCTCACTGCTGGAGATGGTAAAGCGGTGAACAGGAGTGGACCTACTGGACCACATGGGGGACCCGGGCTTACACTTTTGTGAAAGGGGCTTGATTACGCGTCCACCGCAAGGCAGACGACAGGTGCTACTCCCAAGGCACTGACCGGGTCTATTGCTGCTGATCCCCAGGGCAAGGACAAAGATGCAAACAGGCAAAATCTCTAATGTAGACAGGGACCACCAGGATGGCTGAGGCAAATATCATGACCAAGTACAGTCACTAGTATAGACAGGAACCACTGGGACAGATGAGGCAGACAGCACGGCCAGGACGGACAGGTACAGTCAATAGGGCAGACAGGTACAGTCACTAGTATAGACAGAAACCATCGGGATGGCTGAGGCAGGTAGCACAGCCAGAATGGATAGGCACAGTCATTAATATAGTTGAATGACAAGGACGGCTGAGGCTGAGAGCACGACCGGTATGGAGAGGCACTCGGTACCAGCAGGGCGAGGATACAAGAATGTACACTGGCAAGGAAACGGACAGTGGACAAGCGGACCTGGAAACTAGCTGGCTAGGGAACAAACCACTAACTATGCACGTTGCTCAGGCACCTCCCCTAGTGGGAAAGTGCCTTAAGTACCCAGTGCCTGTCAGAAATAGGCTGAAAGACAGTTCTAGGAAATGATGTGCTGTCCCTTTAAGAGAAGGGCAGTAGTGGGTGCACATGCCCTAGGAGCACTTCTGAAGGACTTATGTGGCCCTGGAAGGGGAAGCAGAGGACATCCACGTGGAAGACCGTGGGGAGGTCAGGCAGCATGGTGTGGGCTGGCTGTGCTGGTGAGTGAATCGGCATCCCTGCATGGAGGGGAGTAAGCAGTGCAGGGATGCTGGCGCTGCACTACCACTGTTAATTCATTGTAACTCTCTCACCTCCTACCATCTTAGCATTATGATTTTTCTCTTCCACTTCTCACACTTGATTTATTATAATATCCTTTTACCACCCCCATTTCATTCCCTTTATTAAAGCTTTTTTGACACTTGCTTCTCCATATGGTCTCCTGCAGCTCCACTTCCTCTTGTGGCCGATGACGTCTTAGCGCTTGGGCTGAGTCACGTCATAGAGAAGGTTATGGAGCTTCCGCTAGCTTCCCCGCCATTCTCTATTGCTGACAGTGTCGCGGGCGGAGGGGCCACGCTCGCTACGCTCGGGTCCGCGGCTGCTGCTGCTCGGTGGCTCGAGCGGTGGGCCGGACCCGGGGACTCGAGCAGCGCTCCTCGCCCACAAATGAAAAGGGGGTGGTTTGTTTTGGGAGATAGTTCGTGACGCCACCCACGGGTCGTGGTGATTATGGGCACCACCGCTGCTGGTGACGGGGATCCCGGGAGCGATGGTAGGGAGCAGCTAGGATGCTGTCCCCTCCGTGGGTAGGGGTTTGTGATCCCGAGGCCCGGTGGTGTAACAGGGAGGCTGGATGGCTGGGGTGCAGGGTTGCAGGGGCAGCGCGGCGCGGTGACGGATGGCACTGGTGTACTCACTCAGGTAGTCAATGACAGAGTCTCTGGTAAACCAAACGGCTGGATGGACGGGTCCCGCAGCCGGCTGCACTGTTTGTGCTCTCTCCCCGGACAATGTGATGGTGGCTGTCTTTCCCTACACCTGGTTAGAATGTTCTGACTCCTGTGGTTGTCCACCGGTAGTCTGCTCCCCTGCGTATAGGTACCGAAGGAGCCCGTTTTGCCCGCAGGCGCTGGACCTTGGATCTCTAGCCTATGGCGGTGGCTGTATATCCTCACGGTGTGGACTGTTGCCTTCTGTCGGGTCTTTGTTGTTAGGAAACCCCTGGGGTTCCGGTCACACTCGGATTTGACCGTTGTCGGCGGCTCCAAGCCTAGTCGGGGTCCGATGGCCCTGCCAGTGCGCTTAGCTTCACTCCACTCCCCGGTTCGGTACCGGTGGGCCACCGCCCGACCCCGGTCCTACGGTTCTGCAGAGGTCCACTAACTCCTGCAGACAGCCACCACCGTCTGCCAACCTTGCTGTTTGTGTCTGGGCCCCTACTCAGACACCGACAGTTTCTGACCTCTCACTTTCACTGTCTACTCAGATCTGTCTCTTTTCCCGCCTCCAGACCTGTGAACTCCTCAGTGGGTGGGGCCAACTGCCTGGCTCCGCCCCACCTGGTGTGGACATCAGACCCTGGAGGGAGGCAACAAGGGTTTTTGTTTGACTGGTGTTACTGTCCAGGGGAAGGGGTGTGTAAGGTGTAATGTCTGTGACAACCTGGCTAGTCCAGGGCGTCACATTCCCCCTTGGTGAAATGCAGACCGTCTGCGGGCTGCCCGTCCATCACCGGTTTTATTTTTCTGAAAAAAGATAAATTAACATGTAAAACATTTAACACAAGCATATTTTTAGTTCTTCCCTTAAGGGAGGCATGGCACTTTAACGTTTCAAACATATGTAAAAAACACTTTTAATAATAACGGACGGGTTCATGTTCATCCGCTTCCCCACCCAAGCAACCTAAACCTTGATGCTGCCCCTAAGAAATGGGCAGCACCCCTCTTCCCCAGTCCGGAAGCAGGAACTCGGTTCCAGGTCACCCAAGCGGGAATGGGTACGGTGTCTCGCACCCGGCTGTCACTTCAGGGGACCCCACGTCCAGGGGGACCCCTGACCCCCGGAGGATGGCCACTGGTCCTGGTGGTGGCCGGACCCCAGCCTGCTCTGCTGCGGGTCCTTCCTCCAATCTGCCTCTCCGGAGGCGGTAACAGAAAACAGCCCACAACTTATTTACAAGGCCACAAGTTCGTGGTTGGCCTGCAAGTTCTCAGCCTTGTCTCTTAAAGGGCTAGCGGAAAACACACAGAGTCCCTACGTGGACAACTTGTTGGCAACGGCCGGTATAATCAACTTGTCGACAATCAGGTGACAAACTCGGATGATTGGTGTTCATTCATTCAGCTATTTAGAAACAGGAACAAAGTACTGAGGGTCCCAACGGGGACTGCTGCCACTATTGCTTATTTCCGTACTCCTCGCCCTGCTCCAGGCGAAGAACCACAGGATCCAGCCCCTCCAGCGCATGGCAGGCGCGACGGGAGAGGGCCGCCCGGCATCCATTGTTTCCGCTCCGAGGGATGTAAGTGGCCTCCATATCATACAAGCCGAAGACCCCTTCCTCCTCCGAGACGGACTCCGTGTCAGCCCCCGAGCCGCTGTCATCTGACTCCGGGGGACTGAGGGCGGGATCCGGCAGGACAGATATGGCTTCTAACTGAGCCCAGACATGTGGCTCCTCAGTGGCAGTCGATTCGTCATCGATCGGTGTACGGAGGCCCGCCATCGGTTCTTCTGAGTCAACCGTTCCAGCATCTGGTTGGCCGGCGTCCTCTCGGGCCTCCGGGCCCTGGCGGGGCGTCAGCGCGTACTCCGCCATCCCCATCGGGAGCGGCGGGCTGAGCTGGGCAGTAAGGGCGGCCAGCACGGGCGATGGAGCGGGCCCTGCAGAGGCCGGGGGACATAAGGGCGTGGGTCACTCACCAGCTCCTCTAGCATGGCCTCTATTTCATGTGCCCGCACAACCGCAGCCAGCTCCTCCAGTTCAGCGGTCCAGCAATCCAGCAGGTCACGCATCTGGGCCCGGTTGCGACAGCACAGCAACATCACTTGAGCATTCAGCCACGCCGCTGTTCCAGGCACAGGCTCTGGGGACTCGGGGCTTTCAGTTGGGGTGGACATACTGACGCTTGTGCTTCCAGGAACCGGATATGTTTCAGGGTCCTGGCGTCCCTGCTCTTTATGTCCTCGGTTACATGAGGCAGGCTTTCACCCCCCCCCCTTGGTTCTTTCTAGCACTGCCTCTTTTGGGGGGGGTGCTTCACTTTTGCGCCTTCCCTGCTCGGGGAAGACGCTCGAGTGGGAAATCTTCGTGCCAAAGATGGCGGCACTTCAAATTTTTCGGCCGGACCTCGCCGGCGGGGACTGCAAGGTGCACTTCTACCGGTAGGTAGATCGGTTCTATCCTGTTCGCAGACGCCAAGTTTCACGGGCGGAGGGGCCGCGCTCGCTACGCTTGAGTCCGCGGCTTCTGCTGCTGCTCGGTGGCTCGAGCGGTGGGCCGGACCCGGGGACTCGAGCAGCGCTCCTCGCCCACGAATGAAAAGGGGGTGGTTTGTTTTGGGACATAGTTCATGACGCCACCCATGGGTTGTGGTGATTATGAGCACCACTGCTGCTGGTGACGGGGATCCCGGGAGCGATGGTAGGGAGCATCTAGGATGTTGTCCCCTCCGTGGGTAGGGGTTGGTGATCCCGAGGCCCGGTGGTGTAACAGGGAGGCTGGATGGCTGGGGTGCAGGGTTGCAGGGGCAGCGCGGCGCGGTGACGGATGGCACTGGTGTACTCACTCAGGTAGTCAATGACAGAGTCTCTGGTAAACCAAACGGCTGGATGGACGGGTCCCGCAGCCGGCTGCACTGTTTGTGCTCTCTCCCCGGACAGTGTGATGGTGGCTGTCTTTCCCTGCACTTGGTTAGAATGTTCTAACTCCTGTGGTTGCCCACCGGTAGTCCGCTCCCCGGCGTATAGGTACCGAAGGAGCCCGTTTTGCCCGCAGGCACTGGCCCTTGGACCTCTAGCCTATGGCGGTGGCTGTATGTCCTCACGGTGTGGACTGTTGCCTTCTGTCGGGTCTTTGTTGTTAGGAAACCCCTGGGGTTCCAGCCACACTCGAATTTGACCGTTGTCGGCGGCTCCAAGCCTAGTCGGGGTCCGATGGCCCTGCCAGTGTGCTTAGCTTCACTCCACTCCCCGGTTCGGTACCAGCGGGTCACTGCCCGACCCCGGTCCTACGGTTCTGCAGAGGTCCACTAACTCCTGCAGACGGCCACCACCGTCTGCCAACCTTGCTGTTTGTGTCTGTGCCCCTACCCAGACACCAACAGTTTCTGACCTCTCACTTTCACTGTCTACTCAGATCTGTCTCTGTTCCCGCCTCCAGACCTGTGAACTCCTCGGTGGGTGGGGCCAATCACCTGGCTCCGCCCCACCTGGTGTGGACATCAGACCCTAGAGGGAGGCAATAAGGGTTTTTGTTTGACTGGTGTTACTGTCCAGGGGAAGGGGTGTTTAAGGTGTAATGTCTGAGACTACCTGGCTAGTCCAGGGCGTCACAACAGCAGAGCTTCAGGGAGACTCCCTGCTCTTGATGGTGGCGCAAAATACATAAAAATGAAGGCAATCTGGCCATGGTCCCTCCAGAGCTTTGGGCCTTGGGTGATATCCCAGATCATAAGCCACCCTATCATCCCTCATTATAATCCACCTATGGTAACAAGTGACTTGGATGTTTTATTTATTACAAAATCAGAGCTCTAAAATAGTTGTGTCACATCAAGTCACCGACAAATAGCAGAAATGTTCTCCAGACCTTCAGAGAATGATTTATTTATATGTTATGCATTGTTTATATGGCACCATCGCATTCTGCAGTGGTTTACAGAAATCATCAACCCTGTTCCCTATCAGTATGGTTTTGGAGTGGGGAGGAAACTGGAGAACCAAGATGAACCCCCGCAAACACGGGAGAACATACAAACTCCTTGCAGATGTTTTCCTTGGTGGGATTTGAGCCCAGCACCCCAGCGCTGCAAATTAGAGGTATGTTCCCATGTCGCTTTTTTGTTGATTTTTTTCTGCAGCAAATCCTGCTCTCTTGACAGTAAAAAAAAGCTGCTTCCAAAAAGGAGATTTTGCTGCTTTTTGCTTTTGTATTTATGGTTGATACGGCCGGTAAGCACTTTTTTATGAGACTGTATATATCTGAATATTGTGCACTTCTTCGCGAGTAAACTTTCATGTTGCATTTCCAGCTGTCGTGTCACCGACCTTTTCCTTTGGCAGCTGCGACCGCACTTTACTTGGACTGTAATGATAAGAACATCCACTAGATGACTCCCGAGACTCAGGCAAAGGTTTTCTTTGTAGTTGACCCTGAGAAGTCAGCGAGCGGTATAATATGATTTTTTCCACCATGTTTCTATATTTTATGTACTTGTGAGGAAGGTTTAGAAATAATGATTCCTATTATATAAAAGGGGGAAATAACATTACGTTTATTCCAGAAACGTTATCACTGAATATTAATAAAGTGCCGGATAGTCATCCTTGTTATAAAGGCAGCACTTCAGATTGAGATTCACGGTGCGTCCTCGTCAGATGAAATCAGGAGAAAGCAACTTAATGCAATCGATCAGAGAACCTTCTCCGGAGTAGAGTGCGCTCCTGGGATACATCCTTAATAAAGATGAACTTGCAAGGTTTGAGAAACGCATGAAGGATGGCGGGAGGAAGGAGGACCAACAAGGAAGTCGGCACGTGCCGGGGAATGTAGACACTTGGATGGAGCAGTGAAGGAAAGCCTGAAGATGTGGCTCTCATCTCCCCCCTTATCCTAAACATTCTGCTCAACCTTCCGTCACACCTTCCCTTCTTATCAATACTTATTAACTAAGTATTGACAGCCATGGTGATAATGCCACAAGCATCCATATCTTGACTACCGGGGTGTGATAATAAACTTCCTCGAAGCCCAAAATAAAGGTTTCAGACAGGGCTCCCACCCCAACATCGTCAACCCCTGAAGGTTAGAATGATAACTGTGCCATAGATATTTTTGTATCCATGCAATACAAAAGAAATATACAAGTGTGTATCAGATCCTTAAAGGGTTTTTTCCAGAATGTATTATTGATTAACACTTCGTGAAAACAGGGGTAGAACAGTTGTAGTCACAGAGGGTTTGGCCACAAGCGGGCCCTTGCTCGAGGGGGGCCCACCAAACCCCAGCATCTACTTCACTTGGATGTGTATCCAAGGACACACAATCAGCTGAAATGTTTTGTGGCCCAGAGACCTGCCGTGTCCCTACACCGTGATACATAACGCTAGGCAGTCAGAGGTCGGCAGCGTCATGTGTCATAGCATGTGTCATGGGTCACGTCATAGCAGGCACAACAATGTCGCTGTCTGCCTCTGCCCCAGTTACAGAAGGAAACCGCGCACGTCGTGGGAGTCGAGTAAGGTGAGAAGAATGTTTTTTGTTTTCTTTTATGCATTAGAGAATAGCAGCAGAACGGGGGACATATATACAGTTGAAACTATACGTTTTCATCTACTATCTAAAAAGACACATCTGCAGGTTTTTCCTTCCGCTCTCAATATAGACACATCTGCAGGCTTTTTCCTCTGCTCTCTATATAGACACATCTGCAGGTTTTTCCCTCCGCTCTCTATAAAGACACATCTGCAGGTTTTTCCCTCCAATCTCTATAAAGACACATCTGCAGGTTTTTCCCTCCACTCTCTATACAGACACATCTGCAGGTTTTTCTCCCGTTTAGGTCAATTAGGAACCAAAATTATTTCTATTTGCCAAAAGCCAGAATAATGAGAGAAAGAGAGAGAGAGAGCATTTTAAGGCATTTTTATTACTTTCTGCAAAGTCAAAAGTTTCCAAGTTTCCGTACACTAAGGGGTACTTTGCACACTACGACATCGCTGCTGCGATGTCGGTGGGGTCAAATCGAAAGTGACGCACATCCGGCGTCGCAGTCGATATCGTAGTGTGTAAATCCTTTTTGATATGATTAACTTGCGCAAAAGCATCATTATTGTATCATCGGTGTAGGGTCCGGCATTTCCATGAATTGGGAAATACCGATGTTCCGATGTTGTTCCTCGTTCCTGCGGCAGCACACATCGCTGTGTGTGAAGCCGCAGGAGCGAGGAACATCTCCTACTTGCGTCCTGCGGCTCACGCCGGCTATGCAGAAGGAAGGAGGTGGGCGGGATGTTTACGTCCCGCTCATCTCCGCCCCTCCGCTTCTATTGGCCACCTGCCGTGTGACGTCGCTATGACGCCGCACGACTCGCCCCCTTAATAAGGATGAGGTTCGCCGGCCAGAGCGATGTCGCAGGGCAGGTCAGTGCAGGTGAAGCTGGCGTAGCGATAACGTTCGCTACGCCAACTATCACCATGATATCGCAGCTGCGACAGGGGCGGGGACTATCGCGCACGGCATTGCAGCATCGGCTTGCGATGTCGTAGTGTGCAAAGTGCCCCTAAGAGTACTATGGCTTTAAACAATATGTGACAGCCCATATATGATGTCATGTCTTTGGAAGCTTCTGATAAGTTTATTGGCAACATTTGAGTTGATTACAGACACACCTGTGGATGTATTTTAATGCACACCTGAAATACACGGCTTCTTTGTGTAGTAACATGGAAAAGTCAAAATAAATCAGCCAACATCTCAGGAAGAGAATTTTGGACTTCTGCAACCCTGGTTCATCCTTGGGTGTAATGTCCAGATACCTGAAGGTGCCTCATTCATCTTTTCAAACAATTATACAAAAATACAAACAAGATAGTAATGTCCAGCCATCATACCGCTCACAAAGGAGATTGGTTCTGTGTACTAGAGATGAATGTGCTTTGGTCAGACATGTGCATATCAACCCAAGAACAAAACCAAATGACCTTGTGAAGATGCCGCCGGAAGCTGGTAAGATTGTGTCATTATCCACAGTGAAACGAGAGCTGTATCAACATGGGCTGAAAGGCCACTCTGCCAGGAAGAAGCCATTACCCCAAAAGAAACAGAAAAAGCCAGATTAATGTTTGCAAATGCACACATGAACAAAGACCTTAATGTTTAGAGACATCCTGTGGTCTGATGAAACTAAAATTGAACTGTTTGGCTATAATTACCATTGTTACATTTGGAGGAAAAAGGGAGAAGCTTTGAAGTCTAAGAACACCATCCCAACACACGGGGGCGGCAGCATCATGTTGTGGGGTTCTTTTGCTGCAGGAGGGACTGGTGACTTCACAAAACAGATGGCATGATGAGGAAAGAATATTATTTGGCAATATCGAAGAACATCTCAAGACATCGGCCAGGAACTTAAAGCTTGGGCGGAAATGGGTCTTCCAAATGGACAATGACCCGAAGCTACTGCCAAACTGGCTACAAAGTGGCTAAAGGATAACAAAGTCAATGTTTTGGAGTGGCCATCACAAAACCCTGATCTCAATCCTGTTGAAAGTTTATGGTCAAAGCTGAAAAGGCCGGTGCGAGCAGCGACCTACAAACATAGCTCAGCTACACCAGATCTGTCAGGAGGAATCAGCCCAAATTCCACCAACTTTTGTGATAAGCTTGTGGAATGAGATCCAAAACATTTCCCCCAAGTCACACAGTGTAAGGGCAATGCCACCATATACTAATGACTTGGAGGAAACGTCACTGTGCAGAAAGGAAGAAAAATGCCTGAAAACATTCTCTTATTATTTTGGCATTCGGCATACATAAATAATTTTCTTTCCTAATTGACCTAAAATGGGAGAAAACCTGCAGATGTGTTTTTCCAGAGAGTGGAGGGAAAAACCTGCAGATGTGTCTGTATAGAGAGTGGAGGGTAAAACCTGCAGTTGTGTCTTTATAGAAAGCGGAGGAAGAAACCTGCAGATGTGTCTTTATAGAGAGTGGAGGGAAAAACCTGCAGATGGGTCTTTATAGAGAGTGGAGGGAAAACCTGCAGATGGGTCTTTATAGAGAGTGGAGGGAAACTTCTGGTTTCAATGGTACCTGGAAGAGGCCCAGGACGGGGGACATATATCCCAGAAAGAGTCGCAGGATGGGGACATATATTCCAGAAAGGGTCCCAGGATTGGGGATATATACCAGAGTGGAGGACATTATATCAGGATGAGGGAAATATACAGTATACCAGCATTCAGGACAATTATACCTGGAAGGGGCCCAGGATGAGAGACATATATACCAAAAAGGGGCCCAGGATGGGAGACATATATACCATATATACCAGGATTGGGGACAAATATACCTGGAATAAACCCAGGATTTGGGATATATATACCAGAAATAGTCACAGGATTGGTGCTATATATACCAGGATTGCTGACAAATGTTTCTGGAAGGGGCCCAGGATGGGAGATATATATATACCATGAGGTTGAAGTTATATATCAGAAAGAATTTAAGGATAGGGGACATATGTACCAGAAATAAGTCCAAGCTGGAGGGCATATATACCAGGATGGAGACATTATACCAGAAAGGAGCCCAGGATGGGAATATTATATATATTATATATATATATATTTGTCCCCAATCCTGGTATATATATCCTCCATTCTGGTATATATGTCTCCCATCCTGGGCCCCTTTTTGGTATATATGTCTCTCATCCTGGGCCCCTTCCAGGTATAATTATCCTGAATGCTTGTATATATTTCCCTCACCCTGGGAAACTGGTTACAAAGTGGCTTAAGGAGAACAAAGTCAATGTTCTGGAGAGGTATATATATATTTGTATATATATATATATATATATATGTATATATATATATATATATATATATATATACCAGGATAGGGAATATTATACCAGGATCGGCATGAACATGTCTCTCTGTTTAGGATATAGAACACTACAAGGGCCCATACATGTGATCAACATGGGGGAACTCCAGTTATGCCACTCCCTGTATACCTTTCTGTTATAACCCGGCCGAGCTATCAAATACGCATTGACTAACTTCTTACATGTTTTTCTGGCTTCAGCACCTCCATATTTGTGACTGTGTCATGTGGGCGGTCCTTCAGTGCTGCCCATGTGACCACTGTACACTACATTTCCCATAACCCTCTGCTTCTTCCCTGCTCTCCCCCAGCACAGAGCTAATAGGAGGAGCCATGTTGCTGTCCATGGTTTCTAATATTATCTCTTTGTCATTCCCCTCTGTCCCCTCCGCCCTGTATAAAGGTTTATAATCCTCCAACTCTATATGTGCTTCAGATATATTTGCCTTATGTGTCCTCTCCTGGCTCCAAAAACTGTCTGTTGCCCTTAGCAACCAATCACAGTGCAGCTTTCAATTTACCACAGATGATCTAAAAATGAAAGCTGAGCTCTGATTGGTTGCTGTGGGCAGAGGAAGCAGTTCATCTATTTAGACAGTGTAGATAAAGGCCCGAATGTGTTTATATCGTGTTTTCCGGTTGGTGACGTCCATTACAGCAAATGTGGACAGAGATATTCCTGCTTCTAATGAGAGAATCATTGGAGGTTTAGTGACTGGCACTTCTGCTCTTGCTGAGCACGGCGGCCATGTTCACCGGTGATGACGGCATGGACATGTGCTGCCTGAGGGGGGACAATCATTCATAAACTCTTACATCCGGGTACTGTACGTGTTCAGTCATATAAGATTCAGTATTTTCCCTAATAACTGATAGAGATGAGCGGAGGATGGAGTTTGAGTCAAATTTTCTGAAATTCATCATTTCTTGCAAATTTGAGCATTTTGGGATTCAATTTGTGGTTTGCAAAAAAACATACACCTGGGGTTAAAGGGGCCTAGGCCAAAATACACCCCTGAGGCCATATTACACCGTCCAGTAGCATCGAGCGATGGACACAAGAATGACTTCATTTTCCACATTTTATTGTCTGGTCAGTTAAGTGACTTCCATCGTAAAGCTCTAAACACAAAGACTGTTATTATTTCAACCAGAAAAACATAACTGATCATAATATAACAAAAGTCATAACTAAAGCCGAGCGAGCGCTGAAATGTGCGGGTGCTCCGTCCTCGAGCCGAGCAGGAGCGACGTTCTGAAAGAGCTCAACTGGAGGAGCGAGGGTAATGGAAGTCACTGATCACCAACCAGTCCGGCTCTCCATCCACATACAGCCATACACAGAGCATTTCCGGGGGAGGGCATTTTTTTCTCTTTGGATACACTTCATCTGAAAATGTTGCTTTAACCCAGTAAGAGCCATTCAGACACTGTGACCGGCTCTCCTTAGTGCACCTGCACACATCATGCAAATGTAAGAGGGTGTTGACCCTGATATGTTATGGTGAACCAGTTTATTTTAGTGAAAGATGTTCTTCATGTGTGTGTTACTGTACTGTATTTTTCTTACATATGTTTCCCCTGGGTAATTTAACCGGCCACCACTAGGTGTCACTGGGTCCCTGGTCCCTTAGTGTGAGGGAAAGCAAAGGGAGTGACAGGATGGCAGGGGTTAACTGGGGGAGGACGGTTCCCAGCACAGGAGGAGATATAGGGAAGAGATTTCCGGAATGACCTGCAGGGTCGGATGAAGCAGAGTGGAGTCGGGTGGTGTGGAGGTGTCAGGCCTAGAAAGAACAAAGAAGTAGTAAAGAAGACTGCAGTAGAGGGTGAGCCCCTCAGCAGCGAGGCATAATTCCAGTATGAAGGAAGTAAAGGAAGGAAACATCCCTTATGCCAGATAGGAGAGGATAAATCGCCCCTTGGTGGCCATAGCTGCAGAGCCAGGTTCGGTACGGAAAATAATGTATGTAGATGATGATGATGATGATGATGATGATGATGATGATGATAAAAAGTCTGCCTTTAAGAAATGGAAACTGTGTGCTAACCAATTGTTCAGTAAAGTTGTTGCGGTTTTAACTGAGCCAAACTATACCTGGGCTTAATCTGGGAAGGGGTTAATTTGGCTTGCTACACAGGAACCATTTCCCACACTACTGAAAAGAGAGGAACAAAGTCTTTTTCCCTGGATGTGTGGCTTCCCTGTAATGTCCTGCAGCTACTACATCTAGTGGATTACCAGACTGTGTACAATGGTGGTCAGTATCGGGGGTCATCACAAATTAAAGGCTACCGATAGAGCACAGTTTATACCAAAGACTCATTCTCCATCTTCACAGTCACTGGGTAAGTCTCTTTCTCCTGCAGAGTGTAAGCTCTTATGGTCAGCAGGGTCCTCTCTATCTTCTGTAGAGTGTAAGCTCTTATGGTCAGTGGGGTCCTCTCTCTCCCGTAGAGTGTAAGCTCTTATGGTCAGTGGGGTCCTCTCTCTTCTGTAGAGTGTTAGCTCTTATGGTGAGCGGGGTTCTCTCTCTCTCCTGTAGAGTGTAAGCTCTTATGATCAGTAAGGTCCTCTCTCTCCTGTAGAGTGTAAGCTCTTATGATCAGCAGGATCCTCTCTTTCTCCTGTAGAGTGTAAGCTCTTATGGTCAGTATGGTCCTCTCTATCTTCTGTAGAGTGTAAGCTCTTATGATCAGTTGGATCCTCGCTCTTATAATTTGCGGGGTCATCTCTCCCTCTCCTGTAGAGTGTAAGCTCTTATGGTCAGCGAAGTCCTCTCTCTCCAGTAGAGTGTAAGCTCTTATTGTCAGTATGGTCTTCTCTATATCCTGTAGAGTGTAAGCTCTTATGATCAATGGGGTCCTCTCTTTCCTGTAGAGTGTAAGCTCTTATGGTCAGTAGGGTCCCCTCTCTCCTGTACAGTGTAAGCTCTTATGGTCAGCGGGGTCCTCTCTCTCCTGTAGAGTGTAAGTTTTTATGGTCAGTGGGGTCCTCTCTCTCCTGTAGAGTGTAAGCTCTTATGGTCAGCGGGGTCCTCTCTCTCCTGTAGAGTGTAAGCTCTTATGGTCAGTGGGGTCCTCTCTCTCTTGTAGAGTGTAAGTTCTTATGGTCAGCGTTGTACTCTCTCTCCTGTATACTGTAAGCTCTTATGGTCAGTGGGGTCCTCTCTCTCCTGTAGAGTGTAAGCTCTTATGGTCAGTGGGGTCCTCTCTCTCCTGTAGAGTGTAAGCTCTCTCTCTCTCCTGTAGAGTGTAAGCTCTTATGGTCAGTGGTGTCCTCTCTCTCCTGTAGAGTGTAAGCTCTTATGGTCAGTGGGATCCTCTCTCTCCTGTAGAGTGTAAGCTCTTATGGTCAGTGGAGTCCTCTCTCTCCTGTAGAGTGTAAGCTCTTATAATCAGTAGGGTCCTCTCTCTCCTGTAGAGTGTAAGCTCTTATGGTCAGTGCCTCTCTCTCCTGTAGAGTGTAAGCTCTTATGGTCAGCAAATTTCATAAGTGATTGGTAAGATCTTTAGAAATTATGGTTTTTCCAGCAAATGTGGAGATCAACTTGTGAAAAAATGATTTTAATTGTTTACATTGTTTTATAAATATTTGTCAGACAGTTCAACGTCCGAACATTTACTTATGAGTGATTTTTTTTCCTTTCTATTATTCTGAAATTAAATTCTCATTTTTTCCAGTTCCATTAGGGTCTGACGCTTCATGGGTCATAGAAAAGGCCCAATAACATTTTGCAATTATATTAAACTTTAAATAAATAGTTATATTGGACTTTAAGGAGAAAAGAAGACTTTATTGGTCCAGTAAGAATAAGAAAGGATTGCATTAACTGTATAATATTTTCGGACTATTAGAGCATGTAGATAGTGGAGACTCAGGCATACTGGATACATTGTAGCGAGTGCTTAATATGAGACTTGATTGCAACTTTGTGAATGTCTTACATAATCAGCGTCTGCTTCATGTGCACAGAACGTGGAATATTTATTGGAATTTCAGAGACTGATTTTTTTCATCCAATGCACAGAATGTGAAGATTAGTTGCCATGGCCTTTGTATGCCGTATTCCAAAATGAATCCTCCTCCCACCGCAGAGGAATTGAATTAATCATTGCACTGAATGTATCTATCTACAAGTAATAAGCCATTCTGCTGGCGAGAGGCGGTACAATGGGTTTCCCCTGTAGGATGAATGCAGAAATTGGAAATTTAGAAGTATAACAAAATCTGATCAGCTGCGGTGGAAAAAAAAACAGGAATTTAGCTCAGAAATATATTTTGTCCTGATTTTTCTAATAGTCCGGGGATCATGTTTATCCTCTATTAACCTCTTAGGGGTACTTTACACACTGCGACATCGCATCCGGAATATCGTCGGGGTCACGTGGTTAGTGGAACAGATGTGTTGTGGAGTGTTATCAAGAGTCCGTCTTTCTTTCCTTCAATCTTTTGTTATGTATTTGTTATTTTAATGATATTAAAATAATGCTAAAAGAATTTTTTATATGGCTACTTTCACACATCCGGTTTGAGCAGTGCGGCTCAATCCAGCTGTGAAACCTATGCAACGGATGCGTATGCGGCGAAAACACCGCATCCTTTGCATAAATTTTTACATGCGGCCCGTCTGTTTTTTTCCGGTTGCGGCATGCTACTGAGCATGCGCAGTGGAAGAAACCGCATGCGGCGGCCGGATGCGTTTTTTTCCCGCATCACGCCGCATCCGGCGTCCATAGGCATGCATTGAAAAATGCGCCGCAGCGGCCGGATGCGGCGCAATGCGGTTTTTTTTTGCCGGAGCAAAAAACGTTGCAGGCTAAATCTGCCGCATGCGGCAAAAAGCGGACCGAACGCAAGCCCATGCGGCACAATACGGCACTAATGTAAGTCTATGCAAAAAAACCCGCAACCGGCGGCAAAAGAAACGGTTGCGGTTTTTCAGCAGAGCGCCGTATTGTGCCGCAGAGCAATAATCGGATGTGTGAAAGTAGCCTAAGTGGCCTTGATACCTCTACTTTGCTGTAGGTGTTATTGGATGTTCGGAATGAGGCTTTTATCCTTGGGCTAGTGTTGGTGTCAGTATAAATAACGCTATTGACTTAGAAGTATTAGTAACATACAATAAAATGCCGCAGTCAACAAGTCACCAGCCAGTGCAGGTATTTGCTGTTTTATGTGAAGCACACCCTGATGCTTGAGCGAATACCTGATTTCCAAATATGTGCTCTAATGAAGGATTCTATTCAGGGGGATGAATAATTCTGCAATAGTTGGTAAAACTCGCATCGTGGGGTGAATTTGGAGAATCCACTTGTTATAGCAGATGTCTTGAGCTATTTAAATTGTTCTTGCTGGTTTTTGAAAATAGGAGAAATTTTGTAAATTTTGCTAATAAACCTAATTTGTGAAGGGGAAAATAATTTTGATTGCAACTATATTTTTCAACAACTGAAGAATGATACCACACCGGCCTAACCAAAGTGTGTACGGCTGATACATGTTTTTGTCCCAAATCCAACGCTGTAAGAGCTTTATTATTCTGATAATGAATTTGTTATGTGGGTTGAATAATTTTGAGTGCAAGTTAATGTCCAGGAGAGATGAGATCACACCAAATTCTAATTCAACTGTGTGCGATTTTCCCAGGGAATTCGATTTGCAGAGAAGTTTTTCTCCGTGAATGTATTGTCCCTTATTAAGCTTTGTAGTCTCTATAAACCTTACTGCATAATAAATGTAAGATGTAAAAATTAGAAAAATCCTTCTACTCTCCGGCCCTTGGCTCCTCACCGCGTGCACTGACGTAACCTCATCAGGAGGGTTCTGCACACGCTCATGATGTTCCAGTGTATGCTGTCACCTTGCACGCGCATGAACATAACTTTCCTGGGCCTCATCAGAACCATAAGTCACACCATAGCGAGAGGTCCAGAGAATTCAATGTACAAAGCAATGATAGGAACATATGTCAAGGATCCTTTGATCGCCATATCTGATTCAGAAAAATGATGGCAAGAGGCAAATTTTTGCGAATGTAGATTTTTCTCCAATTTGGGTCAATTCTAATTTACTTGCTCGGGTGCTCAGTACTGGTAACTAGTGATGAGCGGGCACTACCATGCTCGGGTGCTCAGTACTGGTAACTAGTGATGAGCAGGCACTACCATGCTCACGTGCTCAGTACTGGTAACTAGTGATGAGCGGGCACTACCATGCTCAGGTGCTCAGTACTGGTAACTAGTGATGAGCGGGCACTACCATGCTCGGGTGCTCAGTACTGGTAACTAGTGATGAGCGGGCACTACCATGCTCAGGTGCTCAGTACTGGTAACTAGTGATGAGCGTGCACTACCATGCTCGGGTGCTCAGTACTGGTAACTAGTGATGAGCAGGCACTACCATGCTCAGGTGCTCAGTACTGGTAACTAGTGATGAGCGGGCACTACCATGCTCGGGTGCTCAGTACTGGTAACTAGTGATGAGCGGGCACTACCATGCTCGGGTGCTCAGTACTGGTAACTAGTGATGAGTGGGCACTACCATGCTCGGGTGCTCAGTACTGGTAACTAGTGATGAGTGGGCACTACCATGCTCAGGTGCTCAGTACTGGTAACTAGTGATGAGCGGGCACTACCATGCTCAGGTGCTCAGTACTGGTAACTAGTGATGAGCGGGCACTACCATGCTCAGGTGCTCAGTACTGGTAACTAGTGATGAGTGGGCACTACCATGCTCGGGTGCTCAGTACTGGTAACTAGTGATGAGCGGGCACTACCATGCTCAGGTGCTCAGTACTGGTAACTAGTGATGAGTGGGCACTACCATGCTCGGGTGCTCAGTACTGGTAACTAGTGATGAGCGGGCACTACCGTGCTCAGTACTGGTAACTAGTGATGAGTGGGCACTACCATGCTCGGGTGCTCAGTACTGGTAACTAGTGATGAGCGGGCACTACCATGCTCGGGTGCTCAGTACTGGTAACTAGTGATGAGCGGGCACTACCATGCTCGGGTGCTCAGTACTGGTAACTAGTGATGAGCGGGCACTACCATGCTCAGGTGCTCAGTACTGGTAACTAGTGATGAGTGGGCACTACCATGCTCGGGTGCTCAGTACTGGTAACTAGTGATGAGTGGGCACTACCATGCTCAGGTGCTCAGTACTGGTAACTAGTGATGAGCGGGCACTACCATGCTCAGGTGCTCAGTACTGGTAACTAGTGATGAGCGGGCACTACCATGCTCGGATGCTCAGTACTGGTAACTAGTGATGAGTGGGCACTACCATGCTCGGGTGCTCAGTACTGGTATCTAGTGATGAGTGGGCACTACCATGCTCGGGTGCTCAGTACTGGTAAATAGTGATGAGCGGGCGCTACCATGCTCGGGTGCTCAGTACTGGTAACTAGTGATGAGCGGGCACTACCATGCTCAGGTGCTCAGTACTGGTAACTAGTGATGAGTGGGCACTACCATGCTCGGGTGCTCAGTACTGGTAACTAGTGATGAGCGGGCACTACCATGCTCGGGTGCTCAGTACTGGTAACTAGTGATGAGCGGGCACTACCATGCTCGGGTGCTCAGTACTGGTATCTAGTGATGAGTGGGCACTACCATGCTCGGGTGCTCAGTACTGGTAACTAGTGATGAGCGGGCACTACCATGCTCGGGTGCTCAGTACTGGAAACAAGTGATGAGCGGGCACTACCATGCTCAGGTGCTCAGTACTGGTAACTAGTGATGAGCGGGCACTACCATGCTCGGGTGCTCAGTACTGGTATCTAGTGATGAGCGGGCACTACCATGCTCGGGTGCTCAGTACTGGTAACTAGTGATGAGCGGGCACTACCATGCTCGGGTGCTCAGTACTGGTAACTAGTGATGAGCGGGCACTACCATGCTCGGGTGCTCAGTACTGGAAACTAGTGATGAGCGGGCACTACCATGCTCAGGTGCTCAGTACTGGTAACTAGTGATGAGCGGGCACTACCATGCTCGGGTGCTCAGTACTGGTAACTAGTGATGAGCGGGCACTACCATGTTCGGGTGCTCAGTACTGGTAACTAGTGATGAGTGGGCACTACCATGCTCGGGTGCTCTGTACTGGTAACTAGTGATGAGCGGGCACTGTCATGCTCGGGTGCTTGGTACTAGTAACTAGTGATGAGCGGGCACTACCATGCTCGGGTGCTCAGTACTGGTAACTAGTGATGAGCGGGCACTGTCATGCTCGGGTGCTTGGTACTAGTAACTAGTGATGAGCGGGCACTACCATGCTCGGGTGCTCAGTACTGGTAACTAGTGATGAGCGGGCACTACCATGCTCGGGTGCTCAGTACTGGTAACTAGTGATGAGCGGGCACTACCATGCTCGGGTGCTCAGTACTGGTAACTAGTGATGAGCGGGCACTGTCATGCTCGGGTGCTTGGTACTAGTAACTAGTGATGAGCGGGCACTACCATGCTCGGGTGCTCAGTACTGGTAACTAGTGATGAGCGGGCACTACCATGCTCAGGTGCTCAGTACTGGTAACTAGTGATGAGCAGGCACTACCATGCTCGGGTGCTTGGTACTAGTAACTAGTGATGAGCGGGCACTACCATGCTCGGGTGCTCAGTACTGGTAAATAGTGATGAGCGGGCACTACCATGCTCGGGTGCTCTGTACTGGTAACTAGTGATGAGCGGGCACTACCATGCTCGGGTGCTCAGTACTGGTAACTAGTGATGAGCGGACACTACCATGCTCGGGTGCTCAGTACTGGTAACTAGTGATGAGCGGGCACTGTCATGCTCGGGTGCTTGGGACTAGTAACTAGTGATGAGCGGGCACTACAATGCTCAGGTGCTCAGTACTGGTAACTAGTGATGAGCGGGCACTACCATGCTCGGGTGCTCAGTACTGGTAACTAGTGATGAGCGGACACTACCATGCTCAGGTGCTCAGTACTGGTAACTAGTGATGAGCGGACACTACCATGCTCAGGTGCTCAGTACTGGTAACTAGTGATGAGCGGGCACTACCATGCTCAGGTGCTCAGTACTGGTAACTAGTGATGAGCGGACACTACCATGCTCAGGTGCTCAGTACTGGTAACTAGTGATGAGCGGGCACTACCATGCTCGGGTGCTCTGTATTGGTAACTAGTGATGAGCGGGCACTACCATGCTCGGGTGCTCAGTACTGGTAACTAGTGATGAGCGGGCACTACCATGCTCAGGTGTTCAGTACTGGTAACTAGTGATGAGCGGGCACTACCATGCTCAGGTGCTCAGTACTGGTAACTAGTGATGAGCGGACACTACCATGCTCGGGTGCTCAGTACTGGTAACTAGTGATGAGTGGACACTACCATGCTCAGGTGCTCAGTACTGGTAACTAGTGATGAGCGGGCACTACTATGCTCGAGTGCTCTGTACTGGTAACTAGTGATGAGCGGGCACTACCATGCTCAGGTGCTCAGTACTGGTAACTAGTGATGAGCGGGCACTACCATGCTCGGGTGCTCAGTACTGGTAACTAGTGATGAGCGGACACTACCATGCTCGGGTGCTGAGTACTGGTAACTAGTGATGAGCGGGCACTACCATGCTCGGGTGCTCAGTACTGGTAACTAGTGATGAGCGGACACTACCATGCTCAGGTGCTCAGTACTGGTAACTAGTGATGAGCGGACACTACCATGCTCGGGTGCTCAGTACTGGTAACTAGTGATGAGCGGGCACTACCATGCTCAGGTGCTCAGTACTGGTAACTAGTGATGAGCGGGCACTACCATGCTCGGGTGCTCAGTACTGGTAACTAGTGATGAGCGGTCACTACCATGCTCGGGTGCTCAGTACTGGTAACTAGTGATGAGCGGACACTACAATGCTCAGGTGCTCAGTACTGGTAACTAGTGATGAGCGGGCACTACCATGCTCGGGTGCTCAGTACTGGTAACTAGTGATGAGCGAGCACTACCATGCTCGGGTGCTCAGTACTGGTAACTAGTGATGAGCGGGCACTACCATGCTCGGGTGCTCAGTACTGGTAACTAGTGATGAGCGGTCACTACCATGCTCGGGTGCTCAGTACTGGTAACTAGTGATGAGCGGACACTACCATGCTCGGGTGCTCAGTACTGGTAACTAGTGATGAGCGGGCACTACCATGCTCAGGTGCTCAGTACTGGTAACTAGTGATGAGCGGGCACTACCATGCTCGGGTGCTCTGTACTGGTAACTAGTGATGAGCGGGCACTACCATGCTCGAGTGCTCTGTACTGGTAACTAGTGATGAGCGGGCACTGTCATGCTTGGGTGCTTGGTACTAGTAACTAGTGATGAGCCCCCGAGCATGGTAGTGCTCACTTATTGTTATTATTATTATTATAGCGCCATTTATTCCATGGCACTTTACAAGTGAAAGAGGATATCCGTACAGCAATCATTTACAATACAAAACAGACTGGAATCGGAGGAGAGAGGACCCTGCCCGCGAGGGCTCACAGTCTACAGGGAATGGGTGATGGTACAATAGGTGAGGACAGAGCTGGTTGTGCAGTGGTGTGCTGGACTGAGGGCTATTGTAGATTGTAGGCTTGTTGGAAGAGGTGGGTCTTGAGGTTCTTCTTGAAGCTTTCCACGGTAGGGGAGAGTCTGATGTGCTGAGGTAGTCATCACTATCATTGATCTTTTCATTCATTGCATATTAGATACAGTGCCTTACGAAGGTTTTGTAAAAAAGAATAAACTGAATATTGTGGCGTGCAATATTATTCACCCCCTTTACTTTCAGTGCAGCAAACTCCCTCCAGAAGGTGATTGAGGATCTCTGAATGGTCCAATGTTGTCCTAAATGACTGATGATGATAAATATAAGCCCCTGTGTATAATCAAGTCTCCGTATAATGCCCCTGCTCTGTGATAGTCTCAGGGCTCTGTGTAAAGCACAGAGAGCATCATGAAGACCAAGGAACACAACAGGCAGGTCCGTGATACTGTTGTGGAGAAGTTTAAAGCTGGATTTGGTTACAAAAAGATTTCCACAACTTTAAACATCCCACGAAGCCCTGTGCAAGCGATCATATTCAAATGGAATTAGCATCATACCACTGCAAATCTACCAAGACCCGGCCGTCCATCCAAACTATCACCTCACACACGGAGAAGACTGATCAGATGCAGCCAAGAGGCCCATGATCCCTCTGGATGATCTGCAGAGATCTACAGCTGAGGTGGGAGAGTCTGTCCATAGGACAACAATCAGTCTACACTGCACAAATCTGGCCTTTATGGAAGAGTGGCAAGAAGAAAGCCATTTCTCAAAGATATCCATAAAAAGTGTGGTTTAAAGTTTCCCACAAGCCACCTGGAGACCCCAAACATGTGGAGGAAGGGGCTCTGCTCAGAGGAAACCAAAATCACACTATATGGGCACAATGCCAAACGATATGTAATAGCAACACAGCTCATCACCCTGAACACACCATCCCCACTGTCAAACATGGTGGTGGCAGCATGATGGTTTGGGCCTGCTTTTCTTCAGCAGGGATAGGGAACATTAAAATTGATGTGAAGATGGATGGAGCCAAATACAGGACCATTCTTGAAGAAAACCTGTTGGAGTCTGCAAAAGACCTGAGACTGGGACGGAGATTTGTCTTCCAACAAGACACTGATCCCAAACATAAAGCAAAATCTACAATGGAATGGTTCACAAATAACCGTATCCAGGTGTTAGAATGGCCAAGTCACAGTCCAGACCTGAACCCAATCGAGAATCTGTGGAAAGAGCTGAAAACTGCTGTTCACAAACGCCTCCATCCAAACTCACTCAGCTCCAGCTGTTTACAAAGGAAGAATGGGCGAGAATTTCACCTCTCCATGTGCAAAACTGATAGACACATACCCCAAGAGACTGTGCTGTAATCGCAGCAAAAGGGGGCGCTACAAAGTATTCACTTACAGGGGATGCATAATATTGCACGCCCCAATTTTCAGTTATTTATTTTTTTTAAAAAAAAGCTTAAAATAAGCAATAAATTTCCTTCATCTTCACAATTGTGTCACTTGTTGTTGATTCTTCACAAGAACATTAACATTTTATCTTTATGTTTGAAGCCTGAAATGTGGGAAAAGGTTGAAAAATTTAAGGGGGGTGAATATGTCGCGGGCGGGGAAGGACGCCGCTTCGCTGCGCTCACTAACGCTCAGGTCCGGCGCTGCTGCGATGGCTGCTCGGTGGCTCGAGCGGTGGGCCGGATCCGGGGACTCGAGCGGCGCTCCTCGCCCGTGAGTGAAAGGGGGTAGTTTGGTTTGGGGATTTGGTCCGTGACGCCACCCACGGGTTGTGGTGAGGTTGGGCACCACCGCTGCTGGTGACGGGGATCCCGGGAGCGATGCCAGGGAGCAGCTGGGATGTTGTTTTCCACCTCTGTGGGTAGGGGTTGGTGGTCCCGGGGCCCGGTGAGATGACAGGGAGGCAGGGTTGGATGGGTGCAGGGTCGCTTTGGCTGCGCAGCGCGGTGCCAGACGGCACAGTAGTACTCACGCAGCCACAAATGTACGCAAAGTCTCTGGTAAACCAAACGGCTGGATGGACGGGTCCCGCAGCCGGCTGCTGTGGCTTCTCCTGGACGGTTAGTGGTGGCTGCCTTTCCCTGCACCTTTGTGTATGTTCGGTCCCGATGGATTGCCACCGGTAACCCGCTCCCCAGCGTATATATGTGCCGGAGGAGCAGTTTTGCCCGCAGGCTCTGGCCCTTGGAACTCTAGCTGTGGGGGTAGCTGTATTTCCTTCTGTTGATAGGACGGTTGCCTTCAATCGGGTCTTGGCTGTTAGGAAACCCCTGGGGTTCCGGTCACTGACAGATTTGACCTCTAATGGCGACTCCAAGCCTGGTCGAGGTCCATAGGCCTTGCCTGTGTATGCTGGCTTCACTTCTCTCCCCGGTTCGGTACCGGCGGGCCACCGCCCGTCCCCGGTCCTACGGTTCCGCGTTGATCTGCTTCTCCTGCAGACGGCCACCACCGTCTGCCAACCTTGCTCTTGGTGCCCGGGCCACACACCCGGACATGGTCAGTTTACTCCTCCACTACTACTTCACTCCTTCCACTTGCACTTCCCTAACTGATCTCTGCCCTGACTTCCTTCTCCCGCCTCCAGGACTGTGAACTCCTCAGTGGGTGGGGCCAACCGCCTGGCTCCACCCCACCTGGTGTGGACATCAGCCCCTGGAGGGAGGCAACAAGGATTTTGTGTCTGGCTGATGTGCCTGTCTCAGGGTGGGGGTGTATGTTGTGGTACCTGTGATGACCTGGCTAGTCCAGGGCGCCACATTCCCCCTTGGTTAAATGCTGACCGTCCGTGGGCTGCCCGTCCATCACCGGTTTTATTTTTCTTTTTAACTGTAAAAATAACAAATAACACGTAACGGTAAATATTAAGCATACTTCAGGTCATCTTGAACGTTGCAAAAACACATATATTTACAATTTTAATAACAACGGACGGCTTCCTCTCTCCCACCCAAGTAACCTAGCCCTGATGCTGCCCCTAAGAAGTGGGCAGCACCCCTTGACCCCAGTCCAGTTCCAGGGTGCCCGAGCGGGAACGGGTACGGTACCTTGCACCCGGCTGTCACTTCAGGGGACCCCACGTCCATGGGGGACCCCTGACCCACGGAGGATTGCCACCGGTTGCGGTAGTGGCGGGCCTGGGCCATCTCTTTCCTCCAGGCCCATCCTCCAAATCAGCCTCTACGGAGGCGGCAACGGAAACATGCCCCAACATATTTACAATCCCACCAGTTCGTGGGTGCCCTGCAAGTTCTCAGGCATGTCCATAAGCAGTTTCTTATGCACGGTGGGGGGGTAATCAACGGTTAATCAGGAGACAACAACTCCAGTCCCAACGGGGACGGTTCTCTTCGGACGGATAATCAGATGATTTACTCGGTTTGATTCACAGTCATTCGTTCATTTACACATTCAACATATAACACCCCTAAAGGGTAGTTTCCCTGTACCTAAGCGGGGGTTGGCCTAGGTTGGGGCGTGTGGACCTTCGGGGCCCACTGTTAGTGGGGACAGGCAGTGGGGCGGAGGAAACAACTGGTTCCTCTTCCCATCGATTGTGTGGGGCAGGCGGAGACACAGGGGAGCTGGGTACAGATGCATCCCTGGGCACTGGTTCATTGGCGGCTACTTCCATCTCTTTTTCCTCCACAGGTTGTGGGAACAGTAGCACGGGAAGAATCACTGCGCCGTTCTGCGTAGGCCAATCTGCCGGGAAATCGCCCATCATGGTGTGGATTACCTCTCTTTCTTTCTCCCCAGCCGGTCTGGGGGCCGGAACGTCAGTTGCCACCCTCAACGGTGGTGGGCACCTCTTCAGGTGGTCCCTGGAAACTATGGCCGAAGTCTTCCCCTGGTCACGACTGATCTGGTAGGCCTTCCCGTTCTCCCATTCAGTGGGTTGTATAACATATGGGGTCTTCTCCCATTGGTCATCCAGCTTATGGGTTCTCTTTCGCTTCAGTACTACATCCTCAGGCTGAAAGGGCCCTGCAGGGGCCTTCCTGTTGAAGCACTGTTCTTGCTTTCCCCGACTCTGGCACAAGTTCTTTTCTACGCATTCTTGGACTTGTCGGTACTGCGTCCTCCACCGGGTGTCCCAGTCAGCAGTGGAAGGTAGGGCCTCTGGAGCCTCCAGATCCATTTCTAGGTCCACCGGCAACCGGCCTGGTCGGGCTCTCATTAGGTACGCCGGCGTGCACTTGGTGGAGCTGCTAGGAATATTATTGTACATGTCTACCAGATCGGGCAGCTTTTCCGGCCATAAGTTCCGCTCTTCCAACGGCAGGGTCTTAAGGAGGTCCAAGACCAGATGGTTCATCTTTTCACACATGCCGTTAGTCTGGGCGTGGTACGGGGTGGTCCGGATCTTTTTACACCCGTTTAACTGGCAGAATTCCTGAAACACCTCTGCTTCGAAAGCTGGACCCTGGTCGGTCAGCACCCTCTCCGGGTACCCATGTGGTCGACAAAAGTAGGCCTGGAAGGCTCTGGCTGCAGTACGCTCGGTCAGATCTTTAACTGGGACAACCACCATGAATCTCGAATAGTTGTCTACAATGGTTAGAGCGTAGGTGTACCCACTTTGGCTAGGGGTGAGCTTCACGTGGTCGAGGGCGACCAGCTCCAGCGGTTGATGGGTAATTATTGGGCGTAGGGGGGCCTTCTGGCTGGCTTCGTCCCTTCTCAGCGTGCAGGGACCACACTCCCGGCACCAGGCTTCTACCGACTCCCGCATCCCACTCCAATAGAACCGTTCCCTCAACAGCATCTCCAGCATCTTCCACCCAAAGTGCCCGACACCGTCATGGTATGCTTGCAGAACAGTGGGCACGTTAGCCTGGGGAACCACCAGCTGGCGAACCTTCTCATGGGTCTTCGGGTTGATCAGTTCCCGATACAGCTTCCCCTGGTGCAGGTACAGCCGGGCTCGTTCTCTCCACAGTCGTTGGGCCTCGGCGGGGGCGGAAGGGTCCATTCCGGCAGAGCCTTGTTCCACCAGGGACTTGACCAAGCGGACAGCAGGTGCCTGGTCCTGGGCTTCTTGCCACCCTTGGCTGGGCAGTGGATCTAAGTTCACTTGTTGTTGCTGGACATGCAACTTCTCGGCTGGCGGCCGGTGGAACGCAGGCAACTCGATTTCTTCGAGGTCATCATCGTCCGGCCCCTTCTCCCAACAGGTGGGGCATCCGGGAGAGTGCGTCTGTGTTAGCATTTTTTCGGCCGGCTCGGTACTTGATGGTGAAGTCATAGTTAGCCAACCTGGCCACCCACCGCTGTTCCAATGCACCCAGCTTAGCTGTATCCAGATGGGTTAGCGGGTTATTGTCCGTATAAGCAGTGAACTTGGCTGCCGCTAGGTAATGGCGGAATCGCTCGGTGATGGCCCACACCAGTGCTAAGAGCTCAAGCTTGAAAGAGCTGTAGTTCTCAGGGTTCCTTTCTGTAGGTCGGAGTTTCCGGCTAGCATAGGCGATCACCTTCTCCCTTCCGTCCTGGACCTGGGATAAGACTGCCCCCAAACCTACATTACTGGCATCGGTGTAGAGGATGAACGGGAGACTGTAGTCGGGGTACGCCAGGATTTCTTCCCTGGTCAAGGCCGTCTTCAGCTGACGGAAGGACTCTTCATGCTTTTCTTCCCACGCTAACGGGATTCCAGGGGACCGGCCACCCTTGGTCTGTCCCACGAGGAGGTCTTGCATGGGGGCTGCCATCTTCGTGTACCCCTTAATGAAGTGGCGATAGTAGCCCACCAGACCCAGGAATTTTCTCACCTCTCTCACTGTGGTCGGCCTCGGCCAGTCCTGAATGGCAGTGATCTTTTCGGAGTCTGGGGCGACGCCTTCCGCGCCCACCACGTGTCCGAGGTACTGCACCCTGGGCTTCAATAGATGGCACTTGGAGGGCTTCAACTTCATCCCGTACTTGGCAAGGGACGCGAACACCTCAGCTAGGTGCTCCAGGTGGGCTTCATACGTCTGTGAGTATACAATTACATCGTCCAGGTACAGCAAGACAGTCTCAAAATTCAGATGTCCCAGACAGCATTCCATCAGCCGTTGGAAGGTTCCAGGGGCACTGCACAGCCCAAATGGCATGCTGTTGAATTCACAGAGTCCCATGGGTGTAGCGAAGGCAGTCTTCTCGCGGTCCTCGGGCGCCACGGCCACCTGCCAGTACCCACTGGTGAGGTCTAGGGTGGAGAAGTAGTTAGCGGTTCTCAGTGCGGCCAGTGACTCTTCAATACGGGGCAGAGGATAGGCATCTTTATGCGTTATCTGGTTAATCTTCCGGTAATCCACACACATCCTCATGGTGCCATCCTTTTTTTTTACCAGCACCAGCGGGGCGGCCCAGGGACTGCAGCTATCCCGAATAACCCCCACCTCCTTCATGTTCCTCAACATGTCTTTGGCGCATTGGCAGTGTGCGGGTGGGATAGGTCTGTATCTCTCTTTAATGGGGGGATGCTCGCCGGTGGGGATGTGGTGTTGGACCCCTTTAATCCGCCCAAAATCTAGTGAATGTTTGCTAAAAACCTGCTCGTACTCCTGTACCACCCGGTATACCCCTTCTTTGTGATGTGTGGGGGTAACATCAGTGCCTACATGTAACTCTTGACACCACTCATCTAACCGCTCAGGGGATGTGTAGTGACTGGCAGAAGGCGGTGAGGTCGGGGGAACGGCCTCCTGGATGGTGTGGGGGTCCAGGGTAAGCAGCTTGGCAAGGGTAGCGTACCGGGGAAGCCTGACCTCCTCCTCCCCACAGTTTAACACCCTTACGGGCACTCTCCCCTTCTTAACATCTACTACCCCTCGGGCGGCCATTACTGTGGGCCAGTGTTCGGAGGGCATGGGTTCTACCATGGCTGGGTAACCACGCCCCTGGGGACCTACCGCTGCCCTGCACCAAATCATCATTTCACTCCTGGGAGGTACAATCAAAGGGGCCGCATCCATCACTCTCACTCCCCCAATCTCCCCTCCTGTTGAGTTCACTTGCTGCCGCCCTCTGTCGGCCTCCTGCTGCGGTGGTGGCCAGCTGCTGCAGGAGGGTCATCACCTCACTCATGCAGTGCTCCATCACATTAGTCCCTAGCACTACCTTCGGGTTATGGTCGCTAGGTTCATTCATTATCACAATCATTCCCTGGTGCTGCAGTTCAGCCCGTCCCACGGTCATGGCCACTTGTTTGTATCCCACTTGGGTCAAGGGAAGCCCATCAGCTGCGATCAGTGTCATGCTACCGTCTGGAGGGGCAAGTTCATCATCCCCCCAATACCGCTGATACAGTGTGTATGGTATCGTTGTTACCTGGGATCCAGTGTCCAGGAGTGCCATCAGCGGGATGCCGTCTACTGCCAGAGGGATGATGGGACGGGCTCCAATGTACCGGTCCCGCCAGTGTGGGGGACCACTGGGTTCTACTCCTGAGGATTGGCCCTTGGCCCCAGGGGTTGCTCGTTTAACGGACACCGTCGGGAGTAGTGGCCGGGCTTGCTGCACCTGTAACAAATTGGAGGTCCATACCGTGAGTCATTGGCCCTCCTCCGCTGCATCCAGGGGACGTCCTCCGGGCTGTCGGCGAGCTGCATCCTCCCCGTGGGCTTGGATCTCGTCGGAGGCTGGAGGGCGGCGAGGATCTTGGCGAGGTCTCCATCCATGCGACGGACCTGGGCAGCCAGCTCCTCCATCATTCCGCCAGGGGCTGCAGGGGCTGAGGGAGCTGGGAGAGGAGGGGCTACCAAGATAGCAGCAGTCTCAGCTTGCCATGGGGCCGCTTCAGGGACGTCGGACGCTGGGGGCTGCAGAGCTTTGATGGCCCGTTCTTTCAGCACGGAAAAGTCCACGTTAGGGTGTTCTAGGGCCCACAGCCGGAGCTGCTTGCGGTCCTCCGGGGATCCCAGCCCCTGCACGAACTGCTCGACTAACATTTTGTTGCTGTCTGCATCGTTAATGGTATCCACCTGCTTCAGCGTACGGAGGGAAGTTTGCAGGCGCAAGGCATAGTCTCTAATACTATCTGCAGGACGTCGTCGACATTGATAAAACTGCATCCGCAGCTCGGCTTCGGTGCGGGTCTCGAAGGCAATCTGGAGCTTTTCAAAGATAGTGGCCACGGAGGACCGGTCCCCCTCGGTCCAGGTCTCCGTCTCCTGCTCAGCCGCGCCGGTTAGCTGCCCCAGCACTACCGCTGCACGTTGCTTATCAGTCAGAGGATACAGTTCAAGGACCGGGTTAAGCTTCTTCCGGAAGACCTGTAAAGCATCAGGTTTCCCGTCGTACTGCGGCAGCCAGGTAGCTCCGGGCACATAGGGCAAGGAGAATGGCATCACCTGAGCAATGGCGGGGGCCACGTCCTCCCCTGCTCGTGCGACCGGAGCACGGGCTGGCCCATTTCCATCCACGGGCGGAGCTGCGGCTGCGGCCGCCGCTCCTCCAGCGGCTTCGTCGGGCGCAGGCATCTTGTTACCGCCCCCCCTTGGTCTCTTCTCGGCACCTCCTCTTCAGGGGCGGGGCTTCGGCTTTCGTGCCTCCACTGCTCGAGAAGACGCTCAAGCGAGAAAATCTTCGCGCCCAAGATAGCGGATTCTGAAATTTTTCGGCCGGACACCGCTGGCGGGGCACAAGGCGCACTTCTACCAGCCGGCAGAACGGTAAGATCCTGTTCGTGACGCCAAGTTGTCGCGGGCGGGGAAGGACGCCGCTGTGCTGCGCTCACTAACGCTCGGATTCGGCGCTGCCGCGATGGCTGCTTGATGGCTCGAGCGGTGGGCCGGATCCGGGGACTCGAGCGGCGCTCCTCGCCCGTGAGTGAAAGGGGGTAGTTTGGTTTGGGGATTTGGTCCGTGACGCCACCCACGGGTTGTGGTGAGGTTGGGCACTACCGCTGCTGGTGACGGGGATCCCGGGAGCGATGGCAGGGAGCAGGTGGGATGTTGTTTTCCCCCTCCGTGGGTAGGGGTTGGTGGTCCCGGGGCCCGGTGAGATGACAGGGAGGCAGGGTTGGATGGGTGCAGGGTCGCTTGGGCTGCGCAGCGCGGTGCCAGACGGCACGGTAGTACTCACTCAGCCACAAAGGTACGCAAAGTCTCTAGTAAACCAAACAGCTGGATGGACGGGTCCCTCAGCCGGCTGCTGTGGCTTCTCCTGGACGGTTAGTGGTGGCTGCCTTTCCCTGCACCTTTGTGTATGTTTGGTCCCGATGGATTCCCACCGGTAACCCGCTCCCCAGCGTATATATGTGCCGGAGGAGCCCTTTTGCCCGCAGGCTCTGGCCCTTGGAACTCTAGCTGTGGGGGTAGCTGTATTTCCTTCTGTTGGTTGGACGGTTGCCTTCAATTGGGTCTTGGCTGTTAGGAAACACCTGGGGTTCCGGTCACTGATGGATTTGACTTCTAATGGCGACTCCAAGCCTGGTCGGGGTCCGTAGGCCCTGTCGGATGGTGCTGGCTTCACTTCGCTCCCCGGTTCGGTACCGGTGGGCCACCGCCCGTCCCCGGTCCTACGGTTCCGCGTTGATCTGCCTCTCCTGCAGACGGCTACCACCGTCTGCCAACCTTGCTCTTGGTGCCCGGGCCACACACCTGGACACGGTCAGTTTACTCCTCCACTACTACTTCACTCCTTCCACTTGCACTTCCCTAACTGATCTCTGCCCTGACTCCCTTCTCCCGCCTCCAGGACTGTGAACTCCTCAGTGGGTGGGGCCAACCGCCTGGCTCCACCCCACCTGGTGTGGACATCAGCCCCTGGAGGGAGGCAACAAGGATTTTGTGTCTGGCTGATGTGCCAGTCTCAGGGTGGGGGTGTATGTTGTAGTACCTGTGACGACCTGGCTAGTCCAGGGCGCCACAAATACTTTCGCAAAGCACTGTATGTCATGAGTAACATTTTGTTACACTGGGTTGTCCAATATGAAATCCTTGAAATGAAGAGCAATTACCAGCAGTAACCCCGCGCCTCCTGAATATGAAGGCATGAGATGGCCATTGTCCTTCCTTTGTTGCTGTCCTGACTCTCATCGTGTTTGTAATTTTGGAAACACTTCGATGTTTGGTTCTTTGTAAAGATCTGTCACCTTCCTCCACCTCAGCTTGGGAACAAGCGATCAGCGTGATTCATGTCCACTGCAAAAGACGCTCATTGTCTGTAGAAATCGGCTTAGCCATGGCCATGAATACATTCGGGGGGAGCAGAGCCGGGTTGTGGGGTCTCCGGTGGCTGATCTCGTATTCCACACACTCGTCTATATGCAAATACAAGCGCACACAGCTAGGACACTATTAATGGGGCTTTGCAAGAATTTTCTTCCCATTCTGAATGTGATTGTTTTTTGTTACTAATTTCAAAGCAAATACAGAATAAGACGATGGGGAAACAATGTCATTGTTGTCCTGAAGGATATTCCCTTTTACATTGTTCATGTATTTGGCTTTAGAAAACACAATATAGGCACCAAAAAGCTAAAACGGGTGAAAGCTGATGGACAAAGGGACTTTAAATGGTGAAAGGCTCCTCATTGGCTGTTTTGATAGATGGGGGGGGGGGGGGGGGGTGTTGTGATTTGTAGCCGGCTAATTTTTCCCCTCCAAACAGAAGAATTCCCCGTTCTCTGTTTTTGGAAGTCTTCTTGCGGGAGGCGGAACTTTCCCACAGAAACAAAGTGCAAATTGTTTTGTTGGCCATTAATCTAGGTTTTAGCAGTCACAATCCAGGCTGCTGCCAGTCTGCGCCGCCATGCTTTCAGTCACCATGCAAATGAAGCCTTCCTCACAGCCGAGGCTGACAACAGGAAGCCTAAAGGAGCCCTCCGCACAAAGGAAGACAAATGAGCTTCTTATCCATTCCCGAGCATGCTCCCCTTGCATTTCGCATCATGTGCTTGATTTGTAGCCATGGTTATGGCGGCGATGCACAGGACGCACTGTTCTGCTCCACAACAGCCAATGCTTTTCATTAGTTTACTGTTGGGAAAAAAAAGGGGGCAATTTACATAATCCATAATTGAGCAAATAGGCAAAGTAAAAGGAAAGCGTGGATCCCGGCGACTCCATCGGGAAACAGCCTGTGTGTCAGGAATTCTGCTCTTACAAAAAATTAAAATTGATTATTTCCCTAATAGTGTTTTGTTACTATTTTTGTATCTGACACAATTTCCCTTTTTTTTTCTTTTTCTCTTGAACCGTAACTTATTGTAAATGGAAGGTCATGCCGGGGCTTCTAGATTCTCTAATTAGCCACAAATTGGACATTCATGTTATTGTTAACAAAAAATGCTAATAATACCCAAAATGCAATGTGGATAAAACATTAAAGTTCTCAGGAAATAAATAAATAAATAAAGGAAAAGTCATTGTACATAAAATCCCAATCATCTTGTCAATGTTTAGGGAGGCGATCACTGTAGAATGAAAATGTGCACCGTCTTGTTACACTGACAAAAATCTGCCCTAGAAAATTAGCAGGACATGTGCCTGCACCTTCATGTGTAAGAAAATGCACTCTCATACAATATTCAGATGAAATATTATAGATTCCAGGGGTGCTGAGGAAACAAGAGGCTGCTCACACTGCTGTCCACCCTGCCTATCTAATGTAATACAGGAGATACCAGTTTTGCAGAGGTAACAAGAGGCTGCTCACACTGTTGTTGATCATGTTTGTATTATCTTACACTTGAGACACCTGGGGTGTTGAGAAAAGAAGAGGTTGCTCACACTGCTATCCACTCTATCTAATTTAATACTGGAGATACCAGGGGTGCTGAGGTAAGACAAGACCACTCACACTGCTGTCCATCCTATCTGTCACAAACCGTGGTACGGGGGCTCCTCATTTGCCTTCTGGAGCAGTTCCTCCTCGTACCCGAAGTCACTCAGTCTGGTCTTTTGAGCCACGGATTTCCGACCAGGACTTTTTGGCATTCTGACATTGTGTCAAAAAGAGCCTACTGAGCATGCGCGGGATTCCTTTGGTTGTTTTGCCACTATTTGCCACTATCTGAGCATGTCAGTGATGTGGCACGTTCCCATTGGCTGCCGTGACATCATCAGTGATATGCACGTCCCCATTGGCCGCTGTGACATCATCGGTGATGTGGCCCATTCCTATTGGCCGGTGACGTTATCAGTGATGTGACACATTCTTATTGGCCACCGTGACATCATCAGTGATGTGTAGGGCTCTCATTGGCCAAAGGGGCTGTCTACACGTGGTTCCTCCATCTTGTGGGCGGTACAGAGGTGATAAATAGCCCTGAAGCCCACGTGGAGGTGCGCACTCGTCTATGTGCATACTGCTGTACACATCTTAGATAGGGTTAGGCGGTGAAGTCCCACCGGACTGATTGAGGGTCAGAGGCAGGTTAGGGTGAGGCGTTATTGCGGTCATATCCGTTGACTGAGTTAGGGTCAGTAGCTGGCGAAGCTCGGCTCCAGTGATATCGGGTTTGGGCGGCTTCGGGACCGGTGGCTAACCGGCTGTACCATATAGCAAGCCGATATAGGAGCAGTACCCTGTACACTCACCACTGCATATACCCTGAGCCCTGCTAGCAGGATACGGCTGGTGCTCTGCTTATCCGCTCCTATACATACCGTGTATGCTACATATATATTACCTTCTGTGAAGGAACAGACGTGTAATGCGCCATATAACAGAGTTCTGTTTATTTACTATAATATTATTTCCTTATCTGACTCTGTCATTTAATAGAGCTCAGTATACACACTGCAGTATCGTGTGGCCTAGAACACGGTTACTGCATGCACAGCTCCTCTGTGACGGGACAGAGTCTCTTTACATCTGTTGGTGCCTCTGTGTGACCTGTAACATACAGTACCTTAGTTACCGGGTTACTGTTGGGGTTCAGTAGGGCCTTGAGCTGCAGTTCTGCCATCACTGCACAGTGGACCCTGACCACTGGTAGTAGTATATCTTCATCTATTGTTATACCAGGAGGTCCCTCCGTAACACTATCTATATAATCTAATACTGGAGATACCAGGGCAGGACTACTGAGGTAAGAAGAGGCTGCTCACATTGCTGCCTACCCTGCCTATCTACTAGAGATACCAAGGTTCTGAGGTAAGGAAAGGCTGATCGCACTGTTTTCTACCCTGTCTATCTAATACTGGGGATACCTGGAGTGCTGAGGTAACAAGAGGCTGCTCATACTGCTGTCCATCCTATCTATCTGATCTAATACTGGAGATACCAGAGGTAATGAAGTAAGAATAAATTGCTCACATTGCTTTTTACCCTATCTACCTGAGCTAATACTTGAGATACCAGGGGTGCTGAGGTAAGAAGAAGCTGCTCACACTGCTGTCCATCCTATCTGATCTAAGAGTAGAGATACCAGGGCTACTGAGGTAAGAAGAGGGTGCTCACATTGCTGTCCACCCTGTCTATCTACTAGAGGTACCAAGGTGCTGAGGTAAGGAAAGGCTGATCGCACTGTTTTCTACCCTGTCTATCTAATACTCGGGATACCTTGAGTGCTGAGGTAACAAAAGGCTGCTCATACTGCTGTACATCCTATCTATCTGATCTAATACTGGAGATACCAGAGGTAATGAAGTAAGAATAAATTGCTCACATTGCTTTTTACCCTATCTATCTGAGCTAATACTTGAGATACCAGGGTTGCTGAGGTAAGAAAAAGCTGCTCACACTGCTGTCTATCCTATCTATCTGATCTAAGAGTAGAGATACCAGGACTACTGAGGTAAGAAGAGGCTGCTCACATTGCTGCCTACCCTGCCTATCTACTAGAGATACCAAGTTGCTGAGGTAAGGAAAGGCTGATCGCACTGTTTTCTACCCTGTCTATCTAATACTGGGAATACATGGAGTGCTGAGGTAACAAGAGGCTGCTCATACTGCTGTCCATCCTATCTATCTGATCTAATACTAGAGATACCAAAGGTAATGAAGTAAGAGTAAATTGCTCACATTGCTTTTTACCCTATCTATCTGAGCTAATACTTGAGATACCAGGGTTGCTGAGGTAAGAAGAGGCTGCTCATACTGCTGTCCACTCTGTCTATCTGACCTAATACTGGTGATACCCTTACCAGGGGTGCTGAGGTAAGAGGAGGCTGCTTACACTGCTGCCCATCCTGTCCTATCTGATCTAATACCGGAGATACCAGGGTGATAAGGTAAGAGGAGGCTGCTCACACTGCTGTCCAACCTGTCTATATGATGTTATACTGTAAATTACATGGGTTCAACATCAATATCAATAAATAACATAAACATACATACATACATACATACAGTATTTGGTATCCCCGTATTCGTAACAACCTGTACAATACAGTGAACAATATATTTAAAGGGATCAGTATATAGCTTAAAAAACTGTGGTTGTTTTTTTCCTCAATTACAGCCAAAAAAAGATAATAGAAATGTAACTCTTGTATATTTGTTTGACAAAATAGCACTTAAAATTACACCATGTCTCCCAAAAATAGCCAAGCCCTCATATACTGAAGCTAACACGAAGAAAGTATGGCGGCTACATTTAAAAATGAATAAACAAAAAAAATCATCTAGTGGCGTGAAGAAGAGCACCACAAATGTCATTGTGTATATGCATGCGCATTTATTGTATTTGTTTATATAGCACCATCATTTTCCACAGCCCTTTATATTTATCATCACTCATAATCTAAATCCCCTATGAATATGTCTTTGTAGGTGGAAAGAAAACCTAAGAACCCAAAGGAAACTCTCACAAACTCTTCGCAGATGTTGTTTTTGGTGGGGTTTGTGCCAAGGACTCATCGCTGCAATGCTACAGCTAGAGGCATGACTTGCAGACAGGGCATTCACGGTTTGTGTCCGCCCCTGCTTACCTCTGACAGAGGATACATAAAAGCAACTGTCATAAGGTTTCCATTGTCCAGTATAGATGCAATGATAAATAGAATGCTTTGTTTTCAGAATTTTAACAAAATGGAGACAGCTGCACTCTGCAGTGCTAAGATATGTGGGATAATAATACGGGAATATAGACATGCATTACTGCTATGAAAAACATGGAAAAATTGAGATACTTAGCACACAAAAATGGACAGATTTATGTGAGCCCAACAGCCAGCGGCAAGGCGACCTCATTTTTGTTGGGTCCCTATCAAACTAATGCCTTTGTTTGGGTTAAAAAAAAATCTTTGTTTCAGCATTGTTCGCACATGTAATCCCTGTAATATACCAAGATACATGTCGAAACAGGTTGCTTCATGTCCTGGTTGGTTCTGAGACACATAGCCTCAATGCAGGGATTTTATATGTAGCTACGAGCTGTCATCCTTCCTGGCAGCGCCCGGTGGTCCTTTGCTTTTCCTCCTCATTACGCGGCAATGTAGTATGTCAATATGTAGAAGGAATATCTATCGTAATGCAATGTATCATACAGAAATAATGGCCTGTACGTGGCTGCAGAAGCATCAATGTTTGAGGTGCATGGAGACGACTTGCAAGGAGTTAATATTTCAGTAACATCTAGAAGCTCAGGGCTTCTTGTGTCCTGGGGATAGCGGAGACGAAATCTAACTTTAAGGATGAATGTGTAGTGATTCCAGCAAGTCTGACTAATTTATGTATGCATGACTTATCAAAACATATCCTTTAAGACTTGGGCTTTGCTACTGGCTTAGAACGGAAGACGTCTGGAGAGAAGGTTAGAGGAGGTCAGAAATATCCGCATGAAATGTGGCTTCAATACGTTTTGGAAGAAGATATCTGAAAATAGAGCACAAATAATTAATTGATCATTATTCAGTTGTTAGGGAGCGTTCTAGATATTGGGAAGGGATTTTATAAGATGTTTTACTTTTTGTTCTCAAACTGCTCTTCACAAAATAACGGATGAGACAAAGTATTATTTTCCAGACAATTGACGAAGATGACATTGTCCGTGGATGGGAGATTGGTGAAGAGTAAACACACGGAACTGGAGCAGCCGATATACAACAGGTGATAATAAAAGGGGGCTATTATTATCCAAGGGAAGACGCCGAAAAACAGGTCACAATCATTTTCAAAATGTCAGGTTTCCCGTTGTGTGAGATTGTGCCGGGAGCTAATATAGTCTGGATGAACGCGGAGCGTGCACAATAGTGTCAGGGCTGCGAAAGGCAAGAAATGACATGTTCTGCCTTCAATAGAACTGATAAAACTCCGGGGATGTGGACAATGCACGGCCACTGCCGATGAAGACACATACGGCAAGTACTGGTATAAGGGAGATTCTATAGAGATCAGTGATGGGGGAACAGTAACTATTCGTGTTCAGATTATTTGTAACAAATCCCAAAGTTCTAATCCAATATTCATCATGAATAACGAACCTAATGCAACGCAACGGGGAATCCGAGCAGTGTTCTTGTGGTACTCGGTCAGCATTATCCGAACACGAACAGTTACTATTCGCCCATCACTGATAGAGAGAACTAAAGAGTAGAAGAATTTGGGGTCAATATATACAACCATTGTGGATTGGGGAATCCATGTGGATAATTGGGTGATACTGTATTCAGTGTGTCTGTCCACCCATATCCTGTCCACCGCCATTAACTTGAGAACGGCGGCAGCTATAGGCATAGAAGTGGTGTCTAGGTATAGTAAAGTAGCCATGTGCTACGCAATGAAACCACCTATAGCGCCACCTGGTGGAAAACAAAGGAGTTAGCATTTTTATCTCAAAAATGGAACGAGATAGAGAAAAAAAGTGAATTACAAAGTTTTAGGGCATCATCAATTCAATACGAATCGACACCTTGCATACAGAAATGCTATGATTAGAACATGTAAAACTCACCTGACCCCATTGGACTTCTTTCTGTGAGGTCTCATCAAACAGCAGGTGTAAGCGACCCCTCCACCAACATTGCAGGACCTACCACCACGTATCACAGATGCTTGTGCAAACGTGTCCCCTACCATATTACACAACGTGCAGCAAGATACAGTATGCTGTGCAGAGTCCAGATGTGCATTGCAGCTGACGGGGGACACTTTGAGCATCAAAGTTAAATGATTGCCATATGCGTGACCAGCATTCAATGATTTTGGGGGGTCATGGGTTTCATATCATAGCATTTCTGTACGCAAGGTGTCGATTCGTATTGAATTGATGATGCTCTACAACTTTGTAATTCCCTTTTTTCTCTATCTTATTCCGTTTTCGAGATAAAAATGCTAACTCCGTTGTTTTCCACCAGGTGGCGCTATAGGTGGTTTCATTGTGTAGCGCATGGCTACTTTACTATACCTAGACACCACTTCTATGCCTATAGCTGCCGCCGTTCTCAAGTTAATTGGAGTATTTCCAATTCTTGCAATTTGTGGTGAATCGATTAACTACAATGGAAAGTTCTGGAAAAATTGCACAAACCTGTAGAATTTGAATTTCAAAATATTTGTTTATCTCTTTTCATCAGTTCTGTTTGTGAATAGGCCTGGCCTACTAGTATTAATAAATAGCCAAACCGAGGCCCCTCATCCACAGCAGTCGTCCCACGTGGACACAAGAAACTCTTCCCTGTGTCAGACACAAAGTTTAGAGACATCTGCAGGAAACGGGACGCGGTGTCGGCCGATGGTGTCGCTGCAGCGGCCTTTGTGAATACTAAAATGTTTCAATTATTTATTTTTTAATAAATAGACCCGATCATTTCTCCTGTATACACAGTATATTCATCCTCACTTAGTGCAGCCATGCACAAAAGAGCAGAAGAACGTAACAATAGTGGTATTTCGCGTCTAGTAAAACCAAAATGTCACTTTCGGTAGCCCGATTTCTGGGTCATACATCTGGAGGGGAATTGCTTGTTTTAAATGTCAGCGCAATAACTTTCTCCAACATAAATAGGGACTTTGTGTTTGTTCGCCGCGGCTCCTCTGGGGTTATGTAATAGCACCCAACGCGCATTAATCACATTAACAATAGACCGCCACACAGTGCGCCACATTGCTATGAATTATCTCCATATACACGCTGCTGGTATGCCTCTGAAAGTATGCTCATCCACAAGGAAGTACAAATTAGCCGATATTTAATGTCTGGATTACTGCGGCTTCCCTTTATTTTGAATAATTAGGATTTAATGGGTTTCTCTGCTTTAGACAATTTTTATTTTTTAGACTTATGCTTTCAAAACAAGAAACCTGTTGTGACATTTGTGCCAGTGATTGCCTGCAAGGTTTTTGTTGCCGGTTGGTGCCGCTCTTTCGTTGCTGGTTTTCCGCTCTCTGGGACTGGTAGCATTGTCTAAGCTGGAAGCTCGGAACTGAATTTCCCATCTGGAAAGGGTTGCAAGCTATTTAGGCTCTTAAAATACTCAAATCCAGTTCTTGGGATAGTTACTGTCCGAAGCATTTTGCATTTGAAAATTCTCTGCTATGTGTCTTGTGCACTTGCTGACAGGTTGTGTTTCAGCACTAGGGTCCTCGCTGGTTTTGGGAGGTGCATTTACAGATGCGCCTTGTTCCTGGTGATTGCTCTGTTTCTTTACTGGTCTTGCTCTGTCTGAATTTCGCCAGTCGTACTTCCTGTTTGATCAGCGTGCTCTTGGCTCCTGTCTGGTGTAAAGGCCCCATTACACGCTACAATTTATCTGACGATCTCAGTAGCGATGTGACACGCCTAGATAGTAGTTACGATTTGCCAAGATCGCACGTAGGTCGTTCAGTAGCGGTCACACGTATATATCTCACAAACGACGCAACATCGTTCAGCGATATATTGTTTGACCAAGGCGGTCGTGTGGATGTTGTTCGTCGTTGGCCGGGTGTCAAACAGCAATATGTCTGCTGCGATCCAAACGACAAACAATATTTTGAAACTGAACGACGTATCAACGATCAACGATTTTCAACCTATTTGCGATTGTTCGGCGTCGCACGTAGGTGTCACATGCAACGGCGTCGCTAACGATGACAGAAGTGCGTCACAGAAACGGTGACCCCAACGACATATCGTCAGATAAATCGTAGCGTGTAACGGGGCCTTAAGTGTTCTCATCTTGGCTTCTGACTTCGGGCCTCTTCCTGACCACGTCTCTGATCCCTGAACCTTATACGTTGCCTCCTGGCTTCTGACCACGGACCTTTTCCTGACCATGTGACCATGTCTCTGTCTGCTCCCTGAACATTATATGTTACCTCCTGGTTTATGATCCTGGCTTTTCTGACTATCATTTAGTCATACTGCTCGTATTGTCTAGCATCACAGTTATTATACTAGCTTTCTTACACTCCTGTGTGTATTTTTCCCAGTATTTCCAGTGGATAGTACTTATTCTGACCTCAACATGTTTAGTGACCATTCTCCTGTCTGACAATTTTGTTCCTATCTATACCTCCAGGTTCTGACTGTGCTACTTGATATTTTTCCTGCCAACCTGCACTACTGGCCAGTAGCTACTCCGAGTATGGCGCGCTGGCCGAGCCAGGTAGTCACAGATAGGCCCCTGCCCTACATCGTTCCCTCACAGGTGACATCAGCCAACCTCTAAAACCCTAGTCACCCCCTTCAGGGCAAGACAGGCACACCGGTGGGCGGGACCAGGTGGTTAGGAAACGCCCACCTAGGGGTCTAGACAACCCGGGGGCGGGAAAGTAAACAGTGCAATCTGAGAGGTCAAGTTGGAGAGGAGTGTGGGCTGGAGCTGTGTCCAGCTCCAGCAGAGGCGAATACCCCAAATTGAACGGCGCCAGGGTAGGAGCCCTGGTGCCACTGGCTAGGAGGCAGACGGTGGTCTCCGTCTGCAGGAGCTGGGAAGATGACTCGGTGGAAACAGGGTGGACCGAGACAGGGTTGTAGCCCGCCGGTACCGATCCGGGGAACCGACTTGGAAACCGGAGCACACAGCGGGGTACTCGGACCCTGAAGCTGGGATCAGAAGTGACTGGAATCAGCTAATTAACCGATTGAGGCGAGGACTAGAGGTCCTGTCTCACCCAAAGTCCCTATTAGAAGGCAACAGCCCACCGAGGGGGATAAAAGGCCACCGCCAAGGCTCAGAGATCCCACGGACTAGCGTCTGCAGGCAAGGGCTCCTTAGGCTACAACCATCCGGGAGCGGACTCCTAAAGTTGGAAGCACAGGCAGTCCACCGTTCTAAAAAGGTGCAGGAGAAAGACAGAGACCACCAGCCGGGTGGGGGACCAGAACGCAGCCAGCTGCGGGCACCGACCACCATCACCTTGGTTTACCAGAGACTCATGTGTTTCCTTAATAGTGAGAACACCAGCACCCTGCGGTCGCCTATCTCCCTGCACCAACATCCCCAACGGGCCCCGGGGCTACCATCCCTGCCACGGAGGGGTTAACAACTTGCTGCACAACATCTCCTCCGGGTGCCCCGTAACTGCAGCGGTGGTGTCCAAACTCACCACATATCGTGGGTGGCGTCACAAACCTAGTACGGCCCAGCCCGTACATATATGTCATACATCCACCATCCCCCAACCCTTTTCATTCGGAATGTCTGCGGGATCCCCCGGGTCAGGAGACCCTCGAGCCACCCACCGGAAGGCCCGGACCCGAGCAGCGGCAGGCTGCCGGCACGGGGGCGGCACACGAGCACTTAGTCTAGTGACCCTATATAAGTTTCAAATCTATACAGGGGTTACATGGTGAAGGCCAGGGTGCTCTAGGACCTGATAGTCTGAGAAGTCAGCACTAAGGGGTACTTTACACACTGCGACATCGCTGCCGATATATCGTCGGGGTCACGTCATTAGTGACGCACATCCGGCGCCGGTAGCGACATCGCAGCTTGTAAAACTAATGAGAAACAATCAACGATCGCAAAATCGTTCCAAAACGGTGACCATTGACACGTCGTTAATTTCCTTAATATCGCTGCTGCCACCGGTACGATATTGTTCTTCGTTCCTGCGGCAGCACACATCGCTATGTGTGACACCGCGGGAACGACAAACATCTCCTTACCTGTGTCCAACGGAAAAGGAGGAAGGAAGGAGGTGGGCGGAATGTTCCGGCCGCTCATCTCCTCCCCTCCTTTTCTATTGGGCGGCAGTTCAGTGATGCTTCTGTGACGTCGCTGTGACGCTGAACGAACCGCCCCCGTAGAAAGGAGGTGGTACGCCGGTCACAGCGACGTCGCAGAGCAGGTATGTGCATGTGACGCTGCCATAGTGATAATGTTCGCTACGGCAGCGATCACCACATATCGGCCATACGACGGGGGCGGGTGCAAATGCTAGTGATGTCGTAGCGTGTAAAGTACCCCTAAGCCTGTCCATGGTTGTCCTTCTTAGACCTGCGACTACTAACAGTGCCCCCATAACACCTGTGTACTTGTAGCATCACCACAGGGCAAATGAAGCACTAAACACAGGACTGGACAGGCGTTCCTCTTAAAATCGGCTTCCCTTTCTGGCCAAAGGATGAGGATTGTGAGAGTACACCTCTCCGATATCTGCCTAACTGCATAGATTTATGAAGATGGATTTTCTAAACTTGACAACCACATTAAGAATAAATTTAAAGTATTTAAGTAAAGTATTTACCTCTTGTAGCTTCTTCATAAAGTAACACTTTACCCCTTTACAGATCATCCTGAGTTCAGAGTCCCATTTGGGCTTAGGCCATAAAAAAACAATCAGAGAGCGGTCATTCATTTGTTTTATTATATTTTATCAGTTATTATATTGTACATTTAATAGAAATATGTAAATGGTTCCTTGATACGTAGTTTAAGCAACAGGGAAGGCCTCTAAGGACTAAATCGTATCAGCCGAGTGAGAGGTCACCACCAGCCCACTTCTGTCTAATGTGTTTGCCACTTTCGTTCCCACCGGTGGCTTCTAACCCTGGAAATGTTATAATTAAATACAGTATTTCAATTGATATTTATGTTCACAATTTGGGGGTAAGATGAGATCCAGCAATGAAGTAGCTTCTATTTTCTTCTGTTTCCATTACGGGCATGAAATACATTTCCAACCATTTGCGATAAATGTTTCCAATGTCGCGCCATTTTCATCTTCTACAAACCCAATTATATACTGATTCACCTAAACTATGAATATTGGGACGGTAATTGTCTTTATTTCAGAATTTTCTCTACTTTCTCAAATATTTTATATTTAGTTATTTGTAGGTGGTCAATCATTTTTATGAGGTTGAATCCCGCCGTCAGTAGACCAGCACTGTCGTTGGGATATTTCTCTGCCCGCGTTCCAGTAATCTCCTTCAGTCTTCATTCGAGGTTGGGAAGTTTATCTTCTCCATCAGTCAATTTGTTACTAATTTCACTCACACAGTGGAAATTAAATAGCACTTATCCTAGAGTGACATATGGGAAAATGTGATAATATTGAAAAAAGAAATAGCCTAATGCATTGATTGTCATATGCATTTTCCACTTTTTTACGTTGGGAAACATTTAACACTTTGAGGAAGGCTGAGAAATCAATTCAAATCTTATGAATGGATCTCTTTGCGAAACCCTGGCACATGGTCCAGGTCAATGTTCTCTGGCCATGGACAAATTTCCTGATCTTTCAGGTTCCCCGGCGTGATGTTTGATTTGCTGACCCGGTGTAACGTCAATTGGGGCGTCATGTGGTGTACAGGTGATGATGACCAACCCAAGATATCATAAGTTAAGCTGGGGATCCCAGAAAGTAAAGAAATTTGCACAGCTCTTATCCGTGGCCATAGATCACTGACCTGGACCATGGTCTACAATCTGCCCATCTCTACTTAGCGTTAATATATGTCATATCTGTATATTGTGTTTTGTTTATTCCTTTGCTTGGTTCTCTTATAATCGGTAACCCAGAGAATGTTACCTATCTGACTAAACTGTGCCAAAGTTTGGTGGATGATGGATGTTTTTCAGGGGTTAGTCTGGGCATCTTAAGACGTTTTGAACAATTGCTTCCAACTTTGTGGTAACTTTGGGAGGGCACTTTTCTTTTTCATTATGACTTGGCCCAGTGCATAAAGCAAGTGTCATGGTTCCGATTGCGCTGCATCTTGTGTGCCGTGACATTCTTCTCCATGCAGAGCATTTTTCTTGATGTTCTTCTGTCTTTCACTCCTGTGGACGGGTTGCTTCTGTGCACCGGGTCTTTCACTGGTGTTGTGAGGGACTTGCTCACATGCTCTTTGTTCCGGATAATTGTTCTGCATTATCAGGGAGCATGCTCGCCTGGAATGATACCAGTTTTATTGCCTGGTTCTCTAGTAAGTGCTTTCAGCTCTTATTTGTGTCTGGTTCTAATCTCAGTTTCTCGACCCTGGACTGCTACTGACTCTGCTTTGCCCACCCACCTTGACCTTGTCGTTACCTCCTGGATTGTGACCTTGAACCTCCTCCTGACCTTGTCTCTGCCTGCTCCCTTTATATGTATTCTCCTGGTCCCTGTGTGTTGTTGTGTCCTCCTGGTTTCTGATCCCGGCATGTTTGACTTTCCCTCTGCTCAATCTGTATGCAAGTGATTCCAGCACCATCTAGAGACAAACCTCATACTACATCACATAGTGTCCAGTATAACGTCCAGCGCCACCTAGTGACTAGTATCACTACTCTGTGGTGTCAAGAATCACAGCAAGATCCCTAATGGCATAGTTGACTGATGTAAAAGAACTCTTAGGGGTACTTTGCACGCTGCGACATCGCTACTGCGATATCGTCGGGGTCAAATCGAAAGTGACGCACATCCGGCGCCGGTAACGACGTCGCAATGTGTAAAGCCTAGATGCGCTGATAAATGATCACAAGAGCGTTGAAAATCGGTGATCTGTGTAGCGTCGGTCATTTTCATAATGTTGCACCAATAGGAGATACGATGTTGTTCCTCGTTCCTGCAGCAGCGCACATCGCTGTGTATGAAGCCGCAGGAGTGAGGAACATCTCCTTACCTGCGTCCACCGGCTATGCGGAAGGAAGGAGGTGGGCGGGATGTTTACGTCCCGCTCATCTCCGCCCCTCCGATTCTATTGGCCGCCTGACGTATGACGTCGCTGTGACGCCGCACGACCCGCCCCCTTACGAAGGAGGCGGGTTGCCGGCCAGAGCGACGTCGCAGAGCAGGTAAGTGCATGTGAAGCCGCCGTAGCGATAATGTTTGCTACGGCAGCTATCACAAGATATCATATGTGCGACGGGGCCGATGCTAGCGATGTCGCAACGTGCAAAGTACTCCTTACTTCCACTAGGTCAAAAATCTTTGGGATAAACTAGAATGGAGATTGCAAGCCAGGCCTCCTCAACGAAAATCAAAATATTATCTAATTTAAGGGGTTGTTAATCATATAAAGTAGAACTTGGCACTCCAAATGTGCAGCTTTCTATAAAAATTGTTTAATTCCCACAATCCAGTGACAAAATTACATACCGGAGATGTTTGGTTCCGACATTGACCATTGTTAAACACTCGGACTGTGAGGCAAAGAGGAGAGGAGGGAGTTACAGGCGCTGCTTATAATTAAAGGTCAAAAGTTCCTTAAATTGGAGGAATCCGCCTTTAATTCTGAGTTAAACCTTTATATACTCGTAGTATAATTTTCAGGTTTATTTTTACATTCGTTGTTACTTGATTTGCGGTAATTTTCTTTGACATTAAATACTCAGTCATTTAGAATAGAAGGTGTCAATCACCGAGGAGCTGCGATCGTCCGGGAAGCAACGCACAGACAGATATTAAACACTTCATGACAATCACATTTATGCCCTGGAAAATGAGTCTAGAAATAAAAGAAGCTCATTTAAATAAATTTGACACAAAGTATCAAGAAGACAGAATTTTATTCTTGCACCTTTTAAAAAATAAATTGAGCAGCTCGCGGGTGATATTGGTGATTTTATTAATCTACAGAAGTTGTAATCCCAAAATGTAATAATAGAGCAATATAAAATGTATTTTTAAATTGTGTAAGGTTCCTGGTTTGCTGCATATAGGCAATGTCCGGCTGCCAGCGGAAAAAATGAATTTATTGTAGAGGCGAAATGTAAAAGCATCAGACACAAATTGTTTGTGGATTTTACTCCAAAGATTTTGCTCCAGGAGAAGCTGAACATAAATAGTGGTGCGGAAATGTTCTTAAATGGCCAATTGCTTGACAAAAAGTACCGTAATAGGAAAAAATATATTCCGTATTTGCTGGTTTGTAAGATGCACTTTTTTCTCCCCCAAAACTGAGGGGAAAAATGGGAGTGTGTGTTACGGGGGGCTGTCTGATAATAAAATCTAAAGGAATATCAGACAGTCAGGGTCCACCGTGCAGAGACTCTGCTGCAGACTATGGCAGAGGATAAGGGGTATATAAGTGTGCCACTGTAAATAGTAATAGCACAAGTGCAGAGTGCAATACCTCTGTTAAACTCACAGAGGAATATAATTAGAAAATAAAGCAATTCCTCCCTTACTTGGAGGGTGCGTGGAATGGTCTCTGTTAAAGATCACAGAGACACAAGCAGTGAGTGTGAAATGGCACCTACCTAGGTCCGTTCCTCTAGTGGTGCCAGGAGACGGACAGCAGCGTAAGCCGCACAAGGCTCCTACCTGCGTTCGCTCCACTAGTGTGCGAGGACACGAACCACTAGATATGGCACCTGCCTAGGTCCGCTCTTCTAATGGTGCAAAAGAGACGGACAGCAGCGTAAGCCGCACAAAGCTCCTACCTGCGTTCGCTCCACTAGTGTGCGAGGACACGAACCATTAGATATGGCACCTGCCTAGGTCCGCTCTTCTAATGGTGCAAAAGAGACGGACAGCAGCGTAAGCCGCACAAAGCTCCTACCTGCGTTCGGTCCACTAGTGTGCGAGGACACGAACCACTAGATATGGCACCTGCCTAGGTCCGCTCTTCTAATGGTGCAAAAGAGACGGACAGCAGCGTAAGCCGCACAAAGCTCCTACCTCTGTTCGCTGCCCTAGTGTGCGAGGATACGAACAACTGCCAGACGCAGTATAAGGAACGTTACCCTAGCGGCAACGTCCACCTACGAGTAGAATCACAAGGCCCAGCCGGACCATGTGCCTCAGGCACCTGCCTATGTCCGCTCCACTAAAAGGTAAGGATACGGACTGCAGCCGAAGCTGTAAGGTATAAGAACGCTACCCTGCCGGTAGCGCTCACCTAACATAGACAGAGAGATGCCTAGAGGGACGTGCACAGGGCGTCTACCCTCATGCATGAACCAAGAGGACTGAGCGCTGGGCGGCATGCGTCAGGGTCTTATATAGACTTTGTGCCTCATCCAAGATGGAGGACACCAGAGCCAATCCGCTGCCATTACGACAGGAATGACGTCACGCTGGCCTATCACCGAGCAAAGCGTCACAAGCACATGACCAGCGACCAATCGGCATAGAAGGTGTCAGAGACATGTGACCACGTGTCATAAGCACATGACCAGCGGCCAATCAGCTTAGAAGGTGTCAGAGACATGTGACCTCGTGTCAGCGATGATGTCACCCGCACATGTGCAATGGCTCCAAGATAGAACTTAGTCTCCAGCGCTTGCACATGTGCAGTAGCAAGAAATCCGGACATAGTCTCCAGAGCCACAGCAACCGTAACAGTACCTCCCCCTCAAGGGCCCCCCTTCCGGTGACGCAGGTAATCGGCAACTAAGTCGGGAGCATGGACAGCCTCCTCAGGCTCCCAAGAGCGATTTTCTGGCCCGTAGCCCTCCCAATCTATCAAGAATAACCTGCGCCCTCTAACCATCTTAGAACCAACTATGGCTCGTACCTCATAGCTAGAGCGAGAGGAATCAGAGGCAGGAGAGTGCACTTCACGAGCGTGAGGTAACATAGCCGGCTTTAGCAGTGAAACATGGAATTTGTCATGGATCCTAAGATGGACGGGTAACTTCAATTGGTAGACTACAGGATTTATCTGTCGAAGAACTTCATAAGGACCCAGGAAGCGAGGAGCAAATTTGACAGAGCTCACTCTAAGTTTCATGTGTTTTGCAGAGAGCCACACAAAGTCCCCTGGAGAAAAGACAGGAGCCGGGCGACGAAACCGATCGGACACCGTCTTCATACGGTCCTTAGCTGCTTGGATCGACTCTTGAGTCCGATCCCAAACCTCTCTGGCATTAGTTGCCCAGTGGGCCACAAGAGGAGAAGGTGCAGCAGCGGGAAACGGTATCGGTACCCTAGGGTGTTGCCCATTATTGAGTACGAATGGTGTCTGCCCAGTGGCCTCAGCCAGCGAATTGTTAAGGGCAAATTCTGCCCAGGGTAGGAGGGAGGACTTGTTATCGTGGTTCTCAGCAACAAAGTGTCGAAGGTATATAATCATAGATTGATTGGTATGCTCAACCAAACCATTGGTCTCCGGATGGTATGCCGAAGAGAGATTCAACTCAATTTGCAGAAGGCTACAAAGATCTCGCCAGAAACGGGAAGCAAATTGCGGGCCTCTATCACAAATGATACGATCTGGCATCCCGTGGAGCCTAAAGACATGCTTGAGGAATAGTTTGGCTAGTACCCTGGAAGATGGGATTCTCGATAATGGTACGAGATGAACCATCCGGGAGAAATGGTCCGTAATGACCCACACAAATCTATGTCCCTGTGAACACGGAAGATCACTCACAAAGTCCATGCCTACCACCTCCCATGGTCTATCTGGCACTGGTAAAGGATGCAAGAGCCCAGCCGGTCTTTGCTGTAATGGACAGTTGCGAGCACACGAGTAGCAGGAACCGACATATCTCTTGACGTGGGTGGCTAAGTGTGGCCACCAATACCACCTCTCCAGTAACTCTCGTGTCCGCCTAATACCAAAATGCCCACCCACCTTTGAGGTGTGGGCCCACGACAGTATATCATTCTGTCGATCAGGCGGAACAAAGGTCTTGCCCGGTGGGATTTGGTCTAACGTCACAGGAGAGAGCGTATGAAAAACCCTGGAGGGAAGGATAAGACGAGCTTTGTCAATCTCTTCCTGGGTAGAAACCATAGAGCGAGACAGGGCATCTGCCTTGTTATTCTTACTCCCAGACAGATAGTTGATGGAGAAGTGAAAGCGGGAGAAAAACAAGGACCAGCGGGCTTGGCGAGGATTCAGACGCTGAGCGGTTTGTAAGTACGTCAGATTCTTATGGTCTGTATAGACCTGGAAAGGATGTTTCGCTCCTTCCAGCAAGTGACGCCACTCCTCCAAGGCTAGTCTCAGGGCGAGCAGTTCCCTATCCCCAATGGTATAGTTTCTCTCTGCCGGTGAAAAGGTCTTAGCAAAGAAGAAACACTGCCTTTTTCTACCTGCACCGTTCTTTTGATACAAGACCGCACCAGCACCCACTGAAGAGGCATCAACCTCTAAGAGGAAGGGCTTATTCTCATCGGGTCTTTGAAGAACGGGAGCAGTTGAAAAGTGTCTTTTTACTGCCTCAAAAGCCTGGGATGTCTCAGTAGACCAGACTTTTGGATTAGCACCTTTCTTAGGCAAGGCCACCAAAGGGGCCACCAAAGTGGAGAAATGGGGTATGAACTGCCGGTAATAATTTATGAATCCTAAGAAGCGTTGCACCGCCTTCAAGGAATGAGGTTCGGACCATTCCAGGACAGCAGAGAGCTTTGCAGGATCCATAGCCAGACCCTCTTGTGAGATAATGTAACCCAAGAAAGGCAAGGATGACTGCTCGAATACACACTTTTCGAGTTTAGCAAACAATGAGTGCTCCCTTAAACGGGAAAGGACACGAACGACATCCTGACGATGAGTCTCCAGATCAGGAGAAAAAATCAGGATGTCGTCCAGATACACCACGACGGAGGATAACGGTAAATCCCTGAACACATCGTTTACGAAGTCCTGAAATACTGCGGGTGCATTACATAAACCAAAAGGCATGACGAGGTATTCATAGTGACCGTCTCGGGTGTTAAAAGCGGTCTTCCATTCGTCACCCTCTCGAATTCGTACCAAGTTATACGCACCCCGCAGATCCAACTTCGTAAAAACCTGAGCTCTCCTCAGTCTGTCAAAGAGCTCCGAAATTAAAGGTAATGGGTATTTGTTCTTTATTGTGATTGCGTTGAGACCCCTGTAATCTATGCAGGGACGCAAATCACCCTCTTTCTTCCGAACAAAGAAAAACCCAGCTCCCGCGGGAGAGACAGACTTACGAATGAACCCCTTCTCTAAACTCTCTCTTATATAGGTCGACATAGCCTCAGACTCAGGTATTGACAGAGGGTAAACCCTGCCCTTAGGTGGAACCGAACCTGGGATAAGGTCTATGGCGCAGTCATACGGCCTATGGGGTGGAAGAACCTCAGCACCCTGTTTGGAGAACACGTCAGCGAAATCCAAATAGGGTGTAGGTATGGGAGAGAGATCAGTTGATGCAACTGCAACGACCTTAGGTGGTAAGGGAAGACATCGGGATTGACATTTCGAACCCCAACTAATAATGCTGTCGGACTCCCAGTCAATTAGAGGAGCATGAGTCTGAAGCCATGGGAGACCCAGAAGTACGTCGTCTATACCCTCAGGCAAAACAAGAAAATAAATCTCCTCTATGTGACCCTGAGACCGGGAAAGGCGCAAGGGAACTGTCCTCAATGTAATGGAGTCAGACAACATAGTCCCATTAACAACACGGACAGGAATAGGTGCCTCTAACATGATAGAGGGAATATTGTGTCTCTTTACAAATCCTGAAGACACAAAAGTCCCGTCAGCTCCGGAATCCACAAAAGCCATAATAGGCCATGTATTCTCAGAGAATGAGAGCTGACCTGGGATACTACACTTAGAGGGTGCGGAAGGCGTCTCTAGTAACCCCCCTCTAACGGTTACTAGGCCTGGGAATTTCCCTGATGGCTAGGACACTTGTTGGCATAGTGCCCAGCCTGACGACATACGTAACATATAGGGGGACCAGACTTGCGTAGTCTGGAGGACGTATGACTAAACTCCATAGGAGTGGGAGATGTCTCAGATGCTGAGGAAGATCGTGGTTGACCCTTAACAACTGGAATAGCCCGATGCTTAGGGTGTGAGGAAGAGACCTCGAGTCTACGTTCCCTATGGCGTACGTCGATCCTCGTTGCTACTGTGATCAAGTCCTCCAGAGAAGCAGGGACCTCACGAGTAGCAAGGGCATCCTTGACATAGCCTGCCAACCCTCTCCAGAAGATAGGAATCAACACCTTCTCTAGCCAATCTAGTTCTGCCACCAGAGTTGTAAAAGCAATGGCATAAGAACTAGTGGATAACGAACCCTGAGATAGATCTAAGAGTCTCAGGGCCGCATCATGAGTAACCTGCGGACCCATGAATACTGCTTTAAGAGCATCAAGAAAGTCTTGATGTCTCAGCGTAACCACATCAGAGCGCTCCCATAAGGGAGTCGCCCATTCTAAGGCTTTGTCCTGAAGTAAGGAGATGATAAAGCCTACTCTGGACCTCTCCATAGAGAAGCGAGAAGAGTTGACCTCTAGGTGTATCTGACACTGACTAATGAAACCACGACATGATCTGGCATCGCCAGAATATCTGTTTGGCAGAGCAAGTCGAGGATCATGTGCAGATGTCACCATGGTCTGAGGTTTATCCTCTATACTCTTGAGCCGCGACTCAAGTACTTGTATGTAACGGTGTAACTGCTGATATTCTGCCATAACTGCCAAACCCTTGGCTCAGTCCTAATGTTACGGGGGGCTGTCTGATAATAAAATCTAAAGGAATGTCAGACAGTCAGGGTCCACCGTGCAGAGACTCTGCTGCAGACTATGGCAGAGGATAAGGGGTATATAAGTGTGCCACTGTAAAAAATAATAGCACAAGTGCAGAGTGCAATACCTCTGTTAAACTCACAGAGGAATATAATTAGAAAATAAAGCAATTCCTCCCTTACTTGGAGGGTGCGTGGAATGGTTTCTGTTAAAGATCACAGAGACAAAAGCAGTGAGTGGGAAATGGCCCCTACCTAGGTCTGTTCCTCTAGTGGTGCCAGGAGACGGACAGTAGCGTAAGCCGCACAAAGCTCCTACCTGCATTCGCTCCACTAGTGTGCGAGGACACGAACCACTAGATATGGCACCTGCCTAGGTCCGCTCTTCTAGTGGTGCAAAAGAGATAGACAGCAGCATAAGCCGCACAAAGCTCGTACCTCTGTTCGCTGCCCTAGTGTGCGAGGATACGAACAACTGCCAGACGCAGTATAAGGAACGTTACCCTAGCCGCAACGTCCACCTACGAGTAGAATCACAAGGCCCAGCCGGACCATGTGCCTCAGGCACCTGCCTATGTCCGCTCCACTAAAAGGTAAGGATACGGACTGCAGCCGAAGCTGTAAGGTATAAGAACGCTACCCTGCCGGTAGCACTCACCTAACATAGACAGAGAGATGCCTAGAGGGACATGCACAGGGCGTCTACCCTCATGCATGAACCAAGAGGACTGAGCGCCGGGCGGCGTGCGTCAGGGTCTTATATAGACTTTGTGCCTCATCCAAGATGGAGGACACCAGAGCCAATCCGCTGCCAGAACGACAGGAATGACGTCACGCTGGCCTATCACCGAGCAAAGCGTCACAAGCACATGACCAGCGACCAATCGGCATAGAAGGTGTCAGAGACATGTGACCACGTGTCATAAGCACATGACCAGCGGCCAATCAGCTTAGAAGGTGTCAGAGACATGTGACCTCGTGTCAGCGATGATGTCACCCGCACATGTGCAATGGCTCCAAGATAGGACTTAGTCTCCAGCGTTTGCACATGTGCAGTAGCAAGAAATCCGAACATAGTCTCCAGAGCCACAGCAACCGTAACAGTGCGTCTTACAAACCGCATATGGCTTACTGGGGCACTAGTGGTGGTGCAGGGTTGGCGATACGGAGACCTCGGAGGGGGTGTCACTGCAGGGGAGCAGCTCAGGAGGGTCAGTGTGCGCCAGCAGAGGGTCGACGATACTGCGGGCTTGTGGGGTGTCACAGCAGTGAGTGCCATTGACCTACTGGTGGGCTTGGAGGAGGGAGCGTTGTGGCTCAAGAGGGTCAGTGTGAGGCAGCAGAGGGTTGGTGATATTGCTGGCTCGTGGGGTGTAATGGCAAGCGCTGTTGATCTGCAGGCTGCTTTGAATCACCAGCGGTTGACGAGATGGACTTCAGGAAAATTGAAGCGGAAGCCAATCTATGTACGTACCGCTTCTGTGGCCATTTTCTTGAAGTCCATCTCGACAATTCAGTGGAGCCTGCAGTCCTCCGTCAGATCAATGGTGCTTGCCACCACAACACCCCACGAGTCTGCAGTATCACCGACCCTCCGCTACTGCACACTGACCCTCTTGAGCTGTGACACCCCTCCTCTGAACTCACTGGCAGATCAATGGCACCCGCTGCCGTGACAACCCATGAACCCACAGTACCTCTGACCCTCCGCACACTGACCCTCTTGAGCGTGACACCCCCTTCTCCAAACCCACAGCATCGCCGAGCCTCCTGAGCCGCGACATCCCCTCCTCCGAGCCCGCAGCATCGCCTACCCTACCTTTTGTGACTTTCCTGAGGCGCTCCACCACCGCTCCCGCCTGGTGAGCTCATATAAGAAGCACTAGGATTATAAGACGAACCCTCATTTTTGCAGTAAAAATGACATACAGTAGCCTCCATGGAAGAGTAGAGTGAACCTTCTCCATAGCCACCATTGTCTATGAATAGACTTGGACTTTCCATATTCCCATCATGAAGTCGCCATGATAACCTCCGAGTTTATATTTCCAGTGTTTAGTTACACAGTAAGACAAGCCGCAATGGTGGATCACCGGCTCGGTAGGATCAGCTAAGATGGGTATTTTGTCAGAAGTGATTTTATGATGAAAGTGTTTGATATACGGGTCGTTCTCACTTTACAAATAGAATAACTGTGATATAAATATAATTTACTATTCATGCACTTATTTGAACTGCTCACGTTATATTTCGTTGCTCTTCCAAAATGATGGTGCTGGACTAGAGGAACCGGAATTACCATATTCTGTCGTAACCCAGTTGAAAATGTTGGGAATGCCCCACTTTGGTCAATACTATTGATAATGAAGCATTTAAAACAAAATAATACTTATAATAATAAAAAATGGATATTGCAAAGCATCTGGCAACAGAATAAGAACATTTCCAATTGCAGTGTCAATGTTTGGAAAGATTAGGCTTTGCCAGCTTTGTATTTCTTTTTACTATTTTTAGTGTATTTAACCTTCTCGTTATCCAATAATAGCACTTTCCTGGACATAATAAAGGACATTAAACCTGCAGACAAAGCTGGCCTTACTCATCAGCTTCATGTCTTCCGAACCTACTAATTTTGGCAGGACCGGCCAACCATCTAGTTTGCAAAGGGATCTCCAACCCTCCCCAAAAGGGGGATGTCCGTCTATCCTTTAGAATATTCACACTTGGTCTTGCTGAGCGTGACAGTAATATCTGCCCCAAATCTCTACTTCATCTCGCATATATTGGATGGAAAAATAAAAATCTCCATTCTCCTGTTAAAATGTCAGGTTTTTCTCCTGTAAAAAAAAAATGCCAAAAAGAATCATTTCACCACTTTTTCCACCTTCTAATCCAGACCTGGGCAAGGGGCGGCCCGCGGGCCACATCCGGCCCGCCTACTCTCTGTGACCGGCCCGCCTGGCTCCGGGCATCCTTGCTGGCCGGTCACTGAGGAGGGCAATCTGACCTGTTGTCCGGAGCTCCAGGCTCCGGCCGGCCCGTGGTCAGATTGCCCTCATCACACGCTGCGTGCCGGCAAGGCACATCAGTGTGCGATCCGTGTGACACCTGTGCTGCCAGAGAAAAAAAGGATATGTGTGCGTGCAGGTCCACGAGGGGTCACACAGTCCGTAACTTACTGTTTGTATATGAAGGGATAGTATATATGCTATATACAGTATTGGGTAAAACTGAGTTAATTATTTTAGTCCGGCCCTCTAAAACCATCCCAATTTCTCATGCGGCCCCATGGGAAAATTAATTGCCCACCCCTGTTCTAATCTGTATAATTCAATTGAAAAATAAACTGAATCCCTTTCACATATAAAAAGAAAAAAAGGAACTAAAATAATGTGGTTGTATAAATATGAACACCGTTAAACAATACTTTGCTGCGGTACCGTTTTTATTTTTGACAATATTCAGTTTTTTTCGGCAGGAGGCCACCAGCATGGCAATCTTATCACTCTCATCCTTGCAGCAATGCTCTGAATCTGTGCGATTGCGGGGACATCTCATGTACAGACCACCCACATATCCTGAAGTGGATTGAAGTCTTTTTTCTGGCTGGGTCATTGTAAAACTTTGATCCCTTTGTTATCTACGCGTAGGGTCATTGTTATGCTTAATGGTGAAATTCCTCTTCATCTTCACTTTTTTAGCAGAGGCCTTAAGGTTTTGATGCAAAATTGACTGATGTTTGGAACTGTTTATAATTCCCTCCACCTTCACTAAAAACCCAGTTCTAACGGCTAAAAACCACAATGCTACCTCCACCATGCTTCACTGTGGGTATAGTGATCTTTTGGTGATGTATAGTGTTGGATTTGTGCCAAACATAGTTTATGGAATTTTGGCTAAAAAATTCAATCTTGGTCTCATCAGATCATAGCACATTTTTCAACATGGTTTTGACAAATTTTATTTAGGTTTTGGCAAAAACCCAGGCTTGGATGTTTTTCTTAGTGGGAACAGGCTTTCATCTTGCCACCCTACCCCACAGGTCAGACATATGAATACGAGAGATTGTTGTCACATGCAGGACACAACCAGTACTGACTAGATTCCTGCAGCTCCATTAGTGTTGGTGTTGGCCTCTTGGCAGCCTCCCTGACCAATTTTAAAGTTTTCACTTTTTGCCTTTTAAACAAGTTTTGAAGGACATCAATTTCCAGGTAACCAAATTTAAGGTGCCAAATTTAACCACTTCTTGATAATGTCTTCACATTACTCCATGTATGATTTAATGCCCCTGAACTTTTTTTTTGTACCTTTTTCATGACTGACAAATTTCAGCAATGAGATCCCTTTGCTGTGTTGTCAGCTGTTTACAAACTGTGGCTTTTGATGTAAGACATTTACCGGAAATTCCTCCTATATCAACAACACTGTACATTGGTAATCAAAATCCCTGTAAATGATGGCAGCCATGAACTGACTACTATTTAACACGAGTTTCCATGTGATTGGCCGATTCTGAACACATTGACACCCCCAGTTGTAAGAGGGTGTTCACACTTATACAACCACATTATTTTAGTTTTTCTTTTTTTTATTTTCTCCCTCAAATAAATTTCAGTTTGTTTCTGAATGGAGAGATGAAGGAATTGATTTCATGTATATTATATCTGAGAAAAAAATAATGAAATTCACAGATGACAGCAAATTAAAAAAAACTTGTAATTTGATTTGTGTGAATGCTTGCTGCTTTTTTAAACATTGTGGAAGGCAGATATGACTTCAGACATGACTACCGGCTACGCCCTAATGCCTTACAGCTGTCACATTACATGGTCTAACGCAGCCAATCAGGAAGGACTATCACAGCCTGTATGTAAGCTGAGGCAGGGAATGCAGCAGCCGTCCCGGGGTGAATTAGGGTCGTGAAATGACATCACAGCTCAGCAATAGAGATAGGGAGAGAGAGGAGTCCTAACTCATTGGACAAATACTTCTTATACTAATACGTTACACAATTGATGGCTGTAGTCATATATGAATGGTGTACTCACTTTTGTTGCCAGTGGTTTAGACATTAATAGCCAAGTGTGGAGTTATTTAGAGGACACCAAATTTACACTGTTATACAAGCTGCACACTGACACTGCACATTATATACAAGCTGCACACTGACACTGCACATTGTATCACAGGGTCATATCTGCAGCGCTGTCCCAGGAGAAGATAGAATAAAATATTTACAAAAAATGTGAAGGGTGTACTTACTTTTCAGATATTTTGTATGTCCATATTTTAGAGATTTTTTTTCCCAACAAAGCAATATTTATAGGGACGAATGCTCCCGTAACACAACATCCAGGGGAGGAGGTCGAAATATGTTTTCTGTCAGTTTTTAAAGAAGATGAAAAACAAAGCACCTGATGTGAGAGCAGATGCAGATACAGCAGCTCCATAAGACGTCTTATTATCGCTCTGTACAAGTGAGAAAATACAACCGGAAAATATGCAGAAGCCCAAAGAGTGATAGACAGCGTCAGACTCCGGAAAGAACATCTGCCCCTTGTGCGGCCATAAGCAGTACGGAATAATGAAATGTTACTATAGTGATTGAAACAAACAACAAATTGTATATGTAATCTATTTATCCATCAAACTTAGAATATACGATCACTCACAAATAGTTAATACAAACTGTAAACTATTATTAAGTTTTTCAGGACGGGATTCATGCTCCGATAGGGGCAACCATTGGTCTTGCTCTTTAGAACTTTCCGGATCAGTCATATTTAGTATTGAGAGAAGTTACCCCGTGCCACGGATTTTGTGCCAGGATTTGAATATAGAAATTCATTCTCCTGTCATTTACTGTAAAGTGGACGCCCTGTGTCATTACATTAAGGAGGAATATAGAATATTTAGACGTCGCTCTTGTCACTCACGATTCCCATGTGCAGAACATTCTATATTGTTGCTACATTATATATTATACATGTTGCTTATGCGTTTTGCTGGATGAATGCTCTGTTGGTTGTTTCACAGCACTGGGTTTCATGCTGGTCCTGGGAGGTGCCTTTGCAGATGCTTCTCGTTCCCGGTGATTGCTCTGCTTCATTATGGAGCGTGTTACCTCAGGACACCGCCAGTCGTACTTCCTGGTTACAGTTGTGCTGTTGGCTCCCGTGGTGCTCAGTGTTGAGATCTTGGCCTTTTGATTCCGAACTGCTGCTTACCCATCTCTGCCTGTCCTCCCTTGTTTCTGCTGTGACTTCCCGGCTTCTGACCTAAGACTTCCTCCTGACCACGTCCTCACCTGTTCCTGTATTTTGTATGTACTGTCCTGGAACCCTGACCTTCGGCTTGTATCCTGACCTTGTCTCTGTCTGCTCCCCCCCCCCCCCCGTGTACTGTTGTGTCCTCCTGGTTTATTATCTCGGTTTACCTGACTATCTCTACATTTACTGCATACAAGTAGTGTCTAGCGCCACCTAGTGGCAGTCATCACAGCTCTGTTTCTTCTGCATTGGACGTATCTTCTTATATACATTGTAAGAATAGGAGTCTGCGTTCCTCCATTTGGGAAATCACCATCGACCCGACTGTGTATTTTGGCTTTCAGCTGTTGCACATCAATAACTTCTTGACGGCACAGAGGAATCATCTTAAAATCCCTGGAAGAGTATCTGTTAATTTTATAAGATGCCTTCAAGTAACTAAAAGGAATATATTCAGCCCATCTGTTATAAAATGTGTCCCTGCCGTCCTCTGAGGCCTCTTCTCAGGCAGCAGTTTATTTTTTATCTTGTTCTATCACCCAGGGGTCAAAGCAATCCATAATCATCAAATCCTATCTGCGGAGAACGCGGAATCTGCTCAGACAGAGACAATGCAATTTCCACAGACATGAACACACTCAACAAACTGCAGAGTTCTCTATGACATAAAAAATATTGCTAAAAATATTATATTGATTGATTGTGAGACTCACAGGGGCAAGAAATGGGGCGGAAGAAGGCTTTACACCCCTCTGATGATCCACGTAGCCAAAAGTTACTAACAGACTGCCCCAATAGAAAGGTTTCTTCTGCCATGGTTAGTGGTGGCCCTTGTTGGGATTGTTGCCTCTTCTATTCTGTGAAACATATTTGTTGTTATATTTTATTGCCCTTATGTCCTGTGTGTGTCTTTATGGGATCGTAACTGGGGCTGGGGAATAAGTAGGTGCACATGATGGATGCTGGGTGTGCGGCACCGGAGGGCTGAAATTGCATTATATTAAGGACGGAGCATGTGACATGGCCTCTGTCATTTTAATCTTTATTTCATAAACCAGTAATATATAGGAAAATAAGCAACTTTGCAATATATCTCAGCAATCTGCCTCTTTCTGCAGCAGGACCCATCAGTCCCAAAATTCTGAATTCATCATGGGGAAAATCTGTATTTGGTGAAGACAGATCGTGACATCACTAAGATTTTATGTAAATGAGAGGGGAGGTGCTCTGTTACTAACTCCTCCCCCTTCCCGCTACACAATCTTATCAGTAATGAAGCAATCTGTCTTCACTGAAGACACATTTTACCAGCGAATTGAGAACTTTGATAATGAGTGACCAGTGCTAGTGGAGAAGGAAGAAGATTGCTCCGAAAAGATTATTACAACGTTTCTTATGTTTAGGTGTGCCATTGTATTACAAAGACAATTAAAACAACAGGTACTCTTTAAGTCTGGGGTTTATCACAACACAAGGTCAGGCACTGAAGACAGAAAGACATTTCGAGACTGGAAACTATTCTGACCAGTGTAAGAAAGCTCTATGATTCTTAAGTTCGGGAAGATTATGGCCAAACATATATCTATGCTGTGTATATATATATATATATATATATATATATATATATATATACATATACAGTTAGGTCCAGAAATATTTGGACAGTGACACAAGTTTTGTTATTTTAGCTGTTTACAAAAACATGTTCAGAAATACAATTCTATATATAATATGGGCTGAAAGTGCACACTCCCAGCTGCAATATGAGAGTTTTCACATCCAAATCGGAGAAAGGGTTTAGGAATCATAGCTCTGTAATGCATAGCCTCCTCTTTTTCAAGGGACCAAAAGTAATTGGACAAGGGACTCTAAGGGCCGCAATTAACTCTGAAGGCGTCTCCCTCATTAACCTGTAATCAATGAAGTAGTTAAAAGGTCTGGGGTTGATTACAGGTGTGTGGTTTTGCCTTTGGAAGCTGTTGCTGTGACCAGACAACATGCGGTCTAAGGAACTCTCAATTGAGGTGAAGCAGAACATCCTGAGACTGAAAAAAAAGAAAAAATCCATCAGAGAGATAGCAGACATGCTTGGAGTAGCAAAATCAACAGTCGGGTACATTCTGAGAAAAAAGGAATTGACTGGTGAGCTTGGGAACTCAAAAAGGCCTGGGCGTCCACGGATGACAACAGTGGTGGATGATCGCCGCATACTTTCTTTGGTGAAGAAGAACCCGTTCACAACATCAACTGAAGTCCAGAACACTCTCAGTGAAGTAGGTGTATCTGTCTCTAAGTCAACAGTAAAGAGAAGACTCCATGAAAGTAAATACAAAGGGTTCACATCTAGATGCAAACCATTCATCAATTCCAAAAATAGACAGGCCAGAGTTACATTTGCTGAAAAACCACTCATGAAGCCAGCTCAGTTCTGGAAAAGTATTCTATGGACAGATGAGACAAAGATCAACCTGTACCAGAATGATGGGAAGAAAAAAGTTTGGAGAAGAAAGGGAACGGCACATGATCCAAGACACACCACATCCTCTGTAAAACATGGTGGAGGCAACGTGATGGCATGGGCATGCATGGCTTTCAATGGCACTGGGTCACTTGTGTTTATTGATGACATAACAGCAGACAAGAGTAGCCGGATGAATTCTGAAGTGTACCGGGATATACTTTCAGCCCAGATTCAGCCAAATGCCGCAAAGTTGATCGGACGGCGCTTCATAGTACAGATGGACAATGACCCCAAGCATGCAGCCAAAGCTACCCAGGAGTTCATGAGTGCAAAAAAGTGGAACCTTCTGCAATGGCCAAGTCAATCACCAGATCTTAACCCAATTGAGCATGCATTTCACTTGCCCCAAATCCAGACTTAAGACGGAAAGACCCACAAACAAGCAAGACCTGAAGGCTGCGGCTGTAAAGGCCTGGCAAAGCATTAAGAAGGAGGAAACCCAGCGTTTGGTGATGTCCATGGGTTCCAGACTTAAGGCAGTGATTGCCTCCAAAGGATTCGCAACAAAATATTGAAAATAAAAATATTTTGTTTGGGTTTGGTTTATTTGTCCAATTACTTTTGACCTCCTAAAATGTGGAGTGTTTGTAAAGAAATGTGACAATTCCTACAATTTCTATCAGATATTTTTGTTCAAACCTTCAAATTAAACGTTACAATCTGCACTTGAATTCTGTTGTAGAGGTTTCATTTCAAATCCAATGTGGTGGCATGCAGAGCCCAACTCGCCAAAATTGTGTCACTGGCCAAAGATTTCTGGACCTAACTGTATGTATATCTATACAGCTCGGGCAAAAATGAAGAGACCGCTGCACAATTGTCAGTTTTTCTGATTTTTCTCTATTTTTGAGTAAAATGTAAATTGTTCTTTATTCTATAATCTACTGACGACGTCTCCGAATTTCCAGCAATAAATGTTGTATTTATTTTCTGAAAATGAGAAATGGTGAAAATAACAGAACGATGCATTTGTTTTCACCTCAAATAGTGCAAAGAAAACAAGTTCCTCATCATTTACACACAACATTATAATAATGTTTTACTTCCGGAAGATTCAGAAATCAATATTTTGTGGAATAACCATGATGTATAATCCCAGCTTTCCTGCGTCTCGGCCGCTTTCCTCCAGTCTTCACACTGCTTTTGGGTGACCTTATGCCACTCCTGGTGCAGAAATGTAAGCAGTTCTTTGTTTGATGGCTTGTGACTCTCCATCTTCTTCTTGATTACATTCCAGAGGTTTGCAATAGGGTTCAGGTCTGGAGATCGGGCTGGCCATGACAGGGTTTTGAAGTGGTGGTCCTTCATCCACACATTGATTGACCTAGCTGTGTGGCATGGCGCATTGTCCTTTTTAGCTTTGCCTAACCCCTCGTTGTCTAATGGTTAGACGGAGACCTGGAGAGGAAATAAATATGTGTAATTGCAATAATTATCTAGGAGAAATATTTTATTTACTGGAACAATTTCCAGGATGCCAACACTTTCATCCAAGATATATTAGTGGTTTAAAAAAATTAGACTATGTGATAAAAAAATACATTTTGGTTTGTGTCCCTGATTTTTTTATTCTTCCATTGATTGAGCAGAATGGGGGTTTATTTGTTGCACGACAAGCTGTATTTATTATTGGTACTATTTTTGGGGTCTATAAATGAATTTGATCAATTTTTGTTGCATTTTTTTGGAGGGGGGATGTTTTAAAAAAAATATATAATTTTTGCTGTTTTGACTACTTTTAAGGGTATTTACCAGCTTGAATTACTGTATATGCTAATATACTTTACCAGGCTTGGCTTCATATGAGGACCAAAATGACAGTGATTGAGTGGCTTGGCAAACCATTGATACCATGCAGTTTTTGTGTAAGTGGTGGTGGGGGATTGAGGGGCAGAACTCAACCTCCCCAGATTTCAATACTTAAATGCCACTGTCAAGTTCTGACAGTGTGATCACAGCTAGATCTTCATGAATTAGACACATGGGATGTTTTTGGCTCGGGTTTCGGCGCGTCTTTTGTACTGCAGACCTATATAACAGTTGTCCACCGCTTGTTGCCCATTATGGTGTAATCCTGAAGAAGAGGTGTAATTGCCTTGAAACGCGTGGATAAATAAAACTTTTCATTTTCGACTCATCGCTTGGTTATACGGGCAGCGCAGAGGAACCACTGTCTACCTAGATATCTCAGAAGAATGCCATTTAGATTTTTAAGAAGAAACAATGCTGTCATAGACAATAAGGTTCCCTGTTAGTGTTTCTGTTGAGTTTGAGACATTCTACAAGATGTAACTTTAGAGCAGATAACGTCAGTCCCGTCTCCAATGAGCCCTGATACACACGGGGCAGAATTCATTCCTCCTGTTGCTTGTCATAGAGTCTTGTCTTAGGGGTACTTTGCACGTTGGGACATCGCTAGTATCGGCTAGCGATGCCGACTGCGATAGTCCCCGCCCCCGTCGCAGCTGCGATATCCTGTGACAGCTGCTGTAGTGAACACTATCACTACGGTAGCTTCACACGCACTTACCTGTCCTGCGACGTTGCTCTGGCCGGCGACCCGCCTCTTTACTAAGGGGGCGGGTCATGTAGCGTCACAGCAACGTCACACGGCAGGCGGCCAATATAAGCTGAGGGGCGGAGATGAGCGGGACGTAAACATCCCGCCCACCTCCTTCCTTCCGCATAGCCGGTGGACGCAGGTAAGGAGATGTTCCTCGCTCCTGTGGCTTCATACACAGCGATGTGTGCTGCCGCAGGAACGAGGAACAACATCGTATCTCCTATTGGTGCGACATTATGAAAATGACCGACACTACACAGATCACCGATTTATGACGCTTTTGCGATCATTTATCGGCGCATCTAGGCTTTACACGTTGCGATGTCGTTACCGGCGTTGGATGTGCATCACTTTCGATTTGACCCCGACGATATCGCAATAGCAATGTCACAACGTGCAAAGTACCCCTTAGTATTTGCCCCAAGCCTTTATTACCAGGACCCCTATAACACTACGTAACCACATCCTACACTAATCTGACGTCACTTCAGTATTTCCACCAGTAGTGTAAAGGCCCTGTCACACACAGAGAAAAATCTTTGGCAGATCTGTGGTTGCAGTGAAATCATGGACATATTGTTCCATTTGTACACAGCCACAAACCTGGCACTGATTGTCCACAATTTCACTGCAACCACAGATCTGCTGCAGATTTATCTCTGTGTGTGACAGGGCCTTTAGTTTTATTCTCTGGTGCCGTCACCACATCTCGTAGGTCGCTCTCTGGCAGGAACATTAAATTGTACAAAATATAAAGTGAAATATAAATTGGATTCAATATTAATTGTACACGGCAGGTTCCATAATAAGTATGTGAGGTAAATCCGGAGATATGACGATAAATCATGATATTCCAGTATGTCAGGAAGCCCTCTCCTGGTGTCACCCCCCCTTTCCTTCACACAACTGGTTTAGCAACAAATCCCATGGCCATCTCCTCTGATATGGAGATGAGGTGATGTGGGAAAAAAGGACACAGGATGACTCCCTGCGGTCACCCTGTAACAAGAATCGTATCTCATTAGCAAGGCTTGGAAGTTTCCAGACAGAACGACTCCAGTAAAAAATGGTTCATATCTCGCAAGCCATATTTCCGATAAATATGGCAACCATAAAAATGGTGTCTCTGCATGCGGACAATGCCGGCACACCTTTTTTATGGAAGTAGAACATTGGGAAATACACCAAACGTGATATCAGCCAATGGGGAACTGGCAGACAGGTCATGAGTCCCCTCGTTCTGTAGCTAAATTCATAACTGTCACAATGAGAGCGTTGACGTCCGTCTACGACGCTCCCAGGCAAAGTTATGGCCAATATCACCTTTTCTGGATAATTCTGATCCATGCAGGGGGAGTGGCAGTGCTTCCCTGTGAGGTCACTAAGGTAGGAGGGGACCTGGATTTGCCCAGGTTGATAACCCTGCTTTGGCCATTTTCCAGGGTTCTTTCGCTCGGGGGCCTGGTTGGGAAAGACCTGTGGAGGGAGTTCCTAGAAACCTGGTCTACAGCGCCCCCCTGTGGCCAGACACGCAAGGTAACTGATAGAATTGCATATCTGTTTGTAACCCATGCTTTATCTGTAACTGTACTCTGACATATGTATATTCTGTAGATTCAATATTGTATATATTGTAGTTCTAGTGTGCTTTAGGCGATTAAATTATATAATTAATCTTGGGCTGTTCTGTTATCTCGATCTTGAATCCCACGTCCGTGTGTTCGGCTAATAGTTACCGTGAAGCGGTTGGTGGCAGCGAGTTGTGCCAAGGATTATTGTGGGGAGGCCAGTGAGATTCGGGAGGATATTATATATTCCGCCCGCGGAGGTCGGGGGAATATATACCCTTCTCTCACCGGGGACCCTTCAATAATCGGCATAAGTAGTATAGCGGCCTCCTTTCTTATTGTCGGGCAATTCCATAATTGGCCTGACTATAAGAGGGGCGCTAGAGAGCGCGTCACGTGCTCTGTCTGTCGGTCGGGAGGTATAAAGGAGGGGTGACTCCTGCTTGTTACCCCCCGATCGTGACGTACTGGTAGCCAGCGCGGGGGATTTCTGAGTGACCCCCCCGGTGGTTTGTGACATATTGGTGGCAAGCGGTGGGATCGAGATAATAGTGTGTGTGAGTGTGAGACCCATACTCCCAGACACTAAAGACTGCCTGCAGCAGCTGTGGCTGCTGGGGTCTTCAGACTAGCTCAACACTAGAGTGTCAGAGTGCAGATTCTGTAAGGTGTGTGGAGGCATCAGGTGTCAGTTCTGTGTCAGTGACCAAAGTCTGCAACAATGGCTGAGAGCACCAGGAGCAAAGCCAGAGGAATGGCCGATGCGCAGGCCAGAGACGATGAGGAGGTTGTCCACGAGTCCTCCAGGAGCCCGACGCCAGAGAACGGCTCTGCAGAGGACATCGCACAACCTAGCACTGCTGGGCAAAATGAGGAAGAGCTCGCCCAAGGGTCCTCAACGAGCCAGATGCCAGCCCTCCGCTCTGCAATGGACAGTGAATCGCCTAGCTCTGCAGCGTGCCGCAGATCACCACGTGCCATTCCACCGAGCCTGGGAGGCTCGGATAGCCTTCTTCAAATGGCTATGGCCCTACGCCAGGCTGGAGACCGGGAGGGCTACGACATACTCATGGCCGAGCGAGAGCGGCAGGCAGCGCGTGAGGCTGAGGCTGCGGAGCGGCAGGCAGAGCGGCAAGCAGCGCGTGAGGCTGCGGAGCGGCAAGCAGCGCGTGAAGAGCGCCAGGCAGAGCGTGACTACCAGCTGCAGCTAGCTCAGCTCCGGCCCTCATCAGCCACACGTGACCTTCAAGACACCAAACTTCCAAAGGTCCGTGTTGAGGACTTCCCAGTGCTGGAGAAGGATGGAGACTTGGACTCTTTCTTGACTGCTTTTGAACGGACTTGCTTGCAGCATCATCTGAACAAGGACCAGTGGGCCAAATACCTGACCCCCCGTTTAAGGGGTAAGGCCCTGGATATCCTTGGGGACTTGCCTGCTGAGGCGGATCAGGGCTACGACACCATCAAGCGGGCCCTGATCCAACAGTACAACCTCACCCCGGAGTCCTACCGCAAGAAGTTCCGGACGCTGCAGAAGGGACCAAAGGACTCCTGGGCTGACCACCGGCGGGCACTTGCCCGAGCTGCCGACCACTGGACCCAAGGCCTGCAGCTTTCCACCGGACCAGAGATCCTGGACTTGGTCGTCACGGAGCAACTCCTGTGGAACTGCCCTGAGGATCTCCGCCAGTTCATCCGAGACCAGAAGCCAAAGGGGTCCACGGCTACAGCTGCCCTGGCCGATGACTACACCAACAACCGGGCTCCTGAAGCCAGGAGAGCAGCCACCAGCAGCACCTGGAGAGGGGGTAAGATGAACTCTGCGACTGCCCCACCTGCCCCTAGACTGCAGGGGGTGTCCCCCTCAACTCCCCTCTCCAGGCCCGTGGCAGAGCCAAGACGGTGCCACCAGTGCAACCTACCTGGACACTTCAAGGCCATGTGCCCTCAGCGTCCCAAGGCCCCGGCTCCGTCCCCGTCCCAAGGGCCGCCCAAGGTGTATTGTGTGGGTGGGGGTGGTGGTAGGTCCCTGGACAGCTTCCAACCTGTCACCGTCGGCCAGTCTGTGACCATAGGACTGCGAGACAGCGCCTCGGAAGTGACTCTGGTGCGGCCTGAGATGGTGTCCCCCCAAGACTTGGTACCCGGAAAAACCCTCGCTGTCTCCGGAATTGGAGGCATTGACCCGGCGCTGCCCATCGCCAACGTTTATGTGGACTGGGGCGCAGGGCGAGGGGTGAGGGAGGTGGGGGTAACTGATCGGATCCCTGCAAACGTGTTACTTGGGACAGATTTGGGGCAAATAACCTCCCAGTTTGGCCCCGCACCAAGGGCTGAACCTTCAGCCAGTACTGACATGACTCCTGACAATGTTAATGTGTTATCTATGAATGATGTAAGGGAGGAGGGAGTGAACTCTGATATTTCTGCTTGCACAGACACCATAGACACACACGCAGCTGCAGCTGTGACAGGGGGGGAGGGGGTCAGAGAAAGGTGTGACAATGCCTCTACAAGTAACCAGCCTGTGAGCTGGGATCTGTTGCCCTCTGCCGGGATAAGCAGAGAGCAGGGTGCTGCAGGGGGAGGACCAGTGTGTGGGGTGGGGGCTACCACAGCAAATGTGGGGTCCCCAGAGATTTCACAGCGGGGTTCTGTTGCTGCAGGAGGGGAACAGGCAGGTGAGATTGGGGCCGGTCCCGGAGCGGAAGTGCTCCCAGGTAAGATCTCGGTGCATGGTTCCCCCACAACCGGGGTGTCAGGAAGCCAGGTAGGTCTGCCTGAACCGGCGACTTGGTCAGGAACGGAGGAGGAGCAGGCACGACCCACGGTCGCAGCGGCTGTGGCCGCTGTCACCCGCAGTGGGAGTGCTGGAAGCCAAGGGGCCTCCCGGAGGTCCGATAGCTCTTCCCCTTCTGACCAAGTGGCAGCCGAGTCAGGTGGAGGCCAGGACACAGGTCCCGGGGTACTGACTGAAGATGTGACAGTCTCGTCGATTCTGGCCACATCTAGTCAGGAGTTTCAGGCAGCGTTAGAAGCTGACGACAGCCTGAAAGCTCTAAAGGAGCAGGCGGCACAGCCTCCCTCGGACTCGGACCCGGAGCGAGTGGTCTGGGACCAAGGACGGCTGTACCGGGCCACGGTCCAGCAGGGTTCACCGGAGGCGTGGCCCAGGGACCGACAGTTGGTGGTACCCTATCCGTTCCGGACGGAGTTGTTGCGGATCGCACATGAGATTCCGATGGCCGGACACCTAGGGATCGCTAAGACCAAGGCCAGGTTAAACCAGCATTTCTACTGGCCAAAAATGGGGGCCGATGTGGCTGCCTACTGCCGTTCGTGTGAAACCTGTCAGAGAGTGGGGAAGGCGGGGCCACGCCCCAAAGCCCCACTAGTATCTCTGCCAATCATCGATGAGCCTTTCAGGAGGGTGGCTGTGGATCTGGTCGGCCCGCTGGCCATCCCCAGCAGCTCCGGGAAACGCTTCATACTGACGGTAGTGGACTATGCCACCCGGTACCCAGAAGCAGTGGCCTTGTCGTCCATTCGGGCTGACAAGGTGGCCACCGCATTGCTGGAGATTTTCTCCCGAGTGGGTTTTCCCCAGGAAATGCTCACTGACCGGGGGACCCAATTCATGTCCCAGCTGATGGAGGCCCTCTGTAAGCAAGTCCAGGTGCGACATCTGGTGGCCAGCCCGTACCATCCACAGACTAATGGCCTGTGCGAGCGGTTCAATGGCACCTTAAAGCAGATGCTTAAGATGTTGGTCGACTCCCATGGGCGTGACTGGGAGCGGTATCTCCCACACCTGTTATTTGCTTACCGGGAGGTTCCACAGGCCTCAACAGGATTCTCACCGTTTGAGCTCCTGTACGGGCGACGTGTGCGGGGCCCCCTGGCTCTGGTGAAAGAGGCTTGGGAAGGGGATTTGGCCACCCCTGGAGTGTCGGTTATCGAGTATGTCATGCGCTTCCGGGACAAAATGCAGGCCTTGACGCAACTGGTACACGACAATATGGCTCAAGCCCAGGCCGATCAGAAGCGTTGGTACGACCAGAACGCTTGTGAGAGGACCTACCAAGTGGGTCAAGAGGTGTGGGTACTGGTCCCCGTACCACAGGACAAGCTTCAGGCAGCCTGGGAAGGCCCATACCTCGTGTACCAGCAGCTCAACCCTGTAACGTACCTGGTCACCCTGGACCCTGCCCGTGGAAGGCGGAAGCCCTTCCATGTGAACATGATGAAGGCACATCATGAGCGGGAGGCATGTGCGCTCCCCGTGTGCAACCTGCCCGAGGAGGGAGAAGCGGAAACCCTCTTGGATATGCTAGCCCAGGTTAGGGCAGGCGGATCCATTGAGGATGTGGAGGTTGGCCACCAGCTCTTGGAGGACCAACGGTCCCAGCTGTGGGCCACCCTACACCCCTTCCGGGGGTTGTTTACCAACCAGCCCGGAAAGACTGACTTGGCTGTCCATCACGTGGACACTGGGGATCATCCCCCGATCCGGCGTTCAGCATATCGGGTCTCCCTGGAGGTGCAGCAACACATGCGCCAGGAGATTGACGAGATGCTGAACCTGGGGGTGATCCAGGCATCCAACAGCGCTTGGGCCTCGCCTGTAGTCCTCGTCCCTAAGAAGGACCGAACCACTCGGTTCTGCGTGGACTACAGGGGGCTCAATGCGGTCACGGTCGCCGATGCGTACCCAATGCCACGCATCGATGAGCTGCTCGATCAGTTGGCCGGGGCTCAGTACCTGACCATCATGGACCTGAGCCGGGGATATTGGCAGATCCCCCTGACTCGCAAGGCCAGGGAACGCTCTGCCTTTATTACCCCATTTGGACTGTACGAGTCCACGGTGATGCCATTCGGGATGAGGAATGCCCCTGCCACTTTCCAGCGGATGGTCAACACCCTGCTCAAGGGACTTGAAGGGTACGCGGCCGCGTACCTGGATGACATTGCCGTCTTCAGTCCCACCTGGGAGGACCACCTAGAGCATCTAGCACAGGTGCTCAGGCGGATCCACCGGGCAGGTTTGACCATCAAGCCGGGAAAGTGTCAGCTGGCCATGAGCGAGGTCCAGTACCTCGGTCACCGGGTAGGTGGGAGAACACTGAAGCCCGAGCCTGAGAAAGTGGAAGCCATCGCATCCTGGCCCACCCCCAGGACCAAGAAGCAGGTGATGTCCTTCTTGGGGACCGCTGGGTACTATAGGAGGTTTGTTCCATGCTATAGTAGCCTGGCAAAGCCCTTGACGGACCTCACCAAGAAGAAGCTGCCCTCTGCAGTCGATTGGACAGTGGACTGCGAGACAGCCTTCCGGGCCCTAAAGGACGCCCTGTCCAGCCCGCCCGTGCTACAGGCAGCCGACTTCACGCGGCCGTTTGTAGTACAGACCGACGCCAGTGACTTCGGCCTCGGTGCGGTGCTCAGCCAGGTGGACTCTGCGAGCCAAGAGCACCCAGTCTTGTACCTGAGCAGGAAGCTGTTACCAAGGGAAGTGGCCTATTCTACAATGGAGAAGGAGTGCCTGGCCATAGTGTGGGCCCTGCAGCGTCTGCAACCCTATCTATACGGGCGCCACTTCATCGTGGAGACGGACCACAATCCCCTCAGCTGGTTGCACACCGTCTCTGGGACGAATGGGCGATTGTTGCGATGGAGCCTTGCGCTCCAGCAATACAACTTCACCATTCGCCACAAAAGGGGCCGTGACCACGGTAACGCAGACGGGCTGTCCCGACAAGGAGAGGTCGCAGACGGGCGCACGGGGGAACACCGGAGTGTGCTGCCCCCTAGCGCCCTCAAAAGGGGGGAGGTGTGAGGTAAATCCGGAGATATGACGATAAATCATGATATTCCAGTATGTCAGGAAGCCCTCTCCTGGTGTCACCCCCCCTTTCCTTCACACAACTGGTTTAGCAACAAATCCCATGGCCATCTCCTCTGATATGGAGATGAGGTGATGTGGGAAAAAAGGACACAGGATGACTCCCTGCGGTCACCCTGTAACAAGAATCGTATCTCATTAGCAAGGCTTGGAAGTTTCCAGACAGAACGACTCCAGTAAAAAATGGTTCATATCTCGCAAGCCATATTTCCGATAAATATGGCAACCATAAAAATGGTGTCTCTGCATGCGGACAATGCCGGCACACCTTTTTTATGGAAGTAGAACATTGGGAAATACACCAAACGTGATATCAGCCAATGGGGAACTGGCAGACAGGTCATGAGTCCCCTCGTTCTGTAGCTAAATTCATAACTGTCACAATGAGAGCGTTGACGTCCGTCTACGACGCTCCCAGGCAAAGTTATGGCCAATATCACCTTTTCTGGATAATTCTGATCCATGCAGGGGGAGTGGCAGTGCTTCCCTGTGAGGTCACTAAGGTAGGAGGGGACCTGGATTTGCCCAGGTTGATAACCCTGCTTTGGCCATTTTCCAGGGTTCTTTCGCTCGGGGGCCTGGTTGGGAAAGACCTGTGGAGGGAGTTCCTAGAAACCTGGTCTACAGCGCCCCCCTGTGGCCAGACACGCAAGGTAACTGATAGAATTGCATATCTGTTTGTAACCCATGCTTTATCTGTAACTGTACTCTGACATATGTATATTCTGTAGATTCAATATTGTATATATTGTAGTTCTAGTGTGCTTTAGGCGATTAAATTATATAATTAATCTTGGGCTGTTCTGTTATCTCGATCTTGAATCCCACGTCCGTGTGTTCGGCTAATAGTTACCGTGAAGCGGTTGGTGGCAGCGAGTTGTGCCAAGGATTATTGTGGGGAGGCCAGTGAGATTCGGGAGGATATTATATATTCCGCCCGCGGAGGTCGGGGGAATATATACCCTTCTCTCACCGGGGACCCTTCAATAATCGGCATAAGTAGTATAGCGGCCTCCTTTCTTATTGTCGGGCAATTCCATAATTGGCCTGACTATAAGAGGGGCGCTAGAGAGCGCGTCACGTGCTCTGTCTGTCGGTCGGGAGGTATAAAGGAGGGGTGACTCCTGCTTGTTACCCCCCGATCGTGACGTACTGGTAGCCAGCGCGGGGGATTTCTGAGTGACCCCCCCGGTGGTTTGTGACAAAGTATTAATGGTATTTTCCATAATAAATGTTTGCAGTCAGTAGCATGCTGGATGAGCAATTCCACAATTGCGAACGCTTCCATGATCATTGCCCCTTCCTATATTAAACCTCGAGCGGTGGACCCCGATGGCACAATGCTCTACCGTGACTTACACAGACCATATTGTAGTCGCTTAAGTAACTATTTGGAACAGTATTTCATTACAGATGGATCTGGTAAGAGTTTGGGGCAAGTGAAAAGGCAAAAAAGCTGTTTTTAGCTGCATTATTTTTAATTTATGTTATATATGCTAAAAATCATAGCAGAAAATGATACAATATTTCATATGTATTACAGAAAACACTGAACGTACAGTAAAGGGTGCTTTACACGCTGCGACATCGCTAACGCTAGCTAGCGATGTCGAGCGCGGTTGCATCCGCCCCCGTCGTATGTACAACATTTAGTGATCGCTGCCGTAGCAAACATTATCACTACGGCATCGTCACACGCACTTACCTGCCCTGCAACGTCGCTCTGGCTACCAAACAATCCCTCCTTCAAGGGGGAGGTGCGTTCGGCGTCATAACAACGTCACTAAGCGGCCAATAGCAGAGGAGGGGCGGAGATGAGCGGGACAAACTGTTACGAGGGGGACCCGGGGAAGCGTGCCAAGATGGGAAATGGACTGCTTCCGCCGGTCAAGGTCTACTGTGCGGTGTAAGGGACCGCCGCTATGGTGGGTGAAGAGTGAGCGGGTTGCTGCTAGCGATCGTCTGGAATGTCACAGACGATCTATGTACACAGATCTGCCCTAACCCGTGAGGGTTGTATGGCACAGATCTCACGGCTCGGTGTACCTGTTGCACGGGGAAGCACAGAGGTGCCCACGCACGTGTGCCAGTGGAAGTCACGAGAATATGGCACGAGGGTAGCACAGAGGTGCCCACGCACGTGTGCTTTTAATAACCAGGTGAGTCCAATGGAGACTTGAGGAGCTCACCTGGGACAGGAATACGGCCTGTTGACGGGGGTACTGCCGGAGCAGCAAGGCAGGAACACGGCCTGCAAACGAGGTACTGCCGGAGCAGCAAGGGCCAAGCCCACAAGAGACAGTAATGCCTGAGCAGTGGCGTGGCAGCACGCTGCCAGACATCCAAACATAGAAGGACGGTCGCGCGCCGCCATGATGGCAGGAGGAGCTTTTAAGGAGGTGCAGCTCCACCCGAGGGCGGGCGCGAGGCGGAGATGACGGACTTGACCCAATCAGGGTCCACGACGTCCCAGCCTGGCCAGTCAGGATTCACCACGTCACCAGCCTTGTCATCAAGCCGTGTGACGTCAGTGAGCGAATCAGGACCCACCACGCATTGCACATGCTCACCCTCCTGCCTCTGGGAAATAGAGGCGGGATCCTCGGTCTCACAATGTGGAGAGATAACGGGAATCTCACTGCTTCCCTGAGCAGTAAACCTTTGCACATTGCGCAGCCTCGCAGACCTTCGGGGCCGCTGAGCAGGAGAGTCTGCGGCAGGCCAGGAATGGGAGACCGCTTCACTCCTTGTAACAGGAGAACCACTAGGTGTCACCCTTCTGCTGCCTCTCTGAGAAGGTATCTCCTGCACACTGCGCAGTCTGGCAGACCTTCGGCGCTGCTGAGCAGGAGTGCTCGTGGCAGGCAAGGAATGGGAGACTGCCTCAGTCCTTGCCTCAGGAGTGCCACGAGATGTAACATTACCCCCCCGTCTAGGCCCCCCCCTGTCCGTGCTCGAAGGCCGCTATCAAACCCGGGGCGCGGATATGATCCTCCAACTCCCAGGATCTATGCTCCGGACCACGGCCGGCCCACTCCACGAGGTAGTACCTCTTGCCCTGTATGACTTTTGTCTCCACAAGTTTTGCCACCTCAGGGTCGTCGGACAGGGAGTCGGTTTGAGCCGGCAGGGACCCCGAGAATTTATTAAGTCGTACGGGTTTCAGGAGGGACACGTGAAAGGTGTTGGCTATAGCCCAGCGTGGAGGGAGCTGGAGTCGATATGCCACTGGGTTTACCTGCTGTAGTACTTTAAATGGACCCAGATACCTAGGGGCGAATTTGGCTGCCTGTACCCGTAGGTTAACATTCTTAGAGGACAGCCATACTAGGTCACCAGGGGCGAAGGATGGTGCAGGGCGGCGGCGAACATCAGCCGTTGTCACCATCCAGTCTTTAGCCCTTTTAAGAGCCTCTTGGGTGTCATCCCAGATCTCCCGGGCCTTGGTCGCCCAATCCTCCACTCTAGTATCGGGTGACGTAATGGGCATCGGAACCGGGATTCTGGGATGTTGTCCGTTATTGAGTAGGAATGGAGTCTGGCCAGAGGATTCATGGACCGAATTGTTAATGGCAAATTCGGCCCAAGGAAGGAGGTTAGCCCAGTTGTCGTGGTGCGCGGATATAAAATGGCGGAGGTAAGTTACCAAGGTCTGATTAGTCCTCTCCACTAGTCCATTGGTCTCGGGATGGTATGCGGAGGAGATGTTCAGCTCTATCTGCAGGAGCTTACAGAGCTCTCTCCAGAAGCGAGACGCGAACTGGGGACCCCGGTCGCTCACCACCTTGTCAGGCATGCCATGCAACCTAAATACATGCCGAATGAACAAGGTGGCGAGAGCACGTGACGTCGGGAGTCGTGGGAGAGGCACCAAGTGGACCATTTTAGAGAAGTGGTCCGTGATGACCCATACGACCCTGTGCCCTGCTGACTTGGGCAGATCTCCCAGGAAGTCCATCCCCACCACTTCCCAGGGACGATCCGGCACTGGCAGTGGGTGAAGAAGACCTGCCGGTCTCTGCCGGGACGGCTTATTCCGAGCACACGACATACAGGCTCCCACATATTCCTGTATGTCCTGGGGTAGTCTCGGCCACCAATAATGCCTGGTCACCAGGTCTCTGGTCCTTTTGACCCCGAAGTGACCCCCGACCTTGGAGGCATGGGCCCACGATAGCACCTCGTTCCGTAGTTCAGGGGGAACGAGGGTTTTGCCAGGTGTCACCTGGTCCAAAGAAGTGGGAATGACCATCCTCAAGCTGTCCGGGGGTAGTATAAGACGAGGCTCCTCCTCGTCCTCCTCCAACACAACCATACAACGTGACAAGGCATCGGCCCGTACGTTCTTCTCACCGGCCAGGTGGCGGATAATAAAGCGGAACCGGGAGAAGAATAAAGACCAACGGGCCTGCCTTGGGTTCAGGCGTTGTGCTGTCTGGAGGTATGTGAGGTTTTTGTGGTCAGAAAAAACCTCAAATGGATGCTTCGCACCCTCCAGGAGATGCCGCCATTCCTGGAATGCTAGTTTCATCGCCAGTAACTCCCTATCCCCTATGGAGTAGTTCCTCTCGGCCGGAGAAAAGGTCTTGGAGAAAAAGAAACACGGATGTTTCCTTCCTCGTTCGTTTTTCTGGTACAGGACTGCACCTGCACCGACCGAAGAGGCGTCTACCTCCAGTAGGAAGGGTTTGGAGATGTCTGGACGATGAAGGATGGGAGCTCTGGAGAAGTGAGTTTTGAGAGTGTGAAATGCCTCTACCGTTTCCCGTGTCCATGCTTTGGGATTAGCGCCCTTGCGGGTAAGGGCAATGATGGGTGCTGCCACCGTCGAGAAGTTGGGAATGAACTGGCGATAATAATTGATAAACCCCAAGAATCGCTGGATCGCCTTCAGCGAGCGGGGCTCAGGCCAGTTCATCACTGTCTCCAACTTCCCCGGATCCATTGCTAACCCCTGACTGGACACTATGTACCCCAGGAACGGCAAGGATTCCTGTTCAAAAACGCACTTTTCCAGCTTAGCATATAACGAATGGGTGCGGAGCCTCTTAAGTACTCGGATGACATCCCTCCGATGGGTGGTAAGATCGGGGGAGAAGATAAGAATGTCATCCAGGTATGCAACCATGGAAAGATACAAATCCCGGAAAATGTCATTCACAAAGTCTTGAAATACGGCGGGGGCATTGCAGAGTCCGAAGGGCATTACTAGATACTCGTAGTGACCGTCCCTGGTGTTAAAGGCGGTCTTCCACTCATCGCCCTTTCGGACTCGCACTAGATTATACGCCCCGCGTAGATCCAGCTTTGTGAAGACCTTTGCCCCGCGGAATTGATCAAATAGCTCAGTAATGAGGGGCAAAGGGTATTTGTTCTTGATTGTGATTGCATTTAATCCCCTGTAATCAATACAGGGGCGCAGATCCCCTTCCTTCTTCTGCACAAAAAAGAACCCTGCACCAGCCGGTGAGATAGACTTGCGAATGAACCCCTTCGCCAGGCTGTCCTGAATATATTTGGACATAGCCTCCGTCTCTGGAGCAGAGAGTGGATACACTCTGCCCCTAGGGGGCTCGGAGCCTGGCTTCAGGTCTATTCGGCAATCATATGGCCGGTGGGGAGGAAGAGTATCTGCGGCCCTTTTGGAAAAGACATCCCTGTAGGCCTCATAAGGTGTCGGTAAACCCGGCCCCTCAGTATTCCCTGAGGACCCAACCGACCTAATGGTAGCGGGTGGTTCGGTAGTCACGAGGTGCTCTCTACAGGATCCTGCCCAGGATGAGATCTCCCCTGTTGCCCAGTTGAGTATAGGAGCATGCTGTTTCAACCAGGGAAGGCCCAGTAGAATCTCATCTGTCCCCCCTGGAAGCACCAGGAAGGACACCTGCTCATGGTGTCCCGGTGGTACATCCATCCTGAGAGGGATGGTGATCTGGGTGATAGGATCGAGTAGTATGGACCCGTCGACTACCCGGACCCTGAGTGGCTTGGGCAACAGAACCAGGGGAACTGAGTATCGGGTTGCCAGGGAGGTCGAGATGAAATTGCCTTCAGCGCCTGAGTCCAAGCAAGCCAGAGCAGAGAAGAGAGTAGTGCCGAACTGCAACTGGGCGCTGATAGTCAACCTAGAGGGAGAACCTGGGGCAGAGGAGACCACCTTGGACACCTCCATTGACTCCACGGAGTCGCCTACAGGACTGGCTGGGGGACCTGTCTGATGGAAGACGGGAGTCAGACGCTTTTTAGGCCGAGAAGACGTGGGTGCTGAAGAGACCTCGAGCCTTCGCTCCGCCTGGCGGATGTCTATGCGAGAGGCAACCTGAATCAAGGACTCTAAAGTGGCAGGCACCTCACGTGTGGCCAGTGCGTCTTTGACAAACCCTGCCAGGCCCTCCCAAAACACAGGGACAAGGACCTTATCCGGCCAGTCCAGCTCTGCGGCCAGTGTCCTAAAGTGTACAGCAAAGTCCCCGACTGAAGCAGACCCTTGCCGAAGTCGTAGGAGGCGCAGCGCGGAATCGTGGGTGACTTGAGGCCCGAGGAACACCATTCTCATGGCCCCAAGATAAGCTGCTAAGTTATTCACCACACGATCTCCGCGCTCCCACAACGGCGTGGACCACTTCAGCGCTCTCCCTGTGAGCAGGGACTGGACGAAGGCTACCTTCGCCTTCTCGGTAGCGTAAAGAGTCGCGGACAGCTCTAAGTAGGTGGTAACCTGGTTTATAAAACCACGGCACTCAGAGCTGTTGCCGCTAAAGCGCTCTGGAAGCGCAAGGCGAGGAGACCTTCCGCCCAATAGCACAGCCTGGGTAGCCGCCTGGGTGGCGACTGTCGTCAGAGTAGTCTTATCGGAGGAAGACTGCTCCACTGCTGCCAATCGTGACTCCAACTGCTACACATAACGCAGCAACTGCTGCTGCTCTTCAGCCATAGCCAGACCTTTGGCGCGACTGTAATGTTACGAGGGGGACCCGGGGAAGCGTGCCAAGATGGGAAATGGACTGCTTCCGCCGGTCAAGGTCCACTGTGCGGTGTAAGGGACCGCCGCTATGGTGGGTGAAAAGTGAGCGGGTTGCTGCTAGCGATCGTCTGGAATGTCACAGACGATCTATGTACACCGATCTGCCCTAACCCGTGAGGGTTGTATGGCACAGATCTCACGGCTCGGTGTACCTGTTGCACGGGGAAGCACAGAGGTGCCCACGCACGTGTGCCAGTGGAAGTCACGAGAATATGGCACGAGGGTAGCACAGAGGTGCCCACGCACGTGTGCTTTCAATAACCAGGTGAGTCCAATGGAGACTTGAGGAGCTCACCTGGGACAGGAACACGGCCTGTTGACGGGGGTACTGCCGGAGCAGCAAGGCAGGAACACGGCCTGCAAACGAGGTACTGCCGGAGCAGCAAGGGCCAAGCCCACAAGAGACAGTAATGCCTGAGCAGTGGCGTGGCAGCACGCTGCCAGACATCCAAACATAGAAGGACGGTCGCGCGCCGCCATGATGGCAGGGGGAGCTTTTAAGGAGGTGCAGCTCCACCCGAGGGCGGGCGCGAGGCGGAGATGACGGACTTGACCCAATCAGGGTCCACGACGTCCCAGCCTGGCCACTCAGGATTCACCCCGTCACCAGCCTTGTCATCAAGCCGTGTGACGTCAGTGAGCGAATCAGGACCCACCACGCATTGCACATGCTCACCCTCCTGCCTCTGGGAAATAGAGGCGGGATCCTCGGTCTCACAATGTGGAGAGATAACGGGAATCTCACTGCTTCCCTGAGCAGTAAACCTCTGCACATTGCGCAGCCTCGCAGACCTTCGGGGCCGCTGAGCAGGAGAGTCTGCGGCAGGCCAGGAATGGGAGACTGCTTCACTCCTTGTAACAGGAGAACCACTAGGTGTCACCCTTCTGCTGCCTCTCTGAGAAGGTATCTCCTGCACACTGCGCAGTCTGGCAGACCTTCGGCGCTGCTGAGCAGGAGTGCTCGTGGCAGGCAAGGAATGGGAGACTGCCTCAGTCCTTGCCTCAGGAGAGCCACGAGATGTAACACAAACATTCCGCCCACCTCCTTCCTTCCTCATTGCCGGTGGAGGCAGGTAAGGAGACGTTCCTCGTTCCCGCGGTGTCACACATAGCGATATGTGCTGCCACTGGATCGACAAACAACATCGTACCTGCAGCAGCAACGATATTAAGGAAATGAACGACATGTCAACGAGCAACGATTTTGCACGTTTTTGCGCTCATTCATCGTCGCTCATTTGTGTGACACGCTGCGATGTCGCTACCGGCGCCAGATGTGCGTCACTAACGATGTGACCCCGACGATATATCGGTAGCGATGTCGCAGCATGTAAAGCCCCCTTAAGAGTATAGATATATATTATGTCACAAAGTATCCTATTTTTCAAACTGTAGGATGCACTTTTTCCCAACAAATTTGGGAGGAAAGTGGGGGGTGCATCTTCTAGTCCAGATGTACCTGGTTTGCTGCAGGGGGGAGCAGAAGGCAGGAGCAGGGTGTCCACTGCTTGAAGCCGGGGGCTGGGGCAAACATGTGTGTCTGCTATTAAATAAAATGAATATTCACTGTTCCCCGCGCCCATAATGCCACCCACTGAAGTCAGCGCCAAGAAGTGGGCAAGATTATTGAGGAAAGCAGGGAATATTAATTTTGGATTAGCCGATAGTTGACGCCGGTATGTGACAGGAGGCACATGTCAGCGATGTCATACTCTGCCCGTCACTTACAGTCCAAAGTCAGTTATCAACATCATAAGAGGTCGCCGCGCACCAGGGGAACAGACGGAAGGTGAGTAAAATAATTTATTTTTTGTGTGTGTTAAAAAAAAGAGGAATAGCGGGAGGCATATATACCAGGATAGGGGACATACATAAAATGGGCCCATGATGCGGGACATATATGCTAGGATGGGCACATAATAGGGGACATATATACCAAGATGGGGGACATATGCAGCATGTGAGTCTGGCTCCTGTGAGTGTTCCCTGATCCATCCTACCTTCCAGCTACCATCCTGACCTGCGGCCTCCCCGTACCATCTGTCCGCCCAGGTCTTACTGACTTTCCGGTCCCATCCAGGATCTCTCCTGTTCCTGCATCTCCTTGTACCGTCTGTCTGCTCAGCTCCTCCTGACTTCCCTGTCCTATCCTGTGACTCTCCCGTCCCTTTTTGTAGCTTTGATCTCCCGGCCTCTGACCCTGCTTTGTTGTATCCGACTTTGGCTCCGCTTCTCCCTTCTGACATTGGCATTACTTACTGGTTCCTGACCTCTGGCTAGCACCTGACCACGATTTGCCTCTCCCCTGGTTTTGACTTGACACCCTGGTACTGACTCGGAGTGCTGCTGACTATTCTATTTTTTGTGCCCTCTAGTGGGTTGTCTGCTAACTGCATCTAGAAACAGCTTCTCCAATGTTTCTCAGTGCCCCCACTAGTACAGCCTGACATATACCAGTATGCGGAACATATATACCTGGAAGGGGTGCAGGATGGGGGACATTAGTACAAAATTGGGGGGCATTACTCCATAATAGTGTCAACAGCAGATACTCCCATAACAGTTCCTCATGACCACACTTTTTGCTTCAAATTGTATTGATATTTTTCTCCTCTAATCCCTATGCACTTCTTATAGTCCAGTGCGTCTTATAGTCTGAAAAATATGGTAATATAAAATGGGGTAGAACATTAAAAACTGTCACTTTGTAGTAATATGTAAAACAAAATCTAAAAACCTAACAAAACTGCACTGTGCACTGAATGGTATTTTACAAAATTGATATATTTTGTCCCAGTCTAGTTGCAGCTTTTCAACTTTCTCAACCTTTCAATAACCTTTATAAAATATGGATCCCAAACTGTATCCCATATTCAAGATGTGGCCTTAAATGGTATTTATAGAGGGATTACAATACATTGGGACCACACGTGTTTAGATCCATTTTTATACACGCTAAAATCTTCTTTGCTTTTGCAGCTGCTGCTGGACATTGAGTGCTGCTGTTTAGCTTTCTTGGAACCAGAATACCCAAGTCCTGTTCCTTCATACCTGGTATATTTCAATATATTGTATATGAAGCGATATCATTATTGTGGCCTAACTGCATGACTTTACATTTCTAATAAAAATTAGAACATTGAGAAAACATTAAAAATAGAAAATTGGGAGAAATAGATGAGAACGTCGTCAGCGTGCGACTGCAGATATGCAAATCAGATGCTTTAGTCACTAGATTACCGTTTGAATTGGCAAGTGGAGCCAAATCCTACCAAAGTGCACACTAGATATACTGGGTATTGTTTAGATTCCGAAAGCAGCAGTGTTTGATAGCTAATACCCCAAGGCTGGAAAAACCCTTTAAGATCTAAATAACTTGACTATCGTACCAAAACTTATAATTAAAAACAGTCTACATGTATGTACAGGAAGCATGCTAATAGTGATGTCATGTGATCACAGCAGCATAGGCACCGGGTCATGTAAGCAGCCTCTGCGGTGTGAGCGCATGGAGGAATGGAGACCATTGGCCACTGGGCTTGAATAAATTACTATTGATCTCCATGGTACAGAGCCACTGTATTTGTAACATAGCAGACTAAGATAGTTAGTAAAGTAGGAGAGAAAGTCTAGGTCAGCACGGTGACTCAGTGGTGCGCACTGTAGACTTGCTGCACTTGGATGTTGTGTTCAAAGGAAAACAAGTGCAAGGAGTTTGTATGTTCTCCCTGTGTTATGGGGGTTTCCTCCCACATTGGAAATACATGATAATAGGAAATGTGTCACGATTACTATGGGATAGTGGGGAATCGGGATTCCAAAGCTGTCCCTCAAGCTAGCGGACTGTATGCTATTGTCGCGGGCGGCGGGGCGCTGCGCTCACCACGCTCGGGTCCGGCGCTGCTGCTACAGCTGCTTGGTGGCTCGAGCGGTGGGCCGGATCCGGGGACTCGAGCGGCGCTCCTCGCCCGTGAGTGAAAAGGGTGGTTTGTTGGTGTTTGGAATGTCGGTTTGTGACGCCACCCACGGTGTGTGGTGAGGTTGGGCACCACCGCTGCTCTGTACGGGGATCCCGGGAGCGATGACAGGGAGCAGCTGGGATGTTTTCCTCCCCTCCGTGGGTAGGGGGATTTTGGTAGTCCCGGTTCCCAGAGTTGTTGTCTGTAAGGTGGATTGCGGGCCTGGCCAGGTGCAGGGTCACGGGGCAGCGCAGTGCCAGATGGCACAGTGGTACTCACTCAGCCAGTAACGTTCACGGAGTCTCTGGTAAAACACGCGGCTGGATGGACGAGTCCCACAGACGGCTGCGACGGTCACTCCCGGTAGGTTGGCGGTAACTGTCTCTCCCTGCACCGGTGTTATGTTCTCGGCCCCGATGGCTTCCCACCGGTAACCCGCTCCCCAGCGGTATATTTGCCGGAGGAGCCTCTTTTGCGCGCAGGCGCTGGCCCTGGGAACCCTAGCTCTGGCGGTAGCTGTATTTCCCTTCACAGTTGAGCGGTTGCCTTCAGTCAGGTCTTTACTGCTGGGAAACCCCGGAGGTTCCCGTCGCTGACGGATTTGACCGGTTTAACAATGACTCCAAGCCTGGTCGGGGTCCGCAGGCCCTGCCGGATGCTGCTGGCTTCTCTTCGCTCCCCGATCTGGTACCGGCGGGCCACCGCCCGTCCCCGGTCCTTATGGTTGTGCGTCAATCGGCCTCTCCTGCAGACGGTCACCACCGTCTGCCAACCTTGCTCTCAGGTGCCTGGGCCACGTCCCCGGACACGGTCAGTCTGCTCCTCAACTACCACTTCCCTAACTCAACTGAACTCTTTTTCCCGCCTCCAGGACTGTGAACTCTTCGGTGGGTGGAGTCAACTGCATGGCTCCGCCCCACCTGGCGTGGACATCAGCCCCTGGAGGGAGGCAACAAGGATTTGTGTCTGACTTTGATGTTCCTAACCGGGGTGTGGGGTGTGTTGTTGCAGTACCTGTGACGTCCTGGCTTGTCCAGGGCGCCACATTATCTCTATTCTCAGGGATACTCCTGATGGTGGAGATGCCTGAGTCTCCTACCTGGCCCTGCTCCTGACCAGTCCTAATCTGATTCCCCTTCTCCAGTGGTGGACAGTAGTGCGATGAAACACACAGAAAAGACAGACAAGGAAAAAACAAAACTGTCACACAGCACACACAAAGGAAAAGACAATAAGAGATTCAGGAGGAAAAACAAGAGCAGGAAGGAAGCTACAAAACAGCAGGTGTAAACTCCAAAACCATACCAAGCAATGAACACAAAGTTCACCAGTAAGTCTGGGACACCACACCTCACAGACCAATATAGAATAAACTATATCCGGCATGGGTGGAAGATTTCCACCAGCATATATAGGAGGGGAACACATGTGATAGGCCTCTCCAGAACATGTGACCAAAGAAGCAAGCAGACCATTAGAGATTATCTCTTGCTAGCCTGCCTATGAACCAGCACACAGCAGCTCGAAGCCCAAGTCTGCCTTTGTTGATCTCAGACACCAGAGAAACCACTGGGGGGAGTGTCAGAATCTGCAATCTGAACAGCAGCCAACACCACCATGACAGTTGGCAAAGTTTGTGCAAAACTCTGTGTGACAGAATGTAGATTGTGAGCTCCAATGGGGACAGTGATGATGATGTCTGTAAAGCACTATAGAATTATTGGAGCTATTTATGCGAAAAAAATAAATAGAGCAGTGATGATTAATCTTTGAAGGGACAGATTTCACAAAAGTATTGCATATGAGGGTCTAACAATATGGTAAAGATTTTTCGTTTCACTTCAAATTCACTTTGAAAGGGTTGATCTCAAATCCAACTTAATTTTCATCCTAAATCTCTATAAATTTAGTCCCTTTTGCTAATAAACTTGAATTTAGAAAATCCCCTCTCACTTCCTAACTACACTATCTATATAATCGCTGGTCTATTTTTTTTACAATTTCCTCTCTGATGATGCTTCATTTGAGAATCCCAGTGCATGTTGGGATACTCAAACAAAGCATCATCAGGGGACAGAGGGTGCAGTCACTTCTGCAGACTCTGCCCACTCCCTGAAACGAAGCGTCATCAGTGACATCCTTTTCAGGGGCTGTTCTAGTTCTTGCGCACGGTGACTGTGCAATGTGCACAATGAAAGCACATGCTCCTTCCCCATTTCACATCAGAAGTAACCAGAGCACAGAGTGCACTGTTAGTGTGTTTTGTCAGGATATCTGCAGAGACCAGTGACGTAACTTGTGAGGGCGGTGCTGGTCTCTGCATGTTAAGAATTTGTCTTATATTTCGAGATGAGCGAACCCAATGTTTGGTGTTCGTCTTTCAAGCTGAACACCGACTTTCAAAAAAACCCAGAGTTCAGGTTTGGAGTTCAGCTGCTTTACGTATGCTGAGCACTCGCATGAGCTTTGCTGCGCTGGAGCCCCTTGCAGTGTGTGATTGGCTTGCACTGGGGGTAACAATAGCATGATCAAATGCATAGTCCATCCAAAAAAAACAACTGAAAAAACCCTTCCACCCTCCCCCGTAAGTATTATAGTTATGGCTGGCTGTATGTTGGCGGAGACTCAAATTGCCAATCATTGAATTCCATTAAGGTTCGGTCCAAGACCAAACCAGTGAAGGTGTGGTTTGGCTGCAACCTCTTAACCGAACTTCCATGGGTTCACTCATCTCTTCTTATAACATGCACTGACAGTGTGCTCTTGTCTGGTACCGCCTCGTGACTGCTAAACTGAGATGGCAGGACAGTGCGCTGTCATTGTGCACAGCCTCTAAAATGAATGTCACTGATGATGCTTCATTTCAGGGAAGGGGCAGAGTCTGCAGCAGTGACCGCCTCTGATGACACTTTGTTTGAGTATCCCAGCATGCACTCTGATTCTCAAACGAAGCGTCATCACACAGGAAATAGTAAAAAATAATAGAATACCAGTTAGATAATGTAGTTAGGAAGGATAGGGGATTATTAATTCTAGTATATAAGAAAAAGTTCAGATTATGGCATTGTATAGATTTAGGATGGAAATTAAGTTGGGTTTCAGACTTTTACTCACAACATGTAAATGTAGAATTACCTATGAACACTTTCTTCGTGTGTTGTACACAACAAATACGGACAACGATACATTAAAGTGTTTGGAATCCCAGTAATTGCCGCACACGTTATTTTCCAAGCCAAGAGTCCGACTATTAAGCAGAATTATCGCCCAATCAGATTACATAGGAGGAAATTAAAATCCCTAATTTTGCTTGTGCCGGCGACGCAGCACGCCAGGATCATTTAAAATCTTTTTAAGCTCAGACCTTCGGAGCGCGCGGCTTTTGTTCGATCCCATGTTGCCGCTCGCTGATATGAATAGCCTAGATTGGTCTCCTAGCAACAGCCGCTGCCATATCTATATTCCCACTATAAATACTCCATGGAGGTAGAGAAAAAACGCTTTGTTATCTTTTTTTTTGCGACAAGGAAACATTAGTAATCTCCTGAAATCTAGCGGCGACCTGTGCTGCAGATTACACATCAGGAGAATGCCAGTGCTACAATGAAAAGATAATTGTTTTTTAATTTTCAAGCCACAGGTTTGTTCTATTCTAAATATTCTATTAAGACGTACGGTGGACACCGCACAAAGGAAAGATAATGATAGTGGTTAGATCGCGTACACAGAGACTTCAGGGGAAAGAAGAGGCGCTGAGAAATGACATTGTTCAGACAGAAATCACAGCTCCATCCATCCTGATTGCAGACTTTCTTTTGCAGCGTTGGATAATTATCTAGTCTACTATACTGGTTGTCCCTGAAGAAGCAATATGCGAAACACATGAGGTGGTAATGGGCCGTGTGTGTCACCTGGATTTATGGTGTTGTGAACTCAGCGGATTGATGATGTTCACTCAGCGGATTGATGATGTTGTGCACCCTGCGGATTGATGCTGTTGTGCACCCTGCGGATTGATGATGTTGTGCACCCTGCGGATTGATGATGTTGTGCACCCAGCGGATTGATGATGTTGTGCACCCTGCGGATTGATGATGTTGTGCATCCAGCGGATTGATGATGTTGTGCACCCAGCGGATTGATGATGTTGTGCACCCAGCGGATTGATGATGTTGTGCACCCTGCGGATTGATGATGTTGTGCATTCAGCGGATTGATGATGTTGTGCACCCAGCGGATTGATGATGTTGTACATCCAGTGAATTGATAGTTTTGTGCACCCAGTGGATTGATGATGCTGTGCACTCAGCGGATTAATGATGTTGTGCACCCAGCGGATTGATGATGTTGTGCACCCAGCGGATTGATGATGTTGTGCATCCAGTGAATTGATGATGTTGTGAACCCAGCGGATTGATGATGTTGTGCACCCAGCGGATTGATGATGTTGTGCATCCAGTGAATTGATAGTTTTGTGCACCCAGTGGATTGATGATGTTGTGCATCCAGTGGATTGATGATGTTGTGCATCCAGTGGATTGATGATGTTGTGCACCCAGCGGATTGATGATGTTGTGCACCCAGCGTATTGATGATGTTGTGAACCCAGCGGATTGATGATGTTGTGCACCCAGCGGATTGATGATGTTGTGCATCCAGTGAATTGATAGTTTTGTGCACCCAGCGGATTGATGATGTTGTGCACCCAGCGGATTGATGATGTTGTGCATCCAGTGAATTGATAGTTTTGTGCATCCAGTGGATTGATGGTGTTGTGCACCCAGCGGATTGATGATGTTGTGCACCCAGCGGATTGATGATGTTGTGCACCCAGCGGATTGATGATGTTGTGCACCCAGCGTATTGATGATGTTGTGCATCCAGTGGATTGATGATGTTGTGCACCCAGCGTATTGATGATGTTGTGCACCCAGTGGATTGATGATGTTGTGTATCCAGTGGATTGATGATGTTGTGCATCCAGTGAATTGATAGTTTTGTGCACCCAGCGGATTACTGGTCTTGTACACTCAGCGGACTGATGATGTTGTGTACCCAGCGGACTAATTGTGTTGTACACTCAGCGGATTGATGATGTTGTGTATCCAGTGGATTGATGATGTTGTGCACCCAGTGGATTGATGATGTTGTGCACCCAGTGAATTGATGGTGTTATGTACCCAGCGGATTGATGATGTTGTGCACCCAGTGAATTGATGGTGTTATGTACCCAGTGGATTGATGCTGTTGTACATCCAGGGAATTGATAGTGCTGTGCACTCAGCAGATTGATGATGTTGTGCACTCAGCAGATTGATGATGTTGTGGACCCAGCGGATTGATGGTGTTATGTACCCAGAAGATTGATGATGTTGTGCACCCAGTGGATTGCTGATGTTGTGCACCCAGCGGATTGATGGTGTTGTACACTCAGCGGATTGATGGTGTTGTACATCCAGGGAATTGATAGTGCTGTGCACTCAGCGGATTGATGATGTTGTGCACCCAGTGCATTGATGATGTTGTACACTTAGCAGATTGATAGTGTTGTGCACCCAGCGGATTGATGATGTTGTGCATCCAGTGGATTGATGATGTTGTGTATCCAGTGGATTGATGATGTTGTGTATCCAGTGGATTGATGATGTTGTGTATCCAGTGGATTGATGATGTTGTGTATCCAGTGAATTGATGCTGTTGTGCATCCAGTGGATTGATGATGTTGTGCATCCAGTGGATTGATGATGTTGTGCATCCAGTGGATTGATGGTGTTGTGCACCCAGTGGATTGATGATGTTGTGCACCCAGTGGATTGATGATGTTGTGTATCCAGTGGATTGATGATGTTGTGTATCCAGTGGATTGATGGTGTTGTGCACCCAGTGGATTGATGATGTTGTGCATCCAGTGGATTGATGATGTTGTGCACCCAGTGGATTGATGATGTTGTGCATCCAGTGGATTGATGATGTTGTGTATCCAGTGGATTGATGATGTTGTGCACCCAGTGGATTGATGATGTTGTGCATCCAGTGGATCGATGATGTTGTGCATCCAGTGGATTGATGATGTTGTGTATCCAGTGGATTGATGATGTTGTGTATCCAGTGGATTGATGATGTTGTGCACCCAGTGGATTGATGATGTTGTGCATCCAGTGGATTGATGATGTGCATCCAGTGGATTGATGGTGTTGTGTATCCAGTGGATTGATGGTGTTGTGTATCCAGTGGATTGATGATGTTGTGCACCCAGTGGATTGATGATGTTGTGCATCCAGTGGATTGATGATGTTGTGCATCCAGTGGATTGATGATGTTGTGTATCCAGTGGATTGATGGTGTTGTGTATCCAGTGGATTGATGATGTTGTGCACCCAGTGGATTGATGATGTTGTGCATCCAGTGGATTGATGATGTTGTGCATCCAGTGGATTGATGATGTTGTGTATCCAGTGGATTGATGGTGTTGTGTATCCAGTGGATTGATGAAGTTGTGCATCCAGTGGATTGATGATGTTGTGCATCCAGTGGATTGATGGTGTTGTGTATCCAGTGGATTGATGAAGTTGTGCATCCAGTGGATTGATGATGTTGTGTATCCAGTGGATTGATGATGTTGTGCATCCAGTGGATTGATGCTGTTGTGTATCCAGTGGATTGATGATGTTGTGCATCCAGTGGATTGATGCTGTTGTGTATCCAGTGGATTGATGATGTTGTGTATCCAGTGGATTGATGCTGTTGTGCATCCAGTGGATTGATGATGTTGTGTATCCAGTGGATTGATGATGCTGTGTATCCAGTGGATTGATGCTGTTGTGTATCCAGTGGATTGATGATGTTGTGTATCCAGTGGATTGATGATGTTGTGTATCCAGTGGATTGATGATGTTGTGTATCCAGTGGATTGATGATGTTGTGTATCCAGTGGATTGATGATGTTGTGTATCCAGTGGATTGATGATGTTGTGCATCCAGTGGATTGATGATGTTGTGTATCCAGTGGATTGATGGTGTTGTGTATCCAGTGGATTGATGAAGTTGTGCATCCAGTGGATTGATGATGCTGTGTATCCAGTGGATTGATGATGTTGTGTATCCAGTGGATTGATGATGTTGTGTATCCAGTGGATTGATGATGTTGTGTATCCAGTGGATTGATGATGTTGTGTATCCAGTGGATTGATGATGTTGTGTATCCAGTGGATTGATGATGTTGTGTATCCAGTGGATTGATGATGTTGTGTATCCAGTGGATTGATGCTGTTGTGTATCCAGTGGATTGATGCTGTTGTGCACCCAGTGGATTGATGATGTTGTGTATCCAGTGGATTGATGATGTTGTGCATCCAGTGGATTGATGCTGTTGTGTATCCAGCGGATTGATGATGTTGTGTATCCAGTGGATTGATGGTGTTGTGTATCCAGTGGATTGATGATGTTGTGCATCCAGTGGATTGATGGTGTTGCGTATCCAGTGGATTGATGATGTTGTGTATCCAGTGGATTGATGATGTTGTGCATCCAGTGGATTGATGATGTTGTGTATCCAGTGGATTGATGGTGTTGTGTATCCAGTGGATTGATGAAGTTGTGCATCCAGTGGATTGATGATGTTGTGCATCCAGTGGATTGATGGTGTTGTGTATCCAGTGGATTGATGATGTTGTGTATCCAGTGGATTGATGATGTTGTGCATCCAGTGGATTGATACTGTTGTGCATCCAGTGGATTGATGCTGTTGTGCATCCAGTGGATTGATGATGTTGTGTATCCAGTGGATTGATGCTGTTGTGTATCCAGTGGATTGATGCTGTTGTGCATCCAGTGGATTGATGATGTTGTGCACCCAGTGGATTGATGATGTTGTGCACCCAGTGGATTGATGCTGTTGTGTATCCAGTGGATTGATGATGTTGTGCATCCAGTGGATTGATGAAGTTGTGTATCCAGTGGATTGATGATGTTGTGCATCCAGTGGATTGATGCTGTTGTGTATCCAGCGGATTGATGATGTTGTGTATCCAGTGGATTGATGGTGTTGTGTATCCAGTGGATTGATGATGTTGTGCATCCAGTGGATTGATGGTGTTGCGTATCCAGTGGATTGATGATGTTGTGTATCCAGTGGATTGATGATGTTGTGCATCCAGTGGATTGATGATGTTGTGTATCCAGTGGATTGATGGTGTTGTGTATCCAGTGGATTGATGAAGTTGTGCATCCAGTGGATTGATGATGTTGTGCATCCAGTGGATTGATGGTGTTGTGTATCCAGTGGATTGATGATGTTGTGTATCCAGTGGATTGATGATGTTGTGCATCCAGTGGATTGATACTGTTGTGCATCCAGTGGATTGATGCTGTTGTGCATCCAGTGGATTGATGATGTTGTGTATCCAGTGGATTGATGCTGTTGTGTATCCAGTGGATTGATGCTGTTGTGCATCCAGTGGATTGATGATGTTGTGCACCCAGTGGATTGATGATGTTGTGCACCCAGTGGATTGATGCTGTTGTGTATCCAGTGGATTGATGATGTTGTGCATCCAGTGGATTGATGAAGTTGTGCATCCAGTGGATTGATGATGTTGTGCATCCAGTGGATTGATGATGTTGTGCATCCAGTGGATTGATGATGTTGTGTATCCAGTGGATTGATGGTGTTGTGTATCCAGTGGATTGATGAAGTTGTGCATCCAGTGGATTGATGATGTTGTGCATCCAGTGGATTGATGGTGTTGTGTATCCAGTGGATTGATGAAGTTGTGCATCCAGTGGATTGATGCTGTTGTGTATCCAGTGGATTGATGCTGTTGTGTATCCAGTGGATTGATGATGTTGTGCATCCAGTGGATTGATGATGTTGTGTATCCAGTGGATTGATGATGTTGTGTATCCAGTGGATTGATGATGTTGTGTATCCAGTGGATTGATGATGTTGTGTATCCAGTGGATTGATGATGTTGTGCATCCAGTGGATTGATGCTGTTGTGTATCCAGTGGATTGATGATGTTGTGCATCCAGTGGATTGATGCTGTTGTGTATCCAGTGGATTGATGATGTTGTGTATCCAGTGGATTGATGCTGTTGTGTATCCAGTGGATTGATGATGTTGTGTATCCAGTGGATTGATGATGCTGTGTATCCAGTGGATTGATGCTGTTGTGTATCCAGTGGATTGATGATGTTGTGTATCCAGTGGATTGATGATGTTGTGTATCCAGTGGATTGATGATGTTGTGTATCCAGTGGATTGATGATGTTGTGTATCCAGTGGATTGATGATGTTGTGTATCCAGTGGATTGATGATGTTGTGCATCCAGTGGATTGATGATGTTGTGTATCCAGTGGATTGATGGTGTTGTGTATCCAGTGGATTGATGAAGTTGTGCATCCAGTGGATTGATGATGCTGTGTATCCAGTGGATTGATGCTGTTGTGTATCCAGTGGATTGATGATGTTGTGTATCCAGTGGATTGATGCTGTTGTGTATCCAGTGGATTGATGATGTTGTGCATCCAGTGGATTGATGAAGTTGTGTATCCAGTGGATTGATGATGTTGTGCATCCAGTGGATTGATGCTGTTGTGTATCCAGCGGATTGATGATGTTGTGTATCCAGTGGATTGATGGTGTTGTGTATCCAGTGGATTGATGATGTTGTGCATCCAGTGGATTGATGGTGTTGCGTATCCAGTGGATTGATGATGTTGTGTATCCAGTGGATTGATGATGTTGTGCATCCAGTGGATTGATGATGTTGTGTATCCAGTGGATTGATGGTGTTGTGTATCCAGTGGATTGATGAAGTTGTGCATCCAGTGGATTGATGATGTTGTGCATCCAGTGGATTGATGGTGTTGTGTATCCAGTGGATTGATGATGTTGTGTATCCAGTGGATTGATGATGTTGTGCATCCAGTGGATTGATACTGTTGTGCATCCAGTGGATTGATGCTGTTGTGCATCCAGTGGATTGATGATGTTGTGTATCCAGTGGATTGATGCTGTTGTGTATCCAGTGGATTGATGCTGTTGTGCATCCAGTGGATTGATGATGTTGTGCACCCAGTGGATTGATGATGTTGTGCACCCAGTGGATTGATGCTGTTGTGTATCCAGTGGATTGATGATGTTGTGCATCCAGTGGATTGATGAAGTTGTGCATCCAGTGGATTGATGATGTTGTGCATCCAGTGGATTGATGATGTTGTGCATCCAGTGGATTGATGATGTTGTGTATCCAGTGGATTGATGCTGTTGTGTATCCAGTGGATTGATGATGTTGTGCATCCAGTGGATTGATGATGTTGTGCATCCAGTGGATTGATGCTGTTGTGTATCCAGTGGATTGATGCTGTTGTGTATCCAGTGGATTGATGATGTTGTGTATCCAGTGGATTGATGCTGTTGTGCACACAGTGGATTGATGCTGTTGTGTATCCAGTGGATTGATGATGTTGTGCATCCAGTGGATTGATGATGTTGTGCATCCAGTGGATTGATGATGTTGTGCATCCAGTGGATTGATGATGTTGTGCATCCAGTGGATTGATGATGTTGTGCATCCAGTGGATTGATGATGTTGTGCATCCAGTGGATTGATGATGTTGTGTATCCAGTGGATTGATGATGTTGTGTATCCAGTGGATTGATGATGTTGTGTATCCAGTGGATTGATGATGTTGTGTATCCAGTGGATTGATGATGTTGTGCATCCAGTGGATTGATGATGTTGTGCATCCAGTGGATTGATGATGTTGTGCATCCAGTGGATTGATGATGTTGTGTATCCAGTGTATTGATGGTGTTCATCGTAAGTGCTGTAGCAGACCACATGCTCATGCTGGTAGTTTTCTTTATACTATGTCATTCTAAAAAAACAATTTTTCTTTCTTTAAACCTTGGTTTTATTAGTATTACATTTTGTGTAAAAATGTATCATATATCATTTTTTGTGATATTTTACCATTTGAAAATACAGATAAATTACATATTAGTCAAAATAATGTTAAAATATAATTTTTAATGATAAAAGCTGAACCCTTTTCATGGTGCAGGAATTATCACATCTCCAAAATGATTCTAGCTTTAAATTTGTGTCGCTTTTGCCATCATTGTCATAAAAAACCTTCAAAAGTAAAAAAAGACAAACCAAACCTTTAATGACATCACCGCTCATCACTCCTGTCGGCCCCGTGCTCCATTCGGTCCTTGGCACATCCACTTATCACAACCGAAAAGCACTGAATTCCGAGGTCTCTTCATCCCAGGCCGCGACATTCGGCTCTGATGAGGCCTTGGACACTGGCATTCGCGCACAAGGTCACGGCACACATTACAGTATCACGACCTTACCGACGCTTGCGCAGAAACCCCCCAGGCCTCATCACTGTGGAAAGTCCCGGTCTAATGTGAAGAGTCCTGGGAATTGGCGACAAGAAGAAGCGATGAGGACCAGACATGTGACAATGAGGAATGGCGGAGCCGGAGACCTGAGCCGTGAGCCGAGTAGAAGGTTTTATTATTTTTCTGCGTCTTGCTTTCATTATGCGCTAGGCCTGAAGCGACCCAAGAAAATATAAAATGCCTTTCAATCCGCAGAGAATTACTTTGCTGTTAATTGAATTTCCAGAAAAATTTCTGCAATTTGACAAAATGTAGTTAAAAGAACTGAGCAAAGTTTTTAAAATTTGTATTTGCCAAATATTTCCTAAAAATTCAATTGGCAGCAAATCAAAAATACTTCAATTGCCCTAAAAAGATATGAATGCAAAAACTCTGAGGTCCCCATGACTGTATCCAACTGCCATATTTGGTGACTGTAATACGCATATTTTAGTAATATAACGTCTTGCTAAAATTTACATAAAGGGGGCTTTACACGCTGCGACCTCGCTCAAGTGATCTCGTTGGGGTCACGGAATTGATGACGCACATCCGGCCGCATTAGCGATGCCGTTGCGTGTGACACCTATGAGCGATTTTGCATCGTTGCAAAAACGTACAAAATCGCTCATCGGTGACATGGGGGTCCATTCTCAAATATCGTTACTGCAGCAGTAACGATGTTGTTCCTCGTTCCTGCGGCAGCACACATCGCTCCGTGTGACACCGCAGGAACGAGGAACCTCTCCTTACCTGCCTCCTGGCCGCAATGCAGAAGGAAGGAGGTGGGCGGGATGTTCGTCCCGCTCAGCTCCACCCCTCCGCTTCTATTAGGCGGCGGTTCAGTGACGCTGCTGTGACGCCGAACGAACCGCCCCCTTAGAAAGGAGGCGGTTCGCCGGTCACAGCGATGTCGCAGGGCAGGTAAGTAGTGTGACGGGTCTGGGCAATGTTGTGCGCCACGGGCAGTGATTTGGCCATGTCGCATAATGATGGGGGCGGGTACCCACGCTAGCGATATCGGTCACGATATCGCAGCGTGTAAAGCGGCCTTTAATCTTAGGGGGGCTTTACGCGCTGCGACATCGCTGCCGATTTATCGTTGGGGTCACCTCGTTAGTGACGCACATCCGGCGCCGGTAGCAACGATCAAGGATCGCAAAATCGTTCCAAAACTGTGATCGGTGACACGTCGTTCATTTCCTTATTATCGCTGCTGCCACCGGTAAGATGTTGTTCGTCGTTCCTGCGGCAGCACAAATCGCTGTGTGTGACACCGCGGGAGCGACGAACATCTCCTTACCTGCCTCCACCGGCAATGAAGAAGGAAGGAGGTGGGCGGGATGTTTGTTCTGCTCATCTCCGCCCCTCCTCTGCTATTGGGTGGCCGCTTAGTGACGTCGCTATGATGCCGAATGCACCTCCCCCTTGAAGGAGGGATTGTTCGGCGGTCACAGCGACGTCGCAGAGCAGGTATGTGCGTGTGACGCTGCTGTAGCGATAATGTTCGCTATGGCAGCGATCACTAAATGTCGTACATACGACGGGGGCGGGTGCTATCGCGCTCGACATCGCTAGCTAGCGTTAGCGATGTCGCAGCGTGTAAAGCACCCCTTATAGTCTGCAAAGAGTAAGGTCAGCAGTGCCAGACCTCCCTGACTGCACCTTACATCACTGGGCTGAGCATTCATAAGTGCTGTGCGCCGAGTGCTGAGATAACATAGCGGCTGCACAGTTCTCTCTCTCCATATGTGTAATTAATGTTGAGCAGGAGAGTGCGCGTAGCTTACCAGCAGGAGAGGAGAAGATTCTGTCCATATGCGGGTGTATAAAAGGGATCTTTGGTGCAATGGCTATAGAAAAAATACAACTGTCACATGTAGATAAGTTAATTTACACTTAGCAGGGGTCTCAATCTCCGAAATATAAGATGATCTCCTGCATTTCCACGTGCTGCCATGTCTGCACCATATAGGATATATATGTGATGCCATCTTTGTTTGCTCACTATTTGTGTGTAGTCATAAATTGCACAAGACAGCTTGATAACAAAATCTGCCTTAGGCATCCTTTATGCCTCCCAATGTAATAGGGTGTCCAGTGCTCTACCGCCCCCACTTCAATCTGGTGACTTGTGGTATTGCAATGTATATGCATTTGTTTTCTTTTACTGCATTGTATGATATCACCTCCTGTGTAATACGGCCGGCTGCCACCAGGTGTCATAAGTTCCCAGGCCCCCTTAGTGAGAAGGGATGGATAGGGAGTGACAGGGCAGCAGGGGTTAAGTGAGGGGGGTGGCTCACTAGCACAGGAGGATATAGGAAAGGAGTTTCCTGTTTTGAGGCAGTTAGGGAGATGCAAAACCAATGAGCAGAACGAGACAGAGAGGACCTACATGGTCGAATGGCGCAGAGTTCATAGTGGACTATGTGGAGGCAACGGACACAGGACAGAGAAGGTTAGAAAGAAAGGCATAAAATTCAGTTTGGAAGGAGTACAGGAGGAGGATGTCCCTTTCCCAGGTTGGTAGCAGCAAGTACCTGCGGGAACGCTGCCGCAGCGGGATCATCATAAGTGGGAGCCACATAGAGGAGAGGATAGATCACCCCTGGTGGCCGGAGCTGTAGAGCCGAGTCGGTATGGAGATAATGACGCCTGTGACTGATGATGATGACAGATCTGCTGTAAAGAAACAGATGATGATGATAATGATTATGATGATGAGATGATGAAAGATATTGATTTGAAACCTCCCTTTAAAAAATGGACCTCAACTGTGCTACGTGTTCTCAGTAAAGTTGTTAGAGTCGCAATCGGTGATGGACTCATTGCTAAAGGGTCTATGCATGATGCCACCAGAAGTGAACGGGGTCCTGAGAAGGTGGACGAAGCGCAGCCCCAGGCAGGTACCACCTTCACACCCATTCATTCCATAAACCACCGTGTCTGTACTGTGTCGGGGAAGGTTCAGGATTACAGCCCTCACCCTCGATTGCCTCTCTCCGGCACTTTACACCAGGAGGCTGCATTTGGCTACCTCACAGTGGGAGCCGGCTGTCAAACTGACAGCCCAGAAGCAGAGAAAGTGCTGTGCGCGGGCTCCCACTGATCAATTGTCCTCTTATCTTTCAGGCGCGAAGACAATTGAGATGGTGACCGCCGACCCTGACTTCCAGATCTGAGCAACGTCTGTAGTGTGATCAGGTATGCTGTTCACACTGCTGACATCACTCTTCAGTGCCGCATAGGCGGCAGACAGCTCTAGTGATAAGTGCTCCAGTGGAGCTGAAGAGATAGAAGAGGAACAGTATGGGGTGAATGCCGAAAGGGAAGTATTTATGGACACACTATGGGGGGAGAGAGGATGGGGAGGGGAAAGTGTGGCGCCCCTGAGGCTTCAGTCGCCACAGAGGTACTGCATCTCAGCCAGAGGTGTGGTATTCCATCTCAGGTAAGGAGGAGGTCAATACCAGTTTACACAAAAGCACAGCCCCCAGGCTCAGAAACACCTCATCAGACATGGCAGAGGGCGTGATTTTACCCGAAGGCAGGCTGGGGGGGTGGAGTCTGCGGAGTGGGAACACAGTAACACAAGTGGGAACATTTAGTCAGTGAAGTGTGTAGAGTGAAAGAGGAGCTAAGTCCCGTGGCCTGGAGCAGGTACCCCTCAATCCAGGCACCAACAGAAAGGGTCCTAGAGACCACGGGAACTTATTTTCCGTGGCCTTGTTCCACACATAATCAACAGGTGGAAGGACTGGATAGCAACACGGAGATTGGTCCCTAGGCTAGAGGAGGATAACCTATGTGCTCCGCTAGCAAAACCAATGGCTGATGTGTCTTTACACACCAAAGCTACCACCGCCATAAATTCACTGGAAGGTGACCCTCAAGGACCAACAGGACAAAGCTTCATACCACCCCGTAGGGTTCATGGGCACTGATACAGGGTTCAGTGAGCAAGGGCGCAAGGCAGGAGGGCGAAGCAAGCGCAGAGACGACCAGTTACGAGTGCACTTTAGAAAGGTGCACCGAACTCGACCTCCAAACCACCCGGGATTAGGGTAAGCCCATAACAGTGAATCCCAGCACTCCAAAGGTGGTCCCTGGCGTGTGTAACCGGCTACAGTGAGTAAAAACCTTCAAACTGCATCCCTGTGTCGCTCCGTTATTTGCCTGCGCCAGCCATCATAGACTACAACTACTCCCCTCATCCTCTCTGGGGCCCAGCTCTACCTGTGGAGAGCTCTACCATCCAAGCTGCGTCACCATCAGCCCCAGAGGTCCCCGTCTCGCAGCAGCGGCACAAAACTTGCCGCATACCACAAGTGGTGTCACAAATAACTCCCATCATCCCCTACATCTTTATTAACGACACCGCCGAGGTCACGGAGCCGGGCCTGGCCACCACAGCACCCCAGCAGCAGAACCGCGGCACTGTAATGAGTCGCCCCAGGCCCCGGTGGGCGCGTCAGAAGTACCTATGGACATGGCATAGGGGGAGAGAGGTTTGGGAGAGGGAAGTATCTATGGACACAGAATGGGGATGTACAGGACGCCACTGATCATAAGCGCTTGCATTGTACAGGAAAGAGAGAGGACCCCGCTGATCATAAGAGCTTACACTCTACAGGAGAGAGAGGACCCCGCTGACCATAAGAGCTTACACTCTACAGGAGAGGGAAGACCTCACTGATCATAAAAGCTTACACTCTACAGAAGAGGGAAGACCTCACTGATCATAAAAGCTTACACTCTACAGGATAGAGAGAGGACCCCGCTGATCATAAGAGCTTACACTCTACAGGAGAGAGAGGACCCCGCTGACCATAAAAGCTTACACTCTACAGGATAGAGAGAGGACCCCGCTTATCATAAGAGCTTACACTCTACAGGAGAGAGAGGACCCCGCTGATCATAAGAGCTTACACTCTACAGGAGAGAGAGGACCCCGCTGATCATAAGAGTTTACACTCTACAGGAGAGGGAAGACCTCACTGATCATAAAAGCTTACACTCTACAGGATAGAGAGAGGACCCCGCTGATCATAAGAGCTTACTCTCTACAGGAGAGAGAGGACCCCGCTGATCATAAGAGCTTAAGGCTACTTTACACGCTGCGATATCAGTCCCGATATCGCTAGCGTGGGTACCCACCCCCATCTGTTGTGCGACACGGGCAAATCGCTGCCCGTGCCGCACAACATCGCGCAGACCCGTCACACATACTTACCTGCCCGGCGACGTCGCTGTGACCGGCGAACCGCCTCCTTTCTAAGGGGGAGGTCCGTGCGGCGTCACAGCGATGTCACTGAGCGGCCGCCCAATAGCAGCGGAGGGGCGGAGCTGAGCGGGACGTAACATCCCACCCACCTCCTACCTTCCGCATAGCAGCCGGGAGGCAGGTAAGGAGAGCTACCTCGTTCCTGCGGCGTCACACGGAGCGATGTGTGCTGCCGCAGTAACGATTTTTGAGAATGGACCCCCATGTCACCGATGAGCGATTTTGCACGTTTTTGCAACGATGCAAAATCGCTCATCGGTGTCACATGCAACGGCATCGCTAATGCGGCCGGATGTGCGTCACCAATTCCGTGACCCCAACGAGTTCGCATTAGCGATGTCGTAGCGTGTAAAACCCCCTTTACACTCTACAGGAGAGAGAGGACCCCGCTGATCATAAGAGCTTACACTCTACAGGAGAGAGAGGACCCCACTGACCATAAGAGCTTACACTCTACAGGAGAGAGAGGACCCCACTGACCATAAGAGCTTACACTCTACAGGAGAGAGAGGACCTCACTGACCATAAAAGCTTACACTCTACAGGAGAGAGAGGACCCCACTGACCATAAGAGCTTACACGCTACAGGAGAGAGAGAAGATCCCGCTGATCATTAGAGTTTAGGCTCTACAGGAGAGAGAGGACCCCGCTGATCATAAGAGCTTATACTCTACAGGAGAGAGAGGACCCCACTGACCATAAGAGCTTACACTCTACAGGAGAGAGAGGACCCCACTGACCATAAGAGCTTACACTCTACAGGAGAGAGAGGATCCCACTGACCATAAGAGCTTACACTCTACAGGAGAGAGAGGACCCTATGGACCATAAAAGCTTACACTCTACAGGAGAAAGAGGACCCTGTGGACCATAAGAGCTTACACTCTGCAGGAGAGAGGACCCCACTGACCAAAAGAGCTTACACTCTACAGGAGAGAGAGAGGACCCCACTGACCAAAAGAGCTTACACTCTACAGGAGAGAGAGGACCCCACTGACCATAAGAGCTTACGCCCTACAGGATAGCGCAAGGATCCCACTGACCATAAGAGCTTACACTCTACAGAAGAGAGAGGATTCCACTGACTATAAGAGCTTACACTCTACAGGAGAGAGAGGACCCCACTGACCATAAGAGCTTACGCCCTACAGGATAGCGCAAGGATCCCACTGACCATAAGAGCTTACACTCTACAGAAGAGAGAGGATTCCACTGACTATAAGAGCATACACTCTACAGGAGAGCGAGAGGACCCCACTGACCATAAGAGCTTATGACCTGCCCCAGGGCCGTGGGGTACTCGGTTCCGGGTGTTGGTTAATGGGATTATGTCACGGGGGCCTGTGCCCGGTTCCGTGGCCCTGGTGGTCGCTGAAAGTCAATAAATAATAAAAATTTAAAAAAATAAAAAAAAATAATAAAGAAAAATAAATAAATAAATAAAAGTATTTTGTGACGCCACCTACGGTTCCAGTATGGTTACTGGGGCTGCAGGTCAGACCTCTGGGGTGATGGTTAGGCAGCCAGTTGTTTACGCTTCTCGTAGGTGAAGCAGGGTCCCCAGGGCAGTTTTAGTAGTACACAGATATGGCGGTTTTTCTTCACAGCCTTTTCAACTGTCACTTTAGTGCAGCAGCCTATAGCTCCTCAGATGAAGAAATAAAGTGCGTCACACCAATTCATTACCTCTGACCAGGTGTTACTTGCAGGTGTTAAAAAGGGGTTCAGTTTCTGATGTTACAGTTTTTGGGTGATCTGGGAACAGTTCAGGATCTCTGCACCAGGTCAGTTGTGTGGCCTTCCTGCTGCGCTGTTTCTCCTTGGTACTAGGCTGCCTGGAGCTATACCTTGTCCCTCTCTCACTGTCTTCACCTGTATGGCAGGCGGCGGGAGCTTCTCTAAGGGGCACTGCTGTACTCACTGCGGTCCCTAAGCTCTGTGTAGCGGCTTTGCCTTCAGGTGCTGCTGCGGCCAGGAGATCTGCAGTTTCCCTGGCCCCGGTCTTTACTGCTGGGCAGATTAGATCCCTCACAATCTCGGACGCCGGTGTCCGATAATCAGCGCTGTTCCTTGGGGATGAACCGGTTTGGCTCCACCTCCCCGGTCACTCCTCTTTTGCCTCACTCTTGATCCCTCAGGCGGTCACACAGTTACTTGTGCGGGCTAAGCACTGCCCTCTCCATATTGATGTCTCCCCTCACTCTCTGCTCGCACAGTCTCCTTTTCTCCAACTGTCAACTGTCTCTCTGACTCCGCCTCCAAACCTGGCTTTAAAGGGGACCTCACCTGAACTCGACTTGTAGAGCTCCCCCTCCAGGCTTGGAGTGGAAATTTTGTATGTGGGATTACCTGATGTGGAGATCCTTCCCTGCCCAGGTACAGGTATATTTGTGGCAACTGAACCCTGGGGTGCCACATTTACACTCTACAGGAGAGCGAGAGGACCCCGCTGACCATAAGAGCTTACACTCTACAGGAGAGAGAGGACCACATTGACCATAAGAGCTTACACTCTACAGGAATAAGAGAGGACCCCACTGAGCCTAAAAGCTTACACTCTACAAAGAGTGAGAGGACCCCACTGACCATAAGAGCTTCCACTCTACAGGAGAGAGAGGACCCCACTGACCATAAGAACGTACACTCTACAGGAGAAAGAGGATCCCACTGACCATAAGAGCTTACACTCTACAGGAGAGAGAGAACCCCACTGACCATAAGAGCTTACACTCTACAGGAGAGAGAGGACCCCACTGACCATAAGGGCTTACACTCTACAGGAGACAGAGGACAACATTGACCATAAGAGCTTACACTCTACAGGAGAGAGAGAGGACCCCACTGACCATAAGAGCTTACACTCTACAGGAGAGAGAGAACCCCACTGACCATAAGAGCTTACACTCTACAGGAGAGAGAGGACCCCACTGACTATAAGAGCTTACACTCTACAGAAGAGAGAGGTCCCCACTGACCATAAGAGCTTACACTTTACAGGAGAGAGAGAACCCCACTGACCATAAGAGCTTACACTCTACAGGAGAGAGAGAACCCCACTGACCATAACAGCTTACACTCTACAGGAGAGAGAGAACCCCACTGACCATAAGAGCTTACACTCTACAGGAGAGAGAGAACCCCACTGACCATAAGAGCTTACACTCTACAGGAGAGAGAGGACCCCACTGACCATAAGAGCTTACACTCTACAGGAGAGAGAGGACCCCACTGACCATAAGAGCTTACACTCCACACGATAGTACAGAGTCTTCTGATGCATTCTTCTCCGATGTAATTAGTGTATTGTTCATAGAATATTAATTTGTGATACAGAATTCTATTACACAGGATTCAGCGCAGAGGGGAATTAATTGCACAGACTAATACTTTGTGACATGATTGAATATTTATTGTGTATATGAAGCCCCCTCATTACATAATGAAGCTCCAGTGTCAGGTTTAATGAAGCGTCCTGGAAAACTCTGCATTTTATTAAAATATCATCCAATAGCAGAAGTATTTGTTTATAAAGACAACTCGGATCCATCTGTCTTGTTAGAGCGTATAACATCATAGCCGGGGCGTTCCCTGACTGCAGAGGACCCCGGCTCACGGGAGGGGGACTGGTATAATGGAGTCACGGTCCAGGCGGACGCATATTTAGTAATGTGCCTATGTCTTGCTATTGGGCTTTCCTAGACCGCCCAGCATTGCATATAGAGAGAATAGATCTGTACTACGGAGCCGCACACGGTCATCACACGACCTATAAACCGCAGAGATACCACTGGAACGGTCAGAGCAGGTTTCACTGTATGTAAAAGCCCTACAGGAAATTGTTATTGCTGATTTGCTCGAAAATTCAAACAAAAATGTTATTTGTAACTGAGGTTTTATTACTTAATATGAGAGCAACACGGGGCAGAATCCCTGATTCCAGCAATGTGTTACTTACTGGGCTGCTTGCTGACGTTTTAATAAACTTACTGTTTTATCAACAAGAGATTATCACTAGAGGACTAGTATACCTGCTGCCATGTAATCCTCCATATTCATGTGCTCTGTGTGTTCCCCCACTGATTGGAAGCTTTCTGCCTATACACAGTGTACACAGAAAGCTGCCAATCAGTGGTGTGGGTGGGGTTACAGACAGAAAGCTGCCAATCAGTGCTGTGGACAGGGTTATACACAGAAAGCTGCCAATCACTGGTGTGGGTGGAGTTATACACAGGAAGCAGCCAATCAGTGGTGTGGATGGAGTTATACACAGGAAGCTGCCAATCAGTGCTGTGGATGGAGTTATACACAGGAAGCTGCCAATCAGTGCTGTGGATGGAGTTATACACAGGAAGCTGCCAATCAGTGCTGTGGATGGAGTTATACACAGGAAGCTGCCAATCAGTGCTGTGGACAGGGTTATATACAGAAAGCTGCCAATCAGTGCTGTGGATGGAGTTATACACAGGAAGCTGCCAATCAGTGCTGTGGACAGGGTTATATACAGAATGCTGCCAATCAGTGCTGTGGATGGAGTTATACACAGGAAGCTGCCAATCAGTACTGTGGATGGAGTTATACACAGGAAGCTGCAATCAGTGGTGTGGATGGAGTTATACAGAGCTCAGCATTCAGAGAACTGCTAGATGAACAGCAGATAAAACAGTTTTGAATCAAAACTGCAGCAGTAAAATAAGTGATGCATTGCTGGAATTAAAAGCCACAGCCCCAACATTATGCTGTGTGAAGCCCCACAGGTGTTGTGTCGGTGCATTACCTTCAGGGACTCCACTCGGCTGGATCTTGTCACAGGTAGGGAATCTTCTTCTTGTCGTGACGCCACTCTCAGTATTGCGGTCAGTGGGGACCGCCACTGCAGGTTGAGGGACGCCTGGGGCTGATGGTGAGTGCAGTTAGTTGGAATAGCCTCCTGAGAGTGAGGCAAGCCCCAGGACCCTGTGTAGGTGCGTAGAACCACAAGGCGCAGAATAACTCCACACAGGCAGAATGTCTTTCAGGGTTTTTACTCACTTCAGGTGGCAGAGTGAGTAACCCGGGCGTAGCTGGGATGAACCAGGCTGGAACCAGGTATCCTTCAGGCTGACTTCTGATGGTGACTACCAACTCGCCTTCCTTAGCCCTTGGTGGTTTGGGGTGACCCCGACTTTTAGTCCCTATGGGGGTCACCCAGGGAAGTTGCTGAAGCCTCACTCCCCTTCGTTTGCCGTTTGCTTGTGGCCTGGACCAGCTCACTCCAGCTGCTTGCCTCCTGTGAGCTATGGGCCCTAACTGTGGCTACGTGGCTGCGGCTTTTGTGGTGTTGTGGTGTGGGCTTTGAGGGCCCCACACCGGCAGGTTTAGCAGGGAAAGGTGGATCTATCCCCACTCCGGGATCTGCCGCCCGTTTGGGCCTGGTTCTCCCTAGCAGTCTCCTTACTTCCCACTCTGTGCTCTCTCTCTAGCTGGAGATGGGTTTCGGGTAGCACTCCTAGGTGACCGTTCTCCCCCGTCGGTAGCCACTGCGCGGACGCTGTCAGACTACAGCAGCCCAGGGGAAGGGGTCAGCTCTCCTCGGAGCTCCCTGGACTCTGCTCTGAACCGGCTCACATCTGGGACCTTCACTGCTGCTCCTGTCAGAGCTTCACTTTCCTGCTCCTCACTCCTCCACACTCTGCTGCAGACTGTTTACTCCTCCTTCTCTTTTCCCTTTGTGCCTGCCTACGCCACCTAGCAACCAGGCTCTCTTACCACACCCCTTGAGAGGAGATGGAGGCTTTTGGCCCCCTCCACTATTCCAGTGGAGGTGAAGGCTTTTCCCCCTCCTGGGATCCCCAGGGGTCCTCTCATAGGTACATGTGTGAGACCTGATCACTATGCGCCTGTCTAGTCACACCTCGGTCAACCTTCTGGATTACCTGTATTGTACTGTCCCCAGCATGGGTGCAGTACTCAGTGGTGCCTGACCAGGTCAGGGGCGCCACATTCCCCCTTAGTTATCACCAGCACGTCCTCGGGCTGCAAGACAACATTTTAAAATGCATAAAACAGTAAAAACATGGTAAAACATTTAAAACCACCAGGTACCATACATCACCACCCTCCACCCACAAGTCCGTTAACCCACCCAAAACCCTCTCGCGTTGGCCGCGCCTTCAGCCACTTCTGGCAGGATGTAGAGGCGGCTTTCATGGTCTGGTGGTCTTCAGGGTATACCTGGCCTGGTGAAGCCGCGCCTTCAGCCACTTCTGGCAGGATCCAGAGGCGGCCTTCACAGTTGGTGCTGACCAGGTACCCTCTTTGTGGTGGAGAGCCAGGCCCCATAAACAGGCATGCTCTCTGGTTGCAGGTAAGCCAAGGCCCTATATACGGACGGGCTCCCTGGTTGCAGACGAGCCAAGCCCCTAAACAGGCTGACTCTGGTGGTGGTGGTGCCCTCTGGTGTAACTATTTACACTGCGAGAGTTTGTGGCAATAGCCAGTTCATAGCCTTAAGGTTCATTTCTCACATCAGTTTATGTGGGCACATCTCTTAAACTTGTAAAACGTTGCAAAACAAACTTTTCAAACTGGTAACTTGCTTTACGTTACATGGACTTATGCAGACTCCTCTTCACCAGGGCTTGGGCCTGTAGGGCTGCGGCACCTGTTGCTTCCTTGACCTCTTTCTTCATCTGTGGTAGTCTCGTCAGTAGGTTCTTTGTCTTTTCTTTCTTTATCGCTGTCTTTCCTTTCTTCTTCTTTAGGACATGGTGCTACATCTAGCGCGTACCAGCCTCTTTCGCCTTGATGCATGGTAAACTGCATTGTGTCTCCCATTCTCAGGTTTCTTCCAGGATGTCCTCTGGGCAAATTAGCTCTGACGTCTCTCCTATTGACAAAAATGCCTTCTTTGATACCAGGTGCAACGATGAACCCGTATCCTGACTTCAGGCTAAAGTCTTCCACAATTCCTCTACAAAGGGGTCCTCTGACCTGTGCTTTGGCTCTTCTCAGGAACCGTTTTTCTTCTAGGTCTCTGGCCGTTATGTCATCTCTTTGCTCTGGGGATGGCGGAGCAGGTGACAACTGGTTTCGGCTACGGCGCCGTGTCTTGCGGGCTTGATTCTGCTGGGTGGCTGCTTCACTGCTGGCAGGCTCCCAGGTGAGGTTGCTGGATAAATCTTCCTCTTCATCCCAGCGAGAATATGGCAACATCTCCAGCTCGGGGTATGGATCCACTGCTGATGGCTCCTGAGTCAGCTCCTCAGCTTCCTGGCCTCCCCTCCCCCTTAGTTCTTCTGAGCACTCCTTTGGTGGTAGTGCTGGGGATGGACTTTCTTCAGCAGGCCCAGGCAGAGATCTTTTTGGCATGATTGCTGCAGGAGTCGTCTTGGGGGTATGCGGAGGGAGTATGTACTGGTCCACCAACCATTGTGGAAACTTGGCCTCCATGTCAGCCTTCAGCTGCCAGTATGCGGGGTCCTCCCCCAGCGTGGGCTTTCCAGCAGGGACCTCTTTGGACTGGGGAGCGGTGTCTGCTCTGGCCTTGCAGGCCGGGGAAAATGGTGATGCAATCTTGTCTTGGCGGGCCGCGCCTGGCATGGCGGCGGCCTGGATGGGCGTTTCTGGCGCAGCTTGGATCGACGTCGCAGCCGCGATGGGGTCTTTGCAGGCTGGGCTGGGCGTCGCTGCCTCGATCGGAGCTTGGCGGGCCGCACCTGGCGGGGCTGCGGCCTGGTCCAGCACCTCACTTGCGGCGCGGACGGGCGTCGCTGCTGCGGTGGGGTCTTGGCGGGCCGGGCCTAGCATGGCGGCGGCCTGGGTCAGCGTCACACCTGCAGCGCGGATGAGGGTCGCGGTGGCAGCCGGTTCTCTGCGGACCGGACTGGGCGTTGCTGCAGGGACCGGGTCTTGGTGGGCCGAGCAGGGCATCGCTGCGGCGGCCTGGGCTTGGCGGGCCGCACCTGGCGTGGCTGCGGCCTGGCTCAGCGTCGCCGCGCCGGGCGCCTCTTCAGGGACCGCGGGCGTGGCAGCAGGGGTCGGGGCATCCGGGCCGGCAGGGGTAATACTGGACTCACCCATCGGTGGCAGCATCGGGGTCTGAGTCGTTGCCACTCGGTCTTGCGCTCGGCGCGCGGCTCTCCCTTCATAGGCCTGAACCGCGGCAGCCATCTCCAGAAGTTCCATGCGTTCTTCTCTGATCTGCTCCACGACCCGGGTCTCCAGTCGGTCGCAGAACTGGGCCAGCTCCCGATACCACCAGGCAGCGGAGCCCAGTTCTGGGTTTCTGCGGTCAGACGCCATTTCTTCTGCGCCCTCTTCTGTACGATTTCCCAGCAGTGGACTCGTCGTTGCCTCTAGTAGCAAGCTGTTCAGTTTCCGCTCTGCCTCTTTCAGCAGCTCCTCTCCCAGCAGCAGGCTTCTGGCTCCCTTTCTGTCCCGACGTCTCTGGACGCTTCCGCTCTCTTCACAAGCGAGGTCAGAACTCTGCAGGGGATCTCTGGGTAGCCACACCTCTTCGTGGGCGGTAACTTCTCCCAGCGCGGGCTGCTGTTGTTTTTCAGCGCGCTTTTCATGGTGGCAATATGGCGGCGCTTCCAATTTTTCAAGCGGACCGCCCAGGCACATGGTCACCTGTCTAGACAGGTCTAGTCCTTATCCTGTTCGTGACGCCAGATGTGAAGCCCCACAGGTGTTGTGTCGGTGCATTACCTTCAGGGACTCCACTCGGCTGGATCTTGTCACAGGTAGGGAATCTTCTTCTTGTCGTGACGCCACTCTCAGTATTGCGGTCAGTGGGGACCGCCACTGCAGGTTAAGGGACGCCTGGGGCTGATGGTGAGTGCAGTTAGTTGGAATAGCCTCCTGAGAGTGAGGCAAGCCCCAGGACCCTGTGTAGGTGCGTAGAACCACAAGGCGCAGAATAACTCCACACAGGCAGAATGTCTTTCAGGGTTTTTACTCACTTCAGGTGGCAGGGTGAGTAACCCGGGCGTAGCTGGGATGAACCAGGCTGGAACCAGGTATCCTTCAGGCTGACTTCTGATGGTGACTACCAACTCGCCTTCCTTAGCCCTTGGTGGTTTGGGGTGACCCCGACTTTTAGTCCCTATGGGGGTCACCCAGGGAAGTTGCTGAAGCCTCACTCCCCTTCGTTTGCCGTTTGCTTGTGGCCTGGACCAGCTCACTCCAGCTGCTTGCCTCCTGTGAGCTATGGGCCCTAACTGTGGCTACGTGGCTGCGGCTTTTGTGGTGTTGTGGTGTGGGCTTTGAGGGCCCCACACCGGCAGGTTTAGCAGGGAAAGGTGGATCTATCCCCACTCCGGGATCTGCCGCCCGTTTGGGCCTGGTTCTCCCTAGCAGTCTCCTTACTTCCCACTCTGTGCTCTCTCTCTAGCTGGAGATGGATTTCGGGTAGCACTCCTAGGTGACCGTTCTCCCCCGTCGGTAGCCACTGCGCGGACGCTGTCAGACTACAGCAGCCCAGGGGAAGGGGTCAGCTCTCCTCGGAGCTCCCTGGACTCTGCTCTGAACCGGCTCACATCTGGGACCTTCACTGCTGCTCCTGTCAGAGCTTCACTTTCCTGCTCCTCACTCCTCCACACTCTGCTGCAGACTGTTTACTCCTCCTTCTCTTTTCCCTTTGTGCCTGCCTACGCCACCTAGCAACCAGGCTCTCTTACCACACCCCTTGAGAGGAGATGGAGGCTTTTGGCCCCCTCCACTATTCCAGTGGAGGTGAAGGCTTTTCCCCCTCCTGGGATCCCCAGGGGTCCTCTCATAGGTACATGTGTGAGACCTGATCACTATGCGCCTGTCTAGTCACACCTCGGTCAACCTTCTGGATTACCTGTATTGTACTGTCCCCAGCATGGGTGCAGTACTCAGTGGTGCCTGACCAGGTCAGGGGCGCCACAGCTGCTTTCAGATAAGGGAGCAAAACCATTAAAATTAATAAATTGGAAATTTTGCACCACTTAATACTAGGGTTCCTTACCCACCTTTTAGGTCCTTTGACCTAAACCTTGCTATTTGTTTTCTCTGTCTTTCTTTCTTCTCTATCCTTCCCTCTCACCTGACTGGACCAGCCCCCAGATACCACATCATGCTTCCAGCTGACCTGCATTATGGATAGTGTCAAGTTTTGCTCCTTCAACGTTAAAGGTTTGAATGTCCCTGAAAAAAGAAAACAGATAGCATATTCCTGTCATAAGCAACGGGTGGCCATCTTGATGCTTCAGGAAACTCACTTTAGGTCAGATGCAATTCCTAAGTGTTCCTCGGCTTACTACCCGATTTGGCACCATAGCTCGAATCCTGATGCTAAGTCTAAGGGGGTTTCCGTGGCATTTCATAGGTCCTTCATACCAGAGGTGTTAGACTCCTGTATCGACCCCAAGGGAAGATATATTTTCTTAAAGCTTTCTTGGAAAACCAATATCTTTGTTATTGCTAACATGTACTTTCCTAACCAGGGGCAGGACAGATTCTGTGCAGACGGGAGGAAAATTCTGGAAGATTTTGCGGACTCCTCTCCGGTGATATTAGGAGGCGATTTTAATCTACCAATGAACCCGGCCCTCGATGTGTCCTCGGGTAAGTCGTCCTATCCGGCCTCAGTCATACAAAGGGTCAAAAAGCACATGCATGGTCTTAGATTGGTGGACATATGGAGGATTCTTCATCCGGACACCAAAGATTACAGCTTCTATTCCTCGGTCCATTCTGTCTATAGCAGAATTGACTCCTTCCACATTTCTCATGCCCTCCTAGACATGACAGTAGAAGCGACCATAGGTAATATAATATGGTCAGACCACGCTCCCATTTACTTATCGATTCAGTTAGGGCCTCGTGTCAAATCAAATTTCACCTGGCGACTGAATGAAAACCTATTAGAGGATCAGTTATGCAAAGCGGACCTTACCCAGTCAATTCATAACTTTATTAGAGATCATGAATGTGATACCACTTCTCCTGCAATCCAGTGGGAATCACTGAAATGTGTATTAAGGGGCATTTTGATCTCACATGGTACCCGCCTGAAAAAAGAAAGAGCCATTGAAATAACGCAGTTATCTAACCAGATTGCCTCACTAGAAAGCAAACACAAACGGGACTCATCTCCTACAACCTACGCACAACTCTCTACAACCAGACATAAATTACTAGAGGTATTAGACCAGAAATCCAGGGGCTTAAGAGAACGTCTCAAAAGCCGCTTTTATCAACTGGGAAATAGAAGTGGGAAGCTTCTTGCAAGGGCCCTCCATCCCCGCTCCATGAATACTTACATCCCTTTCATAAAAGACCCAGGAAGTGATGGTCATTTGCATAGCAACCAGGACATTTTAGCAGGCTTCCGCACATACTACAAGGCGCTTTATGATATTAGGGGACAATCGGGACACATAGCGACATATGGGACTCAAGATGATGTTAAAGCTTACCTGAAATCCCATAATCTCCCTTCCATCTCAAATGATACCTTACTGGAGCTGGAAGAGGACTTCTCCCTGGAGGAGGTCAATGCGGTAGTCTCAGATTTGAAGTCAGGGAAAAGCCCAGGTCCAGACGGGTTCTCAGCGGGTTTCTATAAACAATTTTCAGAACTTCTAAATCCTCTGTTCCTATCGGTCTGTAGATATATATCTGCAGGGGGTGCGTTCCCCCCCCAGGCGTTGATGGCCCACATCACAGTTATACCAAAACCAGGGAAGGACGCATCTCTTTGCTGCAACTATAGACCGATCTCGCTCATAAATCTAGATATCAAGCTTTATTCTAAAATGATATCAAATAGGTTACGAGACCTTCTTCCCAGACTGGTAAATCCAGACCAGGTGGGTTTCGTGCTCAGAAGAGAAGCCAGGGACAACACCCTGAGGACCATCTCCCTGATTGACGGCGCAAGACGTCACAGGATCCCCATGTGCATCCTGTCGGTAGATGCAGAGAAGGCGTTTGACAGGGTGCACTGGGGTTTCATGTTTCAGGTCCTTAAAAACATAGGGTTGGGAGAGCACATGATGAACAGAGTTACAGCACTCTACTCTTCGCCCACAGCACAAATCAAAATAAATGGCTCCCTCTCAGATTCCTTTACAATATGTAATGGAACAAGACAAGGGTGCCCCCTTTCCCCATTATTATATATTCTGACCATGGAACATCTGGCGGTGGCATTGAGGAGCAATATATCAATTAAAGGGGTTACATTTCACAAACAGGACCATAAATTAGCTTTATTCGCAGATGATCTGCTCCTGTACGTTACCTCTCCACTCATTAGTCTGCCCAACATAATGGCTGAATTGCGGAGGTTCGGATCTCTGAGTAATTTTAAAATAAATACTCATAAATCCGAAATACTGAATATATCTCTTCCTCCAATGCTGGTGACTCAGCTCAAAGCCTCTCTCCCCTTCAAATGGCAGGTGGATTCATTGACATACCTAGGAATTAAACTGACGGCAGATCCCCTTGACCTCTTTAAATCAAATCACCGCCACATTTCCAGGAAGTTAGAATTAGACCTCAATAACTGGAACAAACTCCAGCTTTCATGGTTTGGGAGGATAAATGCGATCAAAATGGACCTGTTACCGAAGCTGCTTTATTACTTCCAAACCATCCCCTTAGTATTGCCGGCCTCTTTTTTCTCACGTCTGAAATCTAGCATAACCAAATTTGTCTGGGCACATAAACGCCCACGTATTTCCCACAAAATATTGAGTAGATCAAGGGATATGGGAGGAACTGGACTCCCTAATCTCCTTTTGTATAGCTACGCCTCTTTAGGGACGTGCGTTCTGGATCTATTTAACTCAGGTGAAACGAAAAGATGGGTGGAAGCCGAAAGCGCGCAATCTGATGTTGATCCGAAGGTAGTTATTTGGACCAGAGCACCACCCAGCTCCAGCTCTATCACAGTACCCTTTATCACAAAGCAATTGCGGAATTTTATGTCCCGAGGTAATAAATATCTTGACTTGTCCTCCATTCCAGGCCCATTGACACCGGTCCATAGTAATTCAGATTTTCAGGCGGGTTTCCATAGATCAACATTCCTCCATAGAAGGAAGAGTGACCATCCTATTATTCGTGACTTTATCTCAGACACAGGTATTACACCCCTAGATAATTACTCTTCAGATATCACCAAATCTCAAGATATGTGGTTCTTCTTCGAACAGCTGAAAAGTTTTATAGTGTCTATGGCTAGGAGGGTAGACATCTATAGGGCACTCACACCCTTTGAGGCCCTTTGCCTAGCGAAGGATCCTCCAGGCCATACCATTTCGACCTTGTATGACTTGTTTCTCAGATGCAGAGGTGCGAGGGACGGCTTGCCTGGGTACTTTGGGAAATGGGAGAGAGAGTGGGGGAGGTCATTCTCGGCTGAGGAGCGGACCAAAATCCTTCTCTTTATTGGTAAAACTTCGCTGAATGTGATATCACAGGAGAGGTGCTACAAGATCCTATCTAGGTGGTATAGGTGTCCTGTGAGTATCCATGCTGCCTTTCCATCAGCCTCTGATGTGTGCTGGAGATGCCAAAAGGAGAGGGGAACCCTCACTCATATCTGGTGGTCATGTCCCCCAGTGAGATCATTCTGGGAGAGCATTTTCCAGTTACTCAATAAACTCTCCTTGAGGCAGATCCGGCCCACAAAAGAGTTAGCTCTCCTGTCCCTCGGGAATGTTTCTGCTTCAGGGTTTAGGAAAGGTTTATTAAGACATTTTTTAACAGCTGCCAGAAACCTAATTCCAAGATATTGGAAGCAAACTAGAATCCCATCACGGGATGAATTCATAGCAGAGTGCAACGAGATCTTCAGGATGGAGACCTTGATAGGTCAGACACTCGGCAACAAGGACAAAGTTGATGCTACGTGGGCCCCGTGGATCATGTTCAGGGACTCACCGGATATGGGTCTATGGATTCACGGGGGGGCAGGTATGTAGGTAATTTTCCATTCTCTTATTTCTGTACCTATAAGGTTAGCCTTGAAAATGTGGTTTTGATGTAGGAGAGCGCGTCCACTCGGGTGGGAACTCTTTGTACCCTTCCCCTTTCATCTTACTTTCCCACGTTTCTGTTGTCTTTACTGTCTCTAAATTCTTCTTCCACCTCCTCTTCTTTAGCTCTTTTTTTTTCAACTTGTTCTTCCTATTTCAAACACATACGAATTGTACTTGTTATTTTTGGTCGCCAGTGGCGCAGGTGTAGTCAAAGAACTGTTGTGTTTTTAGCAGCTAGCTTGGATATATACCCTCAGCCTGCGCGCTGTGCAATTGTTTGATTATCTTCTTCTATTCTAATAAACTTTGATTTGAACAAAATTAATAAATTGGTGAACGAGGGAGTGAGAAAGAGTCTTTATTCAAATAAACTATTTTTTTCCTCTGTTTTTCAACTCCACACATATAATAATTATAATAATAATAATAAAGTTTATTTTTATAGCGCCAACATATTCTGCAGCGCTGTACAATCAGGTGGGGGCTTGTACAGACAAGAACAAAACAAAGTCACACATAGTTCAGCAGCTCCACTAGGAATGAGGGTCGTGCTCGAAAGCTTACACTCTATGGGGAAAGAGGGGGACACAAGAGGTAAAGTGCACTTGTAGTATCTGCTCCGGCCATCGTTATAATAAATTATTGAATTCGTATAAAGTTGCATGATCCGGTCTTTAGACAGTGACCTTTTGGCTGCCCTTATGTGCTATTGGTTTTATGTAGGATGTGAGGACAGAAAGGAGAAAAGGAGGGAGAAGGTTACGAGTAGCATTTAGAAGGTGGGACGGGGGAGAGTTAGGTTAGTAAGTTATGATAATAAGTTGTCTGAAGAGATGTGTTTTTAATGTACGCTTAAAAGCTTGGGGCTAGATATCAGTTGCATCCTATGGGGTAGTCCATTCCAGAAAACTGGTGCAGCACAAGTAAAGTCCTGGAGAAAGAGGTGTGAGGATCGGATTATTGATGATGTTAGTCTAAGATCATTTGCAGAATAGAGAGGACAGGTAGGGGATAGACAGAGATGAGGGATGAGATATATGGAGGTGCAGAGCTGTGGAGAGCTTTGTGGGTGAGGGATATGACTGTGTATTGTATTCTGTAGCTGATAGGTAGCCAGTGTAGTGACTGGCACAAGGTGGAGGCGTCAGTGAAGCTGGACAGGAATATGACCCTGGCAGCTGCATTCAGGATGGAGAGAAAAAAGTTTGGTCAGAGGGAGACCGATCAGTAAAGAGTTGCAATAGTCCTGATGAGAATAAATAAGAGCAACAATAAGGGGTTTTGCAGTATTAAAGGTGATAAACAGTCGAATTCTAGAGATATTTTTAAGATGCAGGTGACATACACTTGCCGGGTTAGTAATGGGGGTGTCTGATAGACGCCTCTCCATTACTACCGTGTTTCTCTGAAAATAAGCCCTAGCATGATTTTATAGGATTTCTGGAGAATGCTTGAAATATAAGCCCTAGTTACAGTCATTGCTGGTGTTACTGGGAGTCAAACTTCTCAATTTCTCAGGGCCCCACTGTAACGGGGTGCCAGGGGTGCCTCGGGGCTTGTAGTCGTGGCCCCCTTTTCTCTCAGGCCAACCCCCGGCTCCGCCGTCACTATTGGGACGGGGGATTGTTCTGTGGGGCAGAGTGTGATGTAAAAGAGCATACTTTCAGCCGCAGGAAGACTCTTCAGGCAGGGATCAGATAAACCAGATGACATCTTTATTGCACAGAGTTTCACAGACAGCTCAATGCACGGATTTTGTAGCGCACGGTCACAATTCCTGTCCGGGGAAATCTTTCCTTGTTGTCTCCTCTAGTGGGGATGTGCCCGGCTACTCCACTTCACCTAGGCTCCCACTCCGGCTAACACAGACTGGACCCACACCAATTCTGCTTCACCCTTGAGGACACTTCTTCTCTTCTTCCCTTCTTTCTTTCTTTCTGCCCACTCAGCTCCACACTCTGCCCCTGGCTGTTCCTTCTCCCCCGTCCCGGAATCAACTGACTTCAACACACACACACTTCTCTCTCTAAGCTGCCGGCTCCTCCTCTCTCCTGCCCTGTTTCTATGGGGACAGCCGTCCCACCCGGGCTCTAGGGGAAAACCCACTGCAAGTAAAAACATGTTTATTAATAACATCAACAGTAACTACCCCAGAGTGAGGTATCTTCAGGGGGAAACTGCACCTCCTTGTAAGGGGTCTGCCCACCACTTACATTCCTCCCCTCTTTAAGCCTAAGCCTCCCGGCAAGGCTCGAACCTGTAAAACACAATTTAGCAGCAAGTCAAACTTTGGATAAAACTTTAAAACCTTCATAAACAAAGTCAACCAACGAGCGCCCAAGTTCTGCGCCCGGAGTCCCTCCTGGGAGCTCCCGGTCTTTGTAGGCAGTGTGCCCGGAGGCTTTCAGCAGGCACTCCCGGTCTTTGCTGGTCTTCTGCCCGGAGGCTTTTACAGCACTCCCGGTCTTAGTAGATAGGAGGACAAACAATAAAGTCTTCCTTAACATCACGGAGGGAGCCCCTGGCTCAGTCCAGCATCAGCTCCTTCCGGGCTCGGTAACTTAAACATGGTTGCAAACTGTGGAACTTTTCCGGCTCTTTAACAACACCGGTCTTCAACACGAACATGTCCATCACCTCCGGTCGTTACGGGTCACTCGGGATGGTAAGCGCGCTACCATTCGGCCCGCTGAGCCCTCACATAATCGGAAAGGGACTGACCTGGCAAGCGGTGCAGCCTCCGGAACGGTTCGTAGTTAACTGGTGGTTCTGGCGCCTCTGTCTCCGGTTTTGCCTCTTCAACCCCCGACGGGGGTGACGGGATCGCTGAACGGGACGGACGGGGACTACCCATGATGATCACCGGGTGTGTGACCATACTCTGGTGGATCGCTAACACCGCCGGTGTCCCCTTGTCAGGGTCAGCACTCAGTCCTGTCATGACTTCTGGCGACACCGCCAGCTTGTTTCTTGGCCGGGAAATCTCAGCCAGCACCGGTCTCTGCTGTGTACGTCTCACACATTAAATCGACCCGGCCGAGGCGGCTCTTCTTTTTTCCTGTAACGCCGCCCTCTCCACATGTTTTCAGTAACATCTTAGGGCCAGCACCTCCCCTCTTTGAGCGGCGCACTCCGCACTTCTTTTTCTTCACCGGCCAGCCCCAGGCTTTTCTTTTGGCGCCAATTTTTCGCGCGCTCGCTGTACTCGTGAAGACGGCGGCCATCTTACCACCATCTTGTGCCTGGTCCAACGCCTTAGGCACCACTTGGTCTCCATCTTCTTGGATCGGGACCCCTTGCATATAATCCGGATCCTGCCGACTACGCCACATGTAACGGGGTGCCAGGGGTGCCTCGGGGATTGTAGTCGTGGCCCCTTTTTCTATCAGGCTAACCCCCGGCTCCGCCGTCACTATTGGGACAGGGGATTGTTCTGTGGGGCAGAGTGTGGTGAAAAAGAGCATACTTTCAGCCGCAGGAAGACTCTTCAGGCAGGGATCAGATAAACCAAACGACATCTTTATTGCACAGAGTTTCACAGACAGCTCAATGCACGGATTTTGTAGCGCACGGTCACAATTCCTGTCTGGGGAAATCTTTCCTTGTCGTCTCCTCTAGTGGGGATGTGCCCGGCTACTCCACTTCACCTAGGCTCCCACTCCGGCTAACACAGACTGGACCCACACCAATTCTGCTTCACCCTTGAGGACACTTCTTCTCTTCTTCCCTTCTTTCTTTCTTTCTGCCCACTCAGCTCCACACTCTGCCCCTGGCTGTTCCTTCTCCCCCGTCCCGGAATCAACTGACTTCAACACACACACACTTCTCTCTCTAAGCTGCCGGCGTCTCCTCTCTCCTGCCCTGTTTCTATGGGGACAGCCGTCCCACCCGGGCTCTAGGGGAAAACCCACTGCACAGTAACTACCCCAGAGTGAGGTATCTTCAGGGGGAAACTGCACCTCCTTGTAAGGGGTCTGCCCACCCCTTACACCACTCTCTTAGGGGCCCCAGCAGTTGTATTCCAAAGTTCAGATTGTTTAAGGACCTTTGACTTCACAGTCATGTGACTAAAGGTCTTTTAATTGCAGAAGGCTAAAAGACCTGATCAGGAGACAGGCTGGTATGCAAAACTGGCATTAGGGGCTGGGAGAGCACACTGGGTAATTTCCCAGGGCCCCCATGTTCCTTGGGGCCCCAGGGTTTACATCCTGATGATAAGACTGCCTCGGGACCTTTGTGGCGTCACATCATGTCACCACAGGTCATGGCAGGAATGTACGGCTGAGGATGAGACAGGCTGCTTTGTAAATGGTTGTTTTGTGCATTATCTGTCTATTATTGTGATTTAAGCTATATGAGGATATCCTCTTGTATATTAAAGCCTTGCAGGCTGTTGTGATATATCTCAATTTATAGAATCACTAGTCCTGAGGTTTGATTTTACACTGAATACTTAGGTACTATTTAACAATTAACCACTTAAGAGAGCGTACATCTCAGTCTGCTCGGCCACCTCCTGTTCTGATTGTGGTTCACGTTTTACTTAGGTGTAGGGATCACATTCTAGTTTTAACATTTTAACATTTTAACATGGTAAAATAAAAGTTACATTTTAGCATTTACAATCGTGCTTTTCCTGAATTTCTATCTGTGAATTATATATGTCAGGACGGGATAATAATTCTACTTCCCTTGCTTTTTTTATTCTGGTACTCTCAGGCTGGGGAGACCCGTAATTATTAGGCCCCTCTAGCGTAAAAATAGCAGCCTGCAGTCACCCAGAATTGTCACGTCCATTAGATGCGACAATGCCATCACTTTATCCGACTCTGGTATGGTGGCAATAGGGGTAATAAGAGGTTAATAGTAGCCAATAGCTGCCATTAAGATCTAGATTAGTAATGGGAAGGGTCTATGAGACCCTCCCATCACTAATCTGTAAGTGAAAGGAAATAAACACAAACACTGAAAAAATCCTTTATTTTAAATATAATACAAAAAAACCCCACTCCCTTCACCCCTTTATTAACCCCAAAAAGACCCAGGACTGATGTAGTCCATGTGCCGCCCCTGTGCCAGCAGCCAGGCTGCTCGGATCCAGACCCGCAGTGTGGCTCGAGGGATTCTACTGGACCCGGGGGTCACGCGGACACCACAAATAAAAAGGGGACGTATTTGTACGGGATTTGCCGTAAACTGTCTGTGACGTCACCCACGTTGCGTGTGTTGTGAGGTGTGGCACCACCGCTGCTGTTGTGGGTCTCCCGGGGGCGATGGGATAGCAGCCGGATGTTAACTCCTCCATGGGTAGGAATGGATGCCTCGGGAGCCCAATGGCTTTGTGCTGGGGATGGTGACTGCAGGGGCCGGCACGCCCGGTCGGACCGGGGGATGTTAGGTTACTCACGGTTGAATAAATCACACAAATCCAGTGGTAAACCAACGTGCTGGTGGCCGGCCGCCACGAACGGGTGTATCTCATCTCACACCCGGGCTGATGATCCGTATCACTTCCCTCTGCACTCAGTCTGTAGTGTGTTGGACTTCCCGGTTTGAAACATGGGAGTCTGCTCCCAGTCCTTTTGTGCTGGGAGCCTTGCCCGCTGATGCTGACCCTCGGGATCTATCGGGCCCTGGTGGATGCCCTAGCCCTCTCGGTGGGTGGTTGTCTGCTTTTGGGACTTTGGTTGGGACAGCACCTATAATCCTGCCCTCAATTGTTTAATTAGCTAGGCCGTCGGTTCCGGTCCTGGCTTCAGGGTCCAAGTAACCCCTCTGTGCACGGTTTCCGGGTCGGTTCTCCTGTGTCAGTACCAGCGGGCTCCAACCCTGTCCCGTTCCACCTTGGATCTCCGGCAGCCATCTTCCCGTCTCCTGCAGACACGGATCACCGTCTGCCGCCTAGCCAGCACGCCGGGGCTCCAACCCCGACGCCTCTCAGACTCTGCGCTTTCCAGGAGCTACACTGTCCTGCTCCTTCCACTTCAACCTCCACTCCTCAACTCTCTGAACTTCAACTCCACTCTCCGTTTTCCCGCCCCTGGTTCTCTAGACCCCTAGGTGGGCGTTTCTCATCCACCTGGTCCGGCCCACTGGTGTGTTTGTCCTACTCAGGGGGGGGTGACTAGGATTTCAGGTCGGCCGTGTGTAACCCTGTGTGGGAAGGTGTTGTGCGGGGGCCAAACTGTGTGACACCTGGTTTTGCCAGGGGGTCACAGTCCACACAAGGTCCCAGGACGATTCCAGCGCTGCTAGATCTGAAGACCCGGCAAGAGGCTGTAAAATGACAGCCAACTGTGAGCTTCATATCTCGGTTAGAACCTGGCTCAACCAATCTTAATAGCAGGTGCTCTGGAGAAACAGCAAACGATATAGAAAATATACTCCGGCACACTATAGAAAAAAGTAGGAGAAGTCCAATATGATGCTCAACAATGTCTTTATTTTAAACGTAAATTTGTCCGACGTTTCAACCCATCAAGGGTTTTCCTCAGGGACTAATATGTAATAACAGAAAAGAGAAAAAAATATATACAATGTCACAATAATACATCATTGTTACATAACAGCATATATCACACACAGGTGAAAAAAGCATTCACATTTTTACAAAAAAATATGCAGATTATGAGCATTCCATAAGGAATGTACACAGAAATTACCCATGAACTAAATAAAGTAGATACTAATGAACATAATCTTCTCTGTGAGGATCAATTTATGATGTAATCATACAAAATGCGGAGACCTGAAATCAGGACATACCTACGGTCGATGGGACTAAATTTCTTTAAACGAGCACCGAAATTACGTCAGATAAATTAACTCATTGGTATCCACGGGAGGTACTAGAGGGTAAGACATGAATATGTTAATATCGTGAATGGTCATGAGAAAAAGGGAGAGCTAAGTATTTGTAGGGGTTTTGGCGGGTATACCTCAAGGGATCAGTGTTGAGATCAGGACATCAGATCACATGGGTATTGGAAAAACGGAAACAACCTCCGCCGTTCTTGTGAAAGGGTTCGGTGTGTTAATCCCTAGTGGGTCATGAACCAAATGATACTAAATGTAAAAGATCATTTTTATATTAAAAGTGAAACACATAGAAAACCCAAATGGCATTAAATCTATCAGGAAAAAAGTACCTCATGGGTGGGGCCAAATATGTATAGGAGGTCCCAGATCGCGTTTGGGTCAAATTGACCTGTGTGAGTAAGTAGATAGTGCTGTGATATACAAAAGGAAAATACCCAGAATATGGACAGAAAATCATAAGAGGATAAGACCACTAGGGGTAAAAAGGGGTTATGGTACCTATAAGTTTGGGAATAAGTCCCAGTGGGTTCTCCAGCCGTTTCAAGAGTCCAAATGAGCATGTAGTTAACTTAACCACAACAGGTGGACCACATAAAAGTTGGGTTGTATCAGCCCCGGACCCAAAGAGGTAATTCTACGTCCTGTTCTGAGAAAACATATGTGAACATATGAAATGGTGGTATGGGTTATGGTGTTGACATGTTGTAATATGCTATAGACCAATCTTAAAGACTCCGTCGTACCTTATGAAATAATGTTTCACATAATGTGGATGAGGCTACCTTTGTGTTATGATGAACCGGCAGCTTAAGTATATGTGCACCTTAAATGAGAAGGAGACTGTAGTATGGCAGAGAAAAAAAGGGAGAGATATGTGAGATCACTAGTTACCAACCAGCTGAAAATATACGTAGCGGTGGAACCACGTACCTGACCTAATGTTGACTGGATATAAGGTTTGAATAGGGGCAGGCCAAAGGCTCTATAGGGAGTAGAAGAGATGGTTAAATGTGGAGAAAAAAACGGGGCAAAAAATGACAAGATAGATACAGGAGGTTACATGTCATACCTGAATGTCATTCAGGTATGACATGTAACCTCCTGTATCTATCTTGTCATTTTTTGCCCCGTTTTTTTCTCCACATTTAACCATCTCTTCTACTCCCTATAGAGCCTTTGGCCTGCCCCTATTCAAACCTTATATCCAGTCAACATTAGGTCAGGTACGTGGTTCCACCGCTACGTATATTTTCAGCTGGTTGGTAACTAGTGATCTCACATATCTCTCCCTTTTTTTCTCTGCCATACTACAGTCTCCTTCTCATTTAAGGTGCACATATACTTAAGCTGCCGGTTCATCATAACACAAAGGTAGCCTCATCCACATTATGTGAAACATTATTTCATAAGGTACGACGGAGTCTTTAAGATTGGTCTATAGCATATTACAACATGTCAACACCATAACCCATACCACCATTTCATATGTTCACATATGTTTTCTCAGAACAGGACGTAGAATTACCTCTTTGGGTCCGGGGCTGATACAACCCAACTTTTATGTGGTCCACCTGTTGTGGTTAAGTTAACTACATGCTCATTTGGACTCTTGAAACGGCTGGAGAACCCACTGGGACTTATTCCCAAACTTATAGGTACCATAACCCCTTTTTACCCCTAGTGGTCTTATCCTCTTATGATTTTCTGTCCATATTCTGGGTATTTTCCTTTTGTATATCACAGCACTATCTACTTACTCACACAGGTCAATTTGACCCAAACGCGATCTGGGACCTCCTATACATATTTGGCCCCACCCATGAGGTACTTTTCTCCTGATAGATTTAATGCCATTTGGGTTTTCTATGTGTTTCACTTTTAATATAAAAATGATCTTTTACATTTAGTATCATTTGGTTCATGACCCACTAGGGATTAACACACCGAACCCTTTCACAAGAACGGCGGAGGTTGTTTCCGTTTTTCCAATACCCATGTGATCTGATGTCCTGATCTCAACACTGATCCCTTGAGGTATACCCGCCAAAACCCCTACAAATACTTAGCTCTCCCTTTTTCTCATGACCATTCACGATATTAACATATTCATGTCTTACCCTCTAGTACCTCCCGTGGATACCAATGAGTTAATTTATCTGACGTAATTTCGGTGCTCGTTTAAAGAAATTTAGTCCCATCGACCGTAGGTATGTCCTGATTTCAGGTCTCCGCATTTTGTATGATTACATCATAAATTGATCCTCACAGAGAAGATTATGTTCATTAGTATCTACTTTATTTAGTTCATGGGTAATTTCTGTGTACATTCCTTATGGAATGCTCATAATCTGCATATTTTTTTGTAAAAATGTGAATGCTTTTTTCACCTGTGTGTGATATATGCTGTTATGTAACAATGATGTATTATTGTGACATTGTATATATTTTTTTCTCTTTTCTGTTATTACATATTAGTCCCTGAGGAAAACCCTTGATGGGTTGAAACGTCGGACAAATTTACGTTTAAAATAAAGACATTGTTGAGCATCATATTGGACTTCTCCTACTTTTTTCTATAGTGTGCCGGAGTATATTTTCTATAACTGTGAGCTTCATGGCCTCATGCTGTTCCTTCAGATCTAGCAGAACTGGAATAGTATATTTCTTTATATACCCTGCGGTGGTGCGGACACCTTGACATGGCAAAAATTCAAGGAAAATTTACAACACATCTGGCAATTAGTCATCCAACTGATACGACCGGCGATATCACACATTCATTAACGACATGTGAAGCACATCGACCCTCGTTACAGATAAAAGACAGGAAAACCCACATTGTTACGGCCACATTGACTCATTTCATTGTTTGATCTGTGGAAATGGAAACTTTCAACTTTAACGAGGATTGTGTCACCTACAAATGTCTTTGAACATCTCATAACGGGGCTGCAGTTTTGAGGATTTTCATTTCTTTGCTGCGGGGGCTCAGCGCTCTCTTGAGCTGTAAAACTATAAAATATATAACACGGGGACGACTACATTTCATTCCGGATTTTATAACCAAATGCTACTTAATAATAATAATTACGGTAATGATGTGCGAGTGTCGAAATACTCGGATTCGTGATACTCATAACGCGTCCTGTCTGATACTCGTGTATTCATTCAGAATAGTGGAATTGCACTATTATTTGCAATTTCAACACACTTGGATTTTTTTCCCACTTTCCAGTAGACTGTGTGGTAGAATGAAGTGTCATTCAAAAGTACAACTCGTCCCGCAACAAACAAGCCATCATATGGCGACGTGGACGGAAAAATAAAAAAGTTGTGGTTCTTAGAAGAAGTGGAGGAAGAAAGGAAACATTTTCCATTCACATAAAACAAATAGTAACACTGTGTAGATTGTTATCACACTCCTGATTACAAACTGACAAAAGATTCATCCAACAAATGAGCGTCAGGAGATCGCTGATAACACTGGCGGGTGTTTATGATTGCGCTGTCTGCGGCACTCGCCTATCAGTGCGCTCCTGCAGCTTTACTTAATAACATCCTCCTCTCTGCCGAGTACCCGGGGTCCTCGGATTCTTCGATTTGACTGTTGCATCTGTAGCACCCACGAGGCAAGGAGTTAAAAATACTCGTCGCCGAGCTGGTCTAGGATGTCACGGGTGGCCGTGCGCGGCTTCATGGCCCTGAGGCGTACAATAAAAGGGAGGATTATAGGATGGTAGTGTGTCTCGAGACGCCACCTGTGGTTTGCGTCCAGGGATTTGCCACCACTGCGGGTGATGTCCTCCGGGGCTGATGGTGTCACAGCAAAGATGGTTCTGCTTCCTACAGGTGGAATGGGCCCCGGGGGAGGATGATGAGGGACTGTAATGGCCGCTGGCGCAGAAGCGCGGGGCAACGGCAATAAAGGCTGAGTCAGCTGCTGCGGTTCCAGGTCTTTTTACTCACAGTTCAAGTGCTGCCTCAGGATACCGGTCTCCGCCGTGATGGGCCCCAGCTGATCCCGGATCCTTTGGAGGTCAGTACCAGTCCAGTAGTCTGTGGGCCTTTCGTTCTTGCGCTTTTAAAGATGAATCCCTGTGGCCTGAATCTACTTGGGGATTCCGGTCCTTGTAGTTTTAGCTGCTATCCCGTGTGCAGGTGACGCCAGTTCACGGTGGAGTCGGACTTTTTGATCACTACCCCGGACCCTATGTGCCAGTGTGCTCCGGGAACTGGTGGTGGCCAGAGGGACGTACTATCCCACATTCCTGCAGATTCTGGTGATCCAACATATAGTCTGTTCCACCCTAGGGTTCTGCACCATGAACTGCGCCAGTCCTGAGGGAGCAATAAAGCTCTCCCCTCGGTGACCGAATTATCTCCTTTGTCTCACCGGAGCTACCGAAAAACCTGTCTGCTCCTTTCCTCTCCTGCTGGAGAACTCTAAACTGTTCTGTAAGCTTCTAACTCCCACTGGTGGCCGCTCCTCCCCACCGTTCCTTATCACTAGTGGGTGGCAGCCCCCGAGTTTGGTGACTAGTAGTGATGAGCGAGTATGCTTGTTACTACTCGGTACTCGCACGAGTATCACTGTACTCGGGCTACTCGGCGGGTACCGAGTAATTTTGCAATACTCGTGCTTTACTCGTGGTCTTCATCCCTGCATGTTGGCGCTCTTTTGAGAGCCAGCCCTCATGCAGGGATTGGCTGGCAGACCACTGCAATGCCACAGCCCTGTTAGTTGTGGAATTGCAGTGATTGGCCGGCCTGCACAGCGTGACCGAGCCTTTATACCGGCCGGCGCGCTGTGCTCTGTACACAGCCATCTCATATTCCCTGCTTTCCACGCCCACAGGCGCCTATGATTGGTTGCAGTGAGACACGCCCCCACGCTGAGTGACAGGTGTCACACTGCACCCAATCACAGCAGCCGGTGGGCGTGTCTATACTGTGCAGTAAAATAAATAAATAAATAATTAAAAAAAACGGCGTGCGGTCCCCCCAATTTTAATACCAGCCAGATAAAGCCATACAGCTGAAGGCTGGTATTCTCAGGATGGGGAGCTCCACGTTATGGGGAGCCCCCCACCCTAACAATATCAGTCAGCAGCTGCCCAGAATTGCCGCATACATTAGATGCGACAGTTCTGGGGCTGTACCCGGCTCTTCCCGATTTACCCTAGTGCGTTGGCAAATCGGGGTAATAAGGAGTTAATGGCAGCCCATAGCTGCCACTAAATCCTAGATTAATCATGTCAGGCGTCTCCCCGAGATTCCTTCCATGATTAATCTGTAAATTACAGTTAAAAAACACACACACCCGAAAAATCCTTTATTAGAAATAAAAAACACTAACAAAGTCCCTCATTACCAATTTATTAACCCCGACAAACCCTCCATGTCCGGCGTACTCCACAGTCCTCCAGCGTCGTGTCCAGCTCTGCTGCATGGAAGTGACAGGAGCTGCAGAAGACACCGCCGCTCCGGTCACCTCCACGCAGCTAATGAAGGGAATAGCGCGATCAGCTGCTGTCAGTCAGGTAACTCCCGGCCACCGCTGGATCCAGCGGTGGCCGCGATTAACCTCAGTGACAGCAGCTGATCGCTATACTCACCTCAGTTGGTGCATGGAGCTGACTGGAGCGGCGGTGAGTAGCGCGATCAGCTGAGCTGTCACTGAGGTTACCCGCGGCCACCGCTGCATCCACCGCTGGATCCAGGTAACCTCAGTGACAGCTCAGCTGATCGCTATACTCATCTCATTAGCTGCGTGGAGGTGACCGGAGCGGCGGTGTTTTCTGCAGCTCCTGTCACTTCCATGCAGCAGAGCTGGACGCGACGCTGGAGGACTGTGGAGTACGCCGGACATGGAGGGTTTGTCGGGGTTAATAAATTGGTAATGAGGGACTTTGTTAGTGTTTTTTATTTCTAATAAAGGATTTTTCGGGTGTGTGTGTTTTTTAACTGTAATTTACAGATTAATCATGGAAGGAATCTCGGGGAGACGCCTGACATGATTAATCTAGGATTTAGTGGCAGCTATGGGCTGCCAATAACTCCTTATTACCCCGATTTGCCAACGCACTAGGGTAAATCGGGAAGAGCCGGGTACAGCCCCAGAACTGTCGCATCTAATGTATGCGGCAATTCTGGGCGGCTGCTGACTGATATTGTTAGGGTGGGGGGCTCCCCATAACGTGGAGCTCCCCATCCTGAGAATACCAGCCTTCAGCCGTATGGCTTTATCTGGCTGGTATTAAAATTGGGGGGGACCGCACGCCGTTTTTTTTAATTATTTAATTATTTATTTCACTGCACAGTATACACACACCGGCTGCTGTGATTGGTTGCAGTGAGACAGCTGTCACTCAGTGTGGGAGCGTGTCTCACTGCAACCAATCATAGGTGCCGAAAAGCAGGAAAGCAGGGAATACGAGATTGATTAATGAGCGGCCGGCTTTTTCAAAAGAGGAAAAGCCACCGGAGTTTGAACAGCCGTGCAGCGCCGCGGCAGTGATCGGGGAACGGTAAGTAAGAGAGAGGGGGGGAACTGACCGACAGACTGTGAGAGGGGGACAGACAAGACAGAGAGAGACAGACCGACGGACTGAGGGAGATAGAATAAAAAAAAAAAATGACCGACATCGCTAGTAAAAAGCACAAAACGTGCGTTTTGGACATCGAAGTGCCACACAAGGTTTTCATGTAAAATCTTTCATGTATTAATCTCAAAAAGTAACATACACCAGCTCTATCTCACTATTGGGTATGTGCCCTTAACATTTCCGCCATGAAAAATCATTTTGGGGTCATTTTGGAAGGTTTTCTGGTGAGTCCGTAAAAATGGCGTAAAACTTGGACAAAATTGTTCACAGCTGTGACTTTTGAGTGATAAATGCTTCAAGGGGTCTTCCCCATGCTGTTGCCATGTCATTTGAGCACTCTTCTGAGACTTTTGTGACATTTTTAGGGTTTCTACATGCTGCCGGGGGGTCATTTCACAAAAATACTCGGGTCTCCCATAGGATAACATTGGGCTCGGTGCTCGGGCCGAGTACACGAGTATCTTGGGAGGCTCGGCCCGAGCTTCGAGCACCCGAGCTTTTTAGTACTCGCTCATCACTAGTGACTACCTTAAGGCCCAACCCTAGCCCGGTCCCCAGTGGAGAGAGCAACCTGACTGTATGTATGAGTTTGTGTGTTGTGGAACCGGTACCTACCTCCTCTGGACCCAGGATGAGTACCCCACCTTAAGTGAGGTGCAGTACCCTGTGACGACTGAAGCCTCAGGGGCGCCACACATCCACAGCTCTCATCATTCTTTGTAATGGGAGCGCCATATTCAGCTGAGAGCGCTTAGTGGTATTCGGATCCCCTATAGCAGATAACGCAGAGGCACTCTGTGTAAATTCCTCCTCCGGCGTCCTCCTGCCTTTCCCTTTTTTCTTTATTTAAATTTCGCGCTCTGCCGCCATTGCTGCTGTTGCCAACACGTACGCATTGACAGTGTAATGATGTATTTATTAAAATGGCACCAGAGTCAGCACATGCGCGTACCACAGTCTCCTGCGCCATTTTATTGACAACACTGTGGAGAAGACTATGAGCGTCATCGGCGCATGTGCAGATTTCATTTTAATTTTCATCTCCACCTGCGTCGATGCCAATTGGGTGATGTTCATCTTTTTATCATACAGAATTGGCATGTTACTTTTGGCAGCGTTTATTGAATCACACGCACTTAAACAAGTCTACGGAGCATGTGAAACATTGGACTGCGCTGATGACAAGTGCTGTCGATATACACCGAAACAGGCAGCGGCGAAGATGGAGAAATGAATCTCTCCTTCTTCTCCTCACCTGAGATCCGATTCTCCCATGGGAGAGAGTCGGATCGCAGTAACATGACACTCGGCTCACACTCGCAGCAGAGATTGAGACAAGTGTCATTAGCAGATCGAATCTGATGCCATATACTAACCAAAGCAAGGCCTTATCTGATTCCTGGATCAAGTTACAACAGCCAGCTGCAGTAATATAAAAAAAACTTACCAGGCGGCACCTGTACAGTGTCCATTTTAAGACATGATCATATATCAAAGTCAAAGATCAGAATACCTTGTTTGACATGTGACTCTGACAACTGACTCTGACAACTGACTCTGATATCTGACTCTGATATCTGACTCTGACAACTGACTCTGACAACTGACTCTGACATCTGACTCTGATATCTGACTCTGTCAAGTGACTCTGATTCTGAGATCTGACATCTGATTCTGACATCTTACTCTGACATCTGTCAACTGACTCTGACTCTGACAACTGACTCTGACTCTGACAACTGACTCTGATATCTGACATCTGACAACTGACTCTGACATCTGACTCTGACAACTGACACTGATATATGATATCTGACTCTGACATCTGACTCTGACAACTGACACTGATATATGATATCTGACTCTGACATCTGATTCTATCAAATCACTTTGATATGTAACTCTGACATTTGACTCTGACATCTGACTGACAATTGACAACTGACTCAGATATCTGACTTTGATATTTGACATCTGACTTACTATGTTCTTATTATTATATATTACTACCTAAATATGTAATCAAATCAATGATGAATCTATGGCTTAGTGGTGAGGCATCTGTGTCCCACATAGTTTTGGTTCAAAAAGATAATCAAATCATAGAAGAAATCTCTGTCCACTCCTCAGACCTGAACCCGGAGTGCTCTGCTTGTCGGCCCGCAGACTGACCACTGAGCTGCAGAGGCAGACCGAGGGCAGACTGACCACTGAGCTGCAGAGGCAGACCGAGGGCAGACTGACCACTGAGCTGCAGAGGCAGACCGAGGGCAGACTGACCACTGAGCTGCAGAGGCAGACCGAGGGCAGACTGACCACTGAGCTGCAGAGGCAGACCGAGGGCAGACTGACCACTGAGCTGCAGAGGCAGACCGAGGGCAGACTGACCACTGAGCTGCAGAGGCAGACCGAGGGCAGACTGACCACTGAGCTGCAGAGGCAGACCGAGGGCAGACTGACCACTGAGCTGCAGAGGCAGACCGCTCTCCCTCGGTCAGAGGACGGTGACCTTCTATTCGGTTGTGTGATTCACATTGTGACTGTCACACTCCTCTCCTCGAGGCCAAATACAAATGATGTTTGCCTTTGATGTCTGATGATGATATCTGGCTTTCTTCACACATCAGAATCACAGTTTCAGCACCTTGAGTATTTGCATGGCTAGGAAAGGGCCCAGTGATCAGATCACTGTATTGTACATTTGTATTTGCATACACCTTTTCCCAATAAATTATGTAAATATTCAGTGGTTGATACCTTTTAATGGCTAACTGAAAAGATGGTAATAATTGCAAGCTTTCGAGACTACTCAGGTCTCTTCATCAGGCATGGTATAACACAAAATCTGAAGAGTCACGTATTTATACACAACAGGACTTAGAATAGTGCAGTAAAAAAAAAAAAAAAAAAAAGAACAAGTTATATGAAACAGAACTATCTCTATGGCAGGGGGACAAGCTGTTCTAGCCATAAATACTGCTGCAGTTCAGTGTGAAAGTTTTATTGTCCTTTGATAAGGGTCTGGTCCAGGGCTGTGACATGCTCGGATGGTCAGAGGAGCACATCTTTTAACTGATGTAAAAAGACATGAATCCATGAGACGCATTCATTCCTTCTCTGAATGTGTCAAAGGTCATCATAAGTTTGTACTCCCATAGTCTCCTGTCTCTCTGGGACTTGAAGTTTCCTTTCAATACCAGCAATTTCATGTCCATGATGCTGTGGTCTGGGTTACAAAAATGTTTGGCCACAGGTAGATCCATCCTTTTTTCTCTAATTGTGTGGCGGTGAGAATTCATCCTTGTCCTGAGCTGTTGTCCTGTCTCCCCTACATACAGACCCCCAGTTGGACATTTGGTACATATAATTAAGTACACCACATTGGTTGTGGTGCAGCTGAACGTACCTGGGATCTTGTAGTCCTGATGTGATCTGGGAATCTTTATCTTGTCCGTTGTCAATATTAATGGACAGGTCTTGCATTTTTTCTGGTTGCAGGGAAATGTTCCTGTTGGTGTTGGAGAGGACAGGGAGCTTCTGACAATGATGCTTCTTAGATTTGGGGGCTGTCTAAAACACAGAAGTGGGGGGTCTGGAAAAATAGATTTTAACCGGGCATCTTTTTGCAGTAATGGTTGTAGTTTCCGTGCAGCTCCTCTAAACACCTCCAGATGTGGATTGTAGGTGACTACAAGAGGGACCCGGTTGTTCTCTTCTTTGGTTTTATAATGTAGAAGATGGTTTCTTGATATTCTGGTGGCTCTTATAATCTGGTTTTCAATTGTTCTTGGGTGGTAGCCTTGATTCAAAAAGGTTTTTCTGAGGCCCTCAAGGTGATTGTCTCTATCTGTACTGTTGGAACATATCCGATTGTACCTGATAGCCTGGCTGTATACAATAGAGTTTTTTATATGTTTTGGATGAAAACTGTCCCATTTCAGGTATGTTGGACGGTCAATTGGCTTCTTGTACAGGGATGTCTGTATTTCATTGTTCCGTAGTTTAATGATGGTGTCCAAGAAGTTGATTTCCGTGCAGGAGTAGTTGAGTGTTAGGTTGATGGTGGGATGAAACTGATTAAATTGTTCATGGAAGGTCTTCAGCTGCTCCTCAGACTCTGTCCAGATGATTAAAATATCATCAATGTAACGGTAGTAGGCCAGAGGCCTGATAGGACAAGAGGATAAAAAGTCACTCTCAAGCTTGGCCATGAAAAGATTTGCATATTGTGGTGCCATTTTGCTTCCCATTGCAGTCCCAGTCTCCTGTAGATATATGTCATTGTCAAATTCAAAGTAATTATGGGTGAGGATAAATTTTGTAAGCTTCACCACAGAATTGGCATCAGTTCCTGTATTTTCCAGGAAAATTTTGCAAGCATTTAATCCATCCTGGTGTGGAATATTCGAGTACAAGGATTCCACATCCATGGTGGCAAGGATGGTTCCCTCTGGAAGAGGACCTATTGCTGATAGTTTTTTCAATAGGTCAGTAGTGTCCTGGATGTAGCTGCTTGTATCCCTTACCAAGGGTTTAAGGATACCCTCTACCCATCCAGAGACTTGTTCAGTGAGGGTGCCCACACATGAAATGATGGGTCTTCCTGGGTTTCCAGATTTGTGAATTTTGGGAAGCATGTAGAATGTGCCTATTCTTGGACTCACCGGTATCAGTTCATCAGTTCTTATGGATATGTCAGGCAGACAAGAGGCCAACTTGTTAAGTTCCTTGTAATAGTCCTGTGTAGGGTCAGACTCCAATTTCTTATAGTAGCGTGTGTCCATCAGTTGTCTGTGTGCTTCCTTCATGTAGTCTGATTTGTTCATCATGACTATTGCACCCCCCTTGTCTGCAGGTTTAATGATGATTTCTTTGTTGGTTTTCAAAGATTTTATGGCCCTTCTCTCCTGGGCACTGATGTTGGATGGTTGCCTCCTGTGTGTGTCTAGGAAAGTGGATTTTACCAAATGTCTGAAAGTGTCTATATAGTTATCCAGATGAGGGTTGCGTCCTGGTGGAGGTGTCCAATCTGATCTTTTCCTGGTTGTCAAGATCCGTCTTCCTTCAGTCTGGGAGGATTCTGAAACATCTGCATCGCTAAAATATTCCCTCAGACGTAGTCTCCTGAAGTAATCTTCCATGTCGCTGCAGAGTTCAATTTTGTCTAGAGCTTTAGTCGGACAAAATGAGAGTCCTCTAGAAAGCACAGCAACTTCCATTTTGTTTGGTTTGTAATCCGAGAGATTGATAACACAGTTAGATGCTTTTGTGCCTTGAATGGACTTGGTTTCCAAGTTGTCAGGTTTTGGCTTTGTTCTCCACCTGTTTGTATTAAGTCCTGAATTGAGGCGCAGTCTGTGTAGCTTCTTTTCCTTGTTGTGGATCAGAAGGGTTCGTAGTCTGTAGTAGTATTGTTGTACTTCTTGTTCTGTGCTTTCTGGAAGTGTCTTCCTTTGTGTTTCAAATTCCCTCTGGATTTTACTCTTGATGCTGTAGAAGACATGCAAAAGGTGATTCCTTAGTCTCTCAGAAGTCCTGTGACAAAGGTTTTGTGCATAATGGGTATTGTAGGTATGTAGAATTGGGTTTGTAATCCAGAGTCCTTTGGGGATCAGATTCTCCTTTTTGCATTTGGATAAGAAAAATATGTCGCTGTCCAGTTGTGCGCGTTTCTTCAGAAGTGTCTTTAGTTCCATAAAGATGCGGTACATTCTGGTATCCTCCATTTTGATACAAGTAAAATATATCTTTGTACCGTGTTAGCCAGTAGAGATAAAAAAAATTTGTTTAAAAGAACAGAGAGTCCTCAGTGGTTGATACCTTTTAATGGCTAACTGAAAAGATGGTAATAATTGCAAGCTTTCGAGACTACTCAGGTCTCTTCATCAGGCATGGTATAACACAAAATCTGAAGAGTCACGTATTTATACACAACAGGACTTAGAATAGTGCAGTAAAAAAAAAAAAAAAAAAAAAGAACAAGTTATAACTTGTTCTTTTTTTTTTTTTTTTTTTTTTTTTTTTTTTTTTTTTACTGCACTATTCTAAGTCCTGTTGTGTATAAATACGTGACTCTTCAGATTTTGTGTTATACCATGCCTGATGAAGAGACCTGAGTAGTCTCGAAAGCTTGCAATTATTACCATCTTTTCAGTTAGCCATTAAAAGGTATCAACCACTGAGGACTCTCTGTTCTTTTAAACAAATTTTTTTTATCTCTACTGGCTAACACGGTACAAAGATATATTTTACTTGTAAATATTCAGTCACTTCAGAATAGATGTGTAGTAAATCAGCGCCTCCAGCCGCCCCCGCGCCCTAATTCCCTTTGGCTATGTGATTTACCCTATAAATACACGAGATGTCTGAGACTCTTAATACTTTAGGATGACAAACACAATGTCAGTTATTAAAAGTGAAACGTCTCTGGAGCTTGTGCGCGGCAGAATGCAAACAATGGTGCTCTTCTGCTCCAGGGATGTGAACGCATGTGCTTAGCTGTGGGAAGCCGCACCATCCAGCCATAAGCTGGCTTTACACACTGCAACATCACAAACGACATCGCTGTAACGGCGCCGGTTTTGTGACGTAATAGCGCCCTCCCCAGTGGCATTGCAGTGTGTGACACGCATCAGCTCCTGGCCCCTGCTGTGAAGTTGTGATCGCTACAAATCGTTCAGGACCATTCTTTGGTCCTTTGTTTCCCGCTGTGCAGCAAAGTCTCAGTGTGTAAAGGGGACTTTACAGCGACTTCGTTAGCGACTTCCCTTTCAAAAAGCTGCTTTACAACGTCCCCAGTGACTAGCGAGGTCGCTCTGCAGGTCCGGATCGCTGTTGCGTCGTGGGCCAGGTTTGCCTGTTTGACAGCTCACCAGAGACTTTGTAGCGATCCCGGCCAGGTTGGGATCGCTGGTGGGATCGCTAGAAAGTCTCAGTGTGTAAAGGGGCCTATAGACCAAGCAAGAACGGCCGGAGACTGATTCTGCTTTACTGGATTAACCATGTAAATGCTCAGGGGGTCTTAAAGTAATTGTGATTCTGATTCAGATGTGAAGAACGTCAGATATCAGCCAAACATCATTTCAATTTCTCTTGGAGGAGGTCAGTGTGAAAGCTACAATGAGTTTTAGACATGTTTGCAGTGGAAATCACACAACCAAATAGAAGACCCCAAATCCTTCCACTGAATATGTAGCTCAGTGGTGAGTCTGCTGGCCGAGGACGGAGAGCTGCGGGGTCAAGTCACACTAGCAGCAGAGTGCTTCTTTATTATTATCCTTTCAAAGAAAAGCGACTATATGTGTGACCCAGATGCCTCATCACTGAGCTATAGGTTTATTATTCGGTTGATTCAATGTTTAGGTAGTAATATATAATAAGAAGAAAACAACATGACCACTGAGGAAGGATTCTCCGGTCGTGATGGTTAGTATCCCCAACTTAACCTAATAAATAATACACCGACTGCATGCGACTTGGTTAAACAAATTGGCCACAGCAGCCTTTATTACCTATTATTAACATTCTAACACAAGGGGGCGCCGTCCAACGGGCGACCCCAAACCAATAATAGGTAACACATAAATAATAACTGTACATGTAACCCCATGTAGGCCCGGTCCAGAAACCACTTCCTCCACCAATATCCCTGGCCGCAACACTCCGACCCAGAGATGAGGTATTAATCACCCCGTGGATTAATACCCCCCAAACTTTGCAGAACCCCGTGCCTGCAATTTACCGGAACCCGGAGACACCATACCAAGACAGTGCCTCTCAGTCCAGCCACCAATCCCTTACAACCGCCTCTGGACCAGACCTACCCCCGCCACAGGACAGGACACGTGACACCTTACGTGGCCTGGACCCGCCACACACCCAAGGCTTGCTCCACCATCACGCAAACCCGAGGCCCATAGATCAGAACCCAATCTCCTTAAGGTGAACCCCATCACCCCTCCGAAACTGCCACTTCGGCGACTCCAGATCCGCATGTCGCACTACAATACCGCTGTTTCTCCGCACGAAATGCGCAACCACCCTGTTCACTTGAGCCCGGGCGCGAGTAAGCTTCTCAACTGCCCGTGCCCCCCTCCACAACAATGTGGCCACAATATCCGACCATACCACCATCAAACCCGGATAACCGGTCCATAAATGCAATAGATCCATCATGATGTCCCGGATCAAATCACGTGATGCCTGCGCTCCCAAGTCATTTCCCCCCCCACGTGCAAAAAACCAACACGTTCGGAGGTCTATCCGCCCTGCAATAGCATTCAAACTCCGTCACGACCCTGCTCCATTCCATGCCCCGCACACCGAACCACTTGACCAACGCAAGCGATCTGTCCCCACCAAACTGCCGACCATTCAGGCGAGCGTCGGCCCGACGGGCCCCCCAGAACACGAAGGAGTGCCCCAGAATCCATATCAGGCAGATTCCTACAACCACAGAAACTTTAACAAACACACCCCACCAACACCAATTTGCAGCAAGGAACCCCGACAAAGCCACAACCAACTACTCAATAACGCCCTCACTGGGACAACAACTGTGGGCGTACATAACACCCGAAAACGATAAGACTCCGACCAACCGATTCGTCTCACCATGTCATCACCCACAACGCGAAGCCTCCGCAGCCGCCCCGATCCTGAAGGAATGAGGCCCGTAATCTCCCGGGCATTCCCCCGCACAGCGCAAACAACTCCTCAGTACGGCCACAAACTGGTAACGAGACAACCAAGACCCATCCACGTGTCGTAACAGCGGGCCCAGAAGACCGCCTTCCTCACCATCTGCACCGGGCACAACGCATCCATCACAACCAACCTGCCTCGACCCATCTGGTCTGATTTTGGACCGCTTAAGCCGACACTCTACTCTCCGTCCCACCACTGCCACAACCTCGGACATCAGACCACCCCCCCTGAACCTGGAAGGGCTCACCAACGCCCCAAAAAAGGCTAACACAAAAGCCGTTTCAAAAGCACCCTCTCATAAACTGAGACACAAATTTCCCGCAAACCATCCACCAATCGCCGTAACAAAACCAAAGAAACGGGCCGCCTAGTGTCCCGCTCCTTCGCCCCTTTACGAAAACCCTTCAAGGCCTGCCGCACCCAAAATTCCGCGGCACGCCCCACTCACCCCTGACCTTCAACCAAAGGCCACAGCCGCCACCCTAAGTATCATTGCTGATGTTGACTCCCAGCCCTGAAATCCTCGCTCACCAGTGCCAGTAGCGCCAACAAGTAATTTGCTCGCCCGTCACCAAACATAACTCCCAGCATCTCCTGCCACTCACCGAATTCCTAATTAAACCCGCAATCAATGCCTCACCAGGCTCCACAAGTCCTCTGGACACCCTGCTCCGATCTCGTCTGCCCCCCGGCATGAACTCCCACAACCTGCGGACTGAAAATGAGATAAAGCGTCCGCCACCCCGTTATCACCCCCACCACATGTTTCGCAACTACATGAACGTTCCACAGTAAACACTTGAGCACTAAATGCCGCAGATAAGCCACTACCGGTCCGGACTCTGCTGACAAGCTGTTTATCGCATGCACCATCGCCCGATTATCGCAGTGATAGCACACTTTACGTCCTGAAAATTGCGACCCCCCCCCACAAGTCCAACGTCCCCACGATCGGAAATAACCAAAGCAAGGCCAGATTCCTTACCAGACCAACCTGCCGCCATTCCTCAGGCCACCTCCCAACGTACCAATGTCCCTGAAAAAGGGGTGACGAAACCCGCCGACCCGGCCGCGTCCCTGTACAGTTCGAGCACACCATTGGCACCACCGTCTTCAACCACAAGGCTCGGCCGCTAAAACATTGCAAGAAAACATCCCAAACCAGAAAATCCTCCTTGATCTCCCGCGTGACCCGCACAAAGTGCGCCGGGGGGCCGTACGCCTGCCATAGCTGCCGCCAAAATCCTGGCGAACACCCGCCCCATTGGCATAAGCCTGCACGTTAAGTTCAACTTCCCGAGCAAAGACTGCACCACCTTCAGCCGCCCTTTCCGTGCTGCCAGCAGTGCTGCTACCACTCACCACAAGTCCACCATCTTCCCCTCCGGCAGCCTGCATTCCATAGCCAAAGAGGCAATCTCAATCCCCAAAAACCGCATAACCATCGCCGGCCCCTCCGATTTATCCTGTGCCAAAAGGAATCCCAAAGCTATCCGCCACTCTCTGTAAGGTGAACAACGAGCCAGCGCAAACCATGGATCCCGCCGGACCGACACCAAGAAAATCATCTAGATAGTGGATAATGGAGGACAAGCCATACACGGCCCGCACCACCCACTCAGCAAAGGAACTAAACGCCTCAAAATACAACAAGAAATTGAAACAGCCCATAGGCAAACAACGATCAACATAAACTCATCACCCCACCAGCAACCCAGAAGGTGCTGGCCCTCCGGATGCACCGGCAGCCAACGAAACGCCGATTCTACATCCACCTTTTCCACCAACGCACCGCGTCCCGCCGCCCGCACCAAGTCCAGCGCCTTGTCAAACAAGACGTAGTACACTGCCGACAATTCTGGCGCGATGCCCTCATTCACTGACGACCCCCCCCGGAAATGAAAGATGATGGATGAGCCAAAATTTATCCGGCTCCGTCTCCGGCACCACCCCCAACCGGGACACCACCAGATTACTGCACGGCGGGCTCTCAAATGGACGCCCCATCCTGCCCAACTCAACCTCTGTCCCCAACTTCCCACCCACAACCATAGGGTGGTCCCTCGCCGACCGTAAAGTACGACAAAACCGGAGGCAATGCCTCTCCCGCTGACGGAATCTGAAAACCGTATAAAACCAAACCGCAAAATTGACGCCGCTGCCCCGTCCGGATACCTATGTAAAAATGGCGCCATTGCCCCTATGTTCACTGGCGTCCTCCCTTTTACCAAACCCGTCCCCCCGCAGCCGGAGCACTCATGCTTGAACCTGCATGCTGCCCCAAATTTGCACCGGCCGTCGTGAACTTGCCCACACACTCCCTTTTTCTGGGTACCCGAGGGCCCGGCTCCCTTCCCCCCCGGCGCCGCCATGAAAGGGCTGGCTCGGGGCCGCCATTAAACGCATCCATAAGGAAATGTCCTCATGGTCCCACCGCATGCCAGGCCGCAACGCCTTCCGCTGCCTAAACCGCTCATCATACCGCAGCCACGGCAAGCCCCCTGTCCGTGCGATACGCCTCCCCCATTACCTCCAGATAACCAAACAGAGCCGAGCAGTGCTCCGGCTCCTTTTCCCCTATTACACTTGCCAAAATTCCGAACGCCTGCAGCCAATTGGAAAAGGAACGAGGAAGGAGCCCATAACGGCGTTTTTCTTCCTCTTCCCTTTCCTTCTTGGAGTCGTTCGGCTTCACCTTGTCCAGATTAAAAATTTTTTTTTTTTTTTTTTTTTATGGGTAGCAGGGAAAATATCTTCACATACTCCCCCTTCCCAAATCTTGTCCCTCACCTCCCTCTTGAGGTGGGCCCCTAACGGTCCCTCAAAGCACACGTAAACTTGGCCCTATCATCCAAACGCACCACCTCATCCCCATTTACCTTTTCTACCGCTGTTTACCCCGCGGGCTCCACTACTCCACCAACCGCACCCGTCCCTATCGGCGCCGCCTCGCTGCTGACCGACGCTGCGCCATCCACCACCGACCCGTCCATGCCGCTGCTGCCGCCGGCGCGCGCGCGCTAAACCCCGCACCAAGCCCAGCAACTGACTAAACAATGCTGACCCCCCCCCTCTGGCGCTGCCGTGCCCGCAGCCACCTCCCCAAAACTAGCAACCCGCGCCGCAAGCAATGCCGAATCCACGGCTAGCTCACCCGACCGTGGCGCAGAAATGGAAATTGGTACCGCGACGTCCTCCGCCATCCACTCGTCAGATTCGTCCCCCGACCTGAGGGCTCCCTCTTCTTCCTCGCTGTAGGCGTCCTCCACCATTCCAGCTCCAGAGGACGCAGCCGATGCGTCCCCTCCACCACGGCCGCCCTCCTGGGCCGCCGCGTGGGCACTGGTGGTCGACATCCGTCGCTTGCTGTGCGGCGACAGCCCACGAGACCGTCCTGTCCCCTGGGCCGCCGCTGACCGAGGCCTCTTCCTGGAGGAGCCGCTCCCCGGACTCAGGGGGCTCCCCACCGTCGTCCCTCGCCCTCCAGGGCCTCCGACCAGAACCTCCTGCTGGTCCTCCCCCGCCCGGGGGAGACCGCGGCCGCCGGGCGCAGTGCAGCTGCTATGAGGGACCTGGCAGTCACCGCCGGGCTCCCGCCGTCCCCCCTTACTCTCCCCAGCCTTGCAGGTATCCGGGTGGCGCCTGCCCACACCGGTCCCCCTGCTGGCTGCCTGCGCTCGGCTCCCTCACGGTCCTTGGAGGGTACTGCCAGCCTCATTTCTCTGCCGGGCACGCTCCTGTGTGGTAGCTGCCGCCGGGACGTGCCCCACCGCCGGGGGCCTGGCGTCCAGAGCGGGCCCCAGGCTGGACACGCCCCCTCCCCGGGCCTCCGTCCCGCGCCGGGCACGCCCCCGATCCCGGGCTGCCGCCGGCCTGGAAAATTGAGCCCGAGGCCTGGGACCGGAAGTAGGCCCCAGGCCGGGCCCACCCCCATCCAGGCCACCGCTGGCCTCACATCATCGCCGGGCTCGCTCCCGGCCGGGAGACGCCGCAGGGGTTCGGACTCCAGCCCGAGGCCGGAGACCGGAAGAAGGCCCCCGGACTGGCCACGCCCCCTTCTCGGCCACCGCGGCCTCGCCGGAGATTCCTCCCGGCGGCCGGGGCAGACGCAGGGAGCTGCCGCTGCCCGCCCCGCCGCGGAGGGTCCCGAGGGGGGCTCTCGCTGTGCCTCCTTGCCCCCCTTGCACCTGGGGAATATCGGATGGGGGGGGGGCCTGGAACGCCGCCCGCATCTATGGTGGGGGTGCAAGGGGCAGGTGCCGACGGGGAAGCCCAGGCAGCCCTGACGTGGGACTGCACTGCCTGGGCCCCGTGCACCGCCATCGCCGCTCTGAGGAGCCTATCGAGCTCCTGGAGGTCCCTGGGTCTGAATCCTTTGCTGTCCGGAGTCACAAGGAAGGTAAGACCCCTCCCCTATAGTTTATATACTAGCCCCCTCCCCACCCTACAGTGACCCTATTCCACCAATCCCCTAAAAGGGCCCATAATGCCCTTTAATTCACTTTATTAACCCCTCACTCCCTCCCTTCCCTCTGGTCATGTCGCCCCTCCCCCCTATGGGGTCCATGGCTTTCTATCCAGATGGCAGACTCAGGTGTAAGACAGATGTCAGAGTCCGTTATCACTGTCAGTTTTCAGTTGCCAGAGCCAGCTGTCAAAGTCAATTGTCAGATATGAGTCAGTTGTCAGGGTCAGATGTAAGAGCCAGTTGTAAGGGTCAGATGTAAGGGTTAATTGCCAGGATCAGATGTCAAAATCAAAGTCAGATATCGGTTGTCAGAGTCAGATGTCAAATGTAAAGGGGTACTTTACATACTGTGATATTGTCGCGGGCGGGGAAGGGCGCTGCGCTCACCACGCTCGGGTCCGGCGCTGCTGCTGCTCGGTGGCTCGAGCGGTGGGCCGGATCCGGGAACTCGAGCGGCGCTCCTCACCCGTGAGTGAAAGGGGGTGGTTTGGTTTGGGGATTTGGTCCGTGACGCCACCCACGGTTTGTGGTGAAGGTGGGCACCACCGCTGCTGGTGACGGGGATCCCGGGAGCGATGGTAGGGAGCAGCTGGGATGTTGTTTCCTCCTCCGTGGCTAGGGGTTGGTTGTCCCGGGGCCCGGTGAGGTGAGGCGGGGAGGCACGGTTGGTGAGGTGCAGGGTCGCGGGGGCAGCATGGTGCCGGATGGCACGGTGGCACTCACTCAGCCAAGAACGGATGCAGAGTCTCTGGTAAAACAAACGGCTGGATGGACGGGTCCCGCAGCCGGCTGCTGTGGTTTCTCCCAGACAGTTGGTGGTGGCTGCCTTTCCCTGCACCTTTTGTGTAACGTCAGTCCCGATGGCTTCCCACCGGTAACCCGCTCCCCAGCGTGGATATATGCCGGAGGAGCCCTTTTGCCCGCAGGCTCTGGCCCTGGGAACTCTAGCTGTGGCGGTAGCTGTATTTCCCTTTCGCTGTTTGGACGGTTGCCTTCAATCGGGTCTTGGCTGTTTGGAAACCCCTGATTTGACCTGTTTAACGGCGACTCCAAGCCTGGTCAGGGTCCACAGGCCCTGCCGGTTTGTGGTGGCTTCACTTCGCTACCCGGTTCGGTACCGGCGGGCCACCGCCCGTCCCCGGTCCTACGGTTCCGCGTTGATCCGACTCTCCTGCAGACGGCCACCACCGTCTGCCAACCTTGCTCTTGGTGCCCAGGCCACGTACCCGGACACGGTCAGTCTGCTCCTCTACTACCACTTTTCTCCTCACTCTTTGACCTCCCTTCCTCAACTGCCTTCCTTTTCCGCCTCCAGGACTGTGAATTCCTCAGTGGGTAAGGCCAACCGCCTGGCTCCACCCCACCTGGTGTGGACATCAGCCCCTGGAGGGAGGCAACAAGGATTTGGTGTCTGGCTGATGTGCCTATCTCTGGGTGTGGGGTGTGTTGTTGCAGTACCTGTGGCAACCTGGCTAGTCCAGGGCGCCACATTTCCCCTTGGTTAAATGCAAACCGTCCGCGGGCTGCCTGTCCATTACCGGTTTTATTTTTCTTTTTTAACTGAAAGAGGTAGAAAAGATGTAAAAACATTCAACAAGCATTTTTTATGGATCTTCCCTTAACGGGAGGCACAGTACTTTTAACGTTACTAACGGTAGTCACTTTTTATTAAAACAGTCGGCTTCCACTCTCCCACCCAAACAACCTGGCCCTGATGCTGCCCCTAAGAAGTGGGCAGCACCCCTTGACCCCAGTCCAGATCCAGGCTGCCCGAGCGGGAACGGGTACGGTGTTTCGCACCCTACAGTCACTTCAGGGGACTCCACGTCCATGGGGGACCCCTGACCCCCGGAGGATCGCCACCGGTTACGGTAATGGCGGGCCTGGGCCATCTCTTTCCTCCAGGCCCATCCTCCAAATCAGCCTCTCCGGAGGCGGTAAAGGAATCATGCCAATATATTTACATTTCCACTAGTTTGTGGTTGCCCTGCTAGTTCTCAGGCATGTCCATAAATAGTTCCTTATGCACGGTAACAAAGGGTCCCTACGGGGACTACTTGCCGGCAACGGCTGGGTCAATCACAGTCGACAATCAGGTAACATCTTCGGTTGATTACAGTCATTCATCTAACAGGTAACGGTACTGGTGGTCCCAATGGGGACAACGGTGCAACGGAGGGACCACTGCCTTACTTTAGATCCACAACACAGGCCGGATGAGGGGGCTGGGCTGGTGCTTGGACCTCCTGGCCTCCTCTCAATTTGGCGTCCAGGGCAAACCAGCCCCTCTCTCCACAGTGCCGCGTGTAGGTAACCAAGTCGCCCAGGAGCAGGTTGCGGCCCGGGTGGTCCTCTGGCAGATGGACATTAACGTCCTGACGGGCCACAAACACTTCGGCCTCCAGGCCCGGTTCGAAGATAAATCCGTATCCCCGACGGACATCGAACCTTCTCACTTGCCCCTCGTGGATCGGGCCCCGTACCCGGAAGGTGGCTCTGCGGAGGCTCTCCTTTTTTTGGATGGTGCGGGCCCAGCCTTCCGCTTCTCCCTCTCCGCAATTTCTCGGCCCAGCGGGGTCGGTTCCAGGTCCCAGTAAAGGGCTGCTGCTTGCCCCTGCGCGCGGGTCGGGCCCCGCGGGATTTCCACTACACTGCCCACTACTGACGCCCTCAGTGGAAGATCCCGCGGTGACATGGCCTGGGGCGCTGCCTTGCAGCAACGACCCGGCGTAGCCTCAGCTGAGGCGTGGGGGATTGGCACAGGGGTCCTCTCCCGTTTGACCTCCGCCTCCTCCTGCACGAGACGGATCAAACAATCGCAAAAGAGATCAAAATCGTTTGCCGCGGACAGGTCGTCCTGAAACAAAAAATCGTTCTCTGCTTATTAGCGATGTTGTTCCTCGTTCCTGCGGCAGCACACATCGCTGTGTGTGACACCGCAGGAGCGACGAATATCTCCTTACCTGCAGGAACGAGGAACAACATCGCTAATAAGCAGAAAACGATTTTTTGTTTCAGGACGACCTCTCCACGGCAAACGATTTTGACCGCTTTTGCGATCGTTTAAGGTCGCTCAAAAGTGTCACACGCTGCGATATCTTTAATGACACCGGATGTGCGTCACAAACACCGTGACCCCGACGATAATTCACTAACGATATCGTAGCATGTAAAGCCCGCTTAAGAGTCAGTTGTAAGGGTCAGTTGACAGAGTCAGATGTCAGAATCAGAGTCAGATGTCACAGTCAGTTGTCATGTGTCAGAATCAGATGTCAGCTGTAAGGCGGGCTTTGCACGTTGCGACATCGCAAGCCGATGCTGCGATGTCGCACGCGAAAGTCCCCGCCCCCGTCGCAGCAGTGATATCTTGTGATTCCTGGCGTAGCGAACATTATCGCTACGCCAGCTTCACATGCACTCACCTGTCCTGCGACGTCGCTCTGGCCGGAGAACCGCCTCCTTCCTAAGGGGGCGGGTCGTAAAACGTCAGAGCGACGTCACACGGCAGGCGGCCAATCAAAGCGGAGGGGCGGAGATGAGCAGGATGTAAACATCCCGCCCACCTTCTTCCTTCCGTATAGCTGGCGGCGGTAGGTAAGGTGATGTTCCTTGCTCCTGCGGCTTCACACACAGCGATGTGTGCTGCCGCAGGAACGAGGAACAACATCGTACCGGTCGCGGCAGCGTAATTTTGAAAAAGTCGGAGCCTGCACCGATGATACGATAACGAGGCTTTTGCGCTCGTTAATTGTATTATCTAGGATTTACACACTACGATATCGATGCCGGATGTGCGTCACTTTCGATTTGACCCCACCGACATCGCACCTGCGATGTCGTAGTGTGCAAAGCCGCCCTAAGAGTCAGTTGTAAGATTCAGTTGTTGGTTGGCAGAGTCAGATGTCAGAGTTAAGCCTGCTTTACACGCTGCGATATCGTGACCGATATCGCTAGCGTGCGCACCCGCCCCCATCGTTTGTGCGTCACGGGCAAATCGCTGCCCGTGGTGCACAAAATTGCGCGGACCTGTCACACTACTTACCTGCCTAGCGACGTCGCTGTGGCCGGCGAACCACCTCCTTTCTAAGGGGGCGGTTCGTTCAGCATCACAGCAATATCACTAAGCAGCCACCCAATAGAAGCGGAGGGGCGGAGATGAGCGGGATGTCACATCCCGCCCACCTCCTTCCTTCCTCATTGCCAGCGGAGTAAGGTGAGGTTCCTCGTTCCTGCGGTGTCACACATAGCAATGAGTGCTGCCGCAGGAACGAGGAACAACATCGTACCTACAGCAGCAGCGATAATTGGGAATAGGGGGACATGTCACCGATTAGCGATTTAGGAAGTTTTTGCGACGATTTAAAATAGCTCATAGGTGTCACACGCAATGACATCGCTAACGTGGCCGGATGTGCGTCACAAATTCCGTGACCCCAACGAGATCGCTTGAGCGATGTCACAGCGTGTAAAGCAGCCTTAAGATGTCAGTCAGATGTAACACAGATGTCAGATTTAGTTGTCAGACTCGGATGTCAGAGTCAGTTGTTGGTTGTCAGAGTCAGTTGTCAGAGTCAGTTGTTGGTTGTCAGAGTCAGTTGTTGGTTGTCAGAGTCAGTTGTTGGTTGTCAGAGTCAGATTTCAGAGTCAGTTGTTGGTTGTCAGAGTCAGTTGTCAGACAGGATATTTTGATATTTGACTTTAATATCTGATCCTAAAATGGACACTATACACCTGTGCAAATGGCTTTCCTGCCCCATTAACTTCACCACTATGTTACACCATGATCATAACACTGGCTACAGGTTCGGGTAGTCACACACCCTCTAAAGTCCAGGATATTAAGCTGATTTTGGACAGATCACTTGTCACCAGGGCCTATAGAAGGACAACATGTTAGACCTCACTAATGATGCGTCCTTCATGTACAATGCGTCAGATAGTGGCAAACACCTATCAAATGTTGATGATGATTAGTTTATGGTTCCCAACACATGACTAGGAGGAAGCTGGTGGCTTTCACCTGCACTGATGTCCGCTCTGGTGGCCGGCACGTAAGGCCGGAGGGCCCGGTGTACAGCTCCGACATTTCTAATGAGAAGATTAGCATCTGACCACTGCTGCCATGTTGTACTCCGCAGGCAGAGACCTGGCCCCGCTCTATTCTCTCCATTATCAGCCGAGTGTCGGTGGGAACTGACGTTCTGGGAAAGCCTGGAGCAAATACAATGTACCTGAGGTAAGAACAGCTCTGCGCACAGAACGAATCAGAAGCAAGCTTGTTCTTTTTTTCGGTGGCCCAGTTTAAGTTAATTCCTGTTTGGATTAGTTTTCTTTGGATCAAAATGGAATGAAAATCTAAACACAACACTTTTTTATTTTTGCTCCATTTTTCATGAACTGAACTCTAATATCTAAGACTTTTCTATGGACACAAAAGGCCTTTTTCTCTCACATATTGTTCACAAATTTGTCTAAATCTGCGTTAGTGAGTGTTTCTCCTCTTGCGGAGATAATCCTCCACCTCACAGGTGCGGCAGATCAAGATGCTGATTAGACAGCATGATTATTGCACAGGTGCGCCTTAGGCTGGCCACAAAAAAGGCCACTCTAAAATGTGCAGTTTTATCACACAGCACAATGCCACAGATATCGCAGGTTTCGATGGAGCTGCTGACTGCAGGAATGTCATCAGAGCTATCTCCCGTAAATTGAATGTGAATATCTCTACCATAAGCCGTCTACAAAAGCATTTAAGAGCATTTGGCTATAAATCCGACCGGCCTCACAACTACAAACCACGTGTAACCATCCCAGGGCCTCCACATCCAGCATCTTCACCTCCAAGATCATCTGAGACCGGCTATCCAGACAGTGACTACAAGAATCAGTGCACAACCAAAGAATTTCTACACCATCCGTCAGAAACTGTCTGAGGGAAGCTCATCTGTTGCTTGTTATCCTCATCAGGGTCTCCACCTGACTTCGGCTCGTCATCCTCATCGGGGTCTCCACCTGCCTGCAGATCGTCATCCTCATCGGAGTCTTCACCTGACTGCAGATCGTTGTCCTCATTGAGGTGTCCTTCTGACTGCAGCTTATCATCCTCATCGGGGTCTTCACCTGACTGCAGATCGTTGTCCTCATTGAGGTCTCCACATGACTGCAGCTCGTCATCCTCATCAGGATCTTCACCTGACTGCAGATCATTGTCCTCATCAAGGTCTCCACCTGACTGCAGCTCGTTGTCCTCATCGAGGTCTCCACCTTGACTGCAGATCGTTGTCCTCATCAGGGTCTCCACCTGACTGCGGTTTGTTGTCTTCATCAGGGTCTCCACCTGACTGCAGATCATCATCCTCATCGGAGTCTTCACCTGACTGCAGATCGTTGTCCTCATTGAGGTGTCCTTCTGACTGCAGCTTATCATCCTCTTCGGGGTCTTCATCTGACTGCAGATCGTTGTCCTCATCGAGGTCTCCACATGACTGCAGCTCATCATCCTTATCGGGATCTTCACCTGACTGCAGATTGTTGTCCTCATCAAGGTCTCCACCTGACTGCAGCTCGTTGTCCTTATCGAGGTCTCCACCTTGACTGCAGATCGTTGCCCTCATCAGGGTCTCTACCTGACTGCGGTTCGTTGTCCTCATCAGGGTCTTCACCTGACTGCAGATCGTTGTCCTCATCGAGGTCTCCACCTGACTGTGGCTCGTCGTCCTCATCGAGGTCTCCACCTTGACTGCAGATCGTTGTCCTGATCGGAGTCTCCACCTGATTGCGGCTCGTTGTCTTCATCGGGGTCTCCACCTGAATGCAGTTCATTGTCCTCATTGGCATCTCCACCTGACTGCAGATCGTCGTCCTCATCGGGGTCTCCACCTTACTGCAGTTCATCATCGTAACCAGCTTGACTGGGCAAATACTCACAGTCAATGGCTTCTGGCTTGTTGAATAGGTGTTCTCTTCATGGATGAATCCCCGATTTTCACTGTACTGAGCAGATTGCGGACTGGCAAATTGTGGTCACTCCAGATATTGATTGATGTAGAGGAATACCCTGATGATAGGGAGAGGGGTCACCACCTCACATTCACCATTACTGATCCCTAACATCCCTAGACTGGGCCTTCCCCCCTGTGCCATCACACGCCTAGGCTCTTGCTGACCCTGAACTTACCCTGACTAGTGAGTAGGTCAGCGAGACACTAGTCCCACTACTACAATAAAACAACACAAGGAAAGTAAGACAAATGAGGTGGAGAAAGACACAACAAATAACACTCCTAGGTTTCTTCAGCAGAAAACTTCAAATCTGCAACTGAAATTACACCTCAGCTTCTCCAGAGACAGGATCCTTCAAGTGATCAGTATAGGGAATAAAGAACTGGAAAGACAAGGAGTGCTAATAGGGTCTTTCCTGGAAAATCAAGGAGGGTTAGTGCAGGCTGCAAAGCTCCCCTTGAGTAGTTGTAAGAGTCACATCTACTATTAATGTATGTAAATGTCTGCTGCAGCCCCCTGGAGAAGATGATCTGAGTGGGAGGATGAAAGGGAAAAAGACGAGCAGCCGCTGAAGAACCGCTGATCCAATGATGGTGAAGTGGTGATTTTTTATTTGTCAGCGTGTTTCTGAGTAATCTTAGCCACAAAGGAAAGAGTCCTTTACACTTTAAGTAAATTCAGTCCAACACAAGATGTAACCTGTGGATGCGACACACGCCTGACTGTACCAACCTTTCTACGAGAGGCCTCCGGACCCCAGGGCTAGGTTTGTTGGAATGAGATGCATGGAAGCAATGCACCAACCTACTGGCATTAACGTCTGATGCTGGTACTCACATGTCTTCTGGACCATAACCCTTCCAGTGTACCAAGTATTGGACAGAGCAGAGAATAAAACGGGAATCATCAATCCAAGCCACCTGAAATTCTAAGTTACCATCAATAATCACTGGAGGAGCTACAAATGGTGACGGTTCAGAGGACGCAACATATTTCTCGAGCAACAACCTATGGAATACATTTTGGATTTGAAGTACTTGAGGTAACTCACAGGGTTAATGATGGCGATAATAAGGACCAGTGAACCTGCGACCCAGTTTCCAAGAAGGAATTTTTAACCTAATATTACTGGCAGATAACCACACAGTCATTCACACGCAGGTCCAGACCTGGTCAACATTTTTTTCATCAGCAATGCATTTCAAAGGTTTCATAGACTCAGACGGACGAATATGCAGAATCTTAGAAAGTGCACAAATATTACAGGTGGACACAAAGTCAACCACATCCTGGGGCAACCCTGGCCACCAAAAAATGACAAGAAAGGTGGTCCAAAGTTGCTTTACTACTTGAATGACCTGAAAGAACCAATTTATGATGTTCACATAAGGTTTTAAGACGTAAAATGAATGGCCCAAATAATATAGGTTTTGCCAGAATGCTACAAAAGAGACTGTGAGTCTGAACATCCACCTTATTGTCCCCCCACCCTAGTATCCAAAAGAACAGAAATAACCTCAGATTTCGTACCAATAACAGCTTCTGCAGATAGGATAACCTGAGACACACATGTGGTGAAATATATACTCCCAGGCGGTAATCCTAAACACAGCCTGAGGCCAGAGGTTTTTCAGACTAAATATTTTTCTGTTTCAGTACCGAAGGACATACACCAATAGAATTATCCTTTTGCCAGTAAAAGAAACAACCCACCATCTTGTGGTGCACAGCGGGAGACCCAGGTCGAGAAGAGGCTCCCACTATCTGCGTGGGTTCATCCAGATTCACGGGAGATTTACTGAAAAGTGGTCAACACAGGTCTATCCCTTATATGTCTATCAATCCGGGTGGCTAAAGGGCGCTTTACACACAGCGACATCGCTAGCGATCACACCCGCCACCGTCGTTTGTGTGTCACGGGCAAATCGCTGCCCGTGGCGCATAATATCGCTAGTATCTGTCACACCAACTTACCTTCCTAACGACGTCGCTGTGGCGAACAGCCTCTTTTTTAAGGGGGCGGTTAGTGCGACGTCACATGGCAGGCATCCAATAGAAGCAGAGGGGCGGAGAGCATCCGCATGAAAGTCACGCACACCTCGGTGCCGGGGGACGCAGGTACGGTGTTGTTCGTCGTTCCTGGGGTGTCACACGTAGCGATGTGTGCTGCCTCAGGAACGACGAACAAACTGGGTCCTAAACGAGCAACGACATTTAGGAAATGGAGGACATGTCAACAATTAAGGATTTGGTAAGTATTTTGCATCGTTAGTGGTCGCTTGTACGTGTCACATGCAACGACGTTGCTAACGAGGCCGGATGTACGTCACGAATTCCGTGACCCCAATGACATCTCATTAATGATGTCGTTGCGTGTAACGGGGCCTTAAAGCCATAGCAGCCTCCAAAGACTCAGGCGTTTCGTACATAGTCAGGGCATTTTTTAGCCTTTCAGATAGGTCCTGACAAAAATAGCCTCTAAGGATAGGTTCATGCCCCCTGGTGCCAGTGACCCATCTACGAAACTCTGAAAAATGTTCCTCTCCTCACTGAAACCCCTGCCGAAGCCTATGAAGCTTGGATTCAGCAAGGAAGGCTCGGTCTGGGTTATTATACATGAGACCCAGGGCCACAAAAAACTCGTCTACTGACTGAAAGGACTGAGAATCGGTCAGAAGGGAGAAGGCCCAGGATGGCGGATCTCATTACAGGCGTGAGACAACAATCCCCATCCACAGCTCTGCAATCCCTGAGGAGCAAGAGCAATAAAGTTTACAAGCTTTACTGAAAACCACAAATTCATGGAAAAATTAGACATTCCCTGAAAATAAGCCCCAGTGCATCTTTTGGAGCAAAATTTAATTTAAGACCCTGTCTAATTTTCTTGTGTTTATATTTTAGCAGTAGTGTTTAAAACATTATGAATGGGTAAAAGCAATTGTATACCTATACATGCTATATATGCTGATACAATTTCTTAAAGCGCACCAATGACCACGATTTTCCTATATAACCTAAAGCCAGTGCTATACTGGCACTATCAGGCTGATTCTATACATACAGTGCTATACTGGCGCTATTAGGCTGATTCTATACATACAGTGCTATACTGGCACTATCAGGCTGATTCTATACATACAGTGCTATACTGGCACTATCAGGCTGATTCTATACATACAGTGCTATACTGGCGCTATTAGGCTGATTCTATACATACAGTGCTATACTGGCACTATCAGGCTGATTCTATACATACAGTGCTATACTGGCACTATCAGGCTGATTCTATACATACAGGGCTATACTGGCACTATCAGGCTGATTCTATACATACAGGGCTATACTGGCACTATCAGGCTGATTCTATACATACAGTGCTATACTGGCACTATCAGGCTGATTCTATACATACAGTGCTATACTGGCGCTATTAGGCTGATTCTATACATACAGTGCTATACTGGCACTATCAGACTGATTCTATACATACAGTGCTATACTGGCACTATCAGATTGATTCTATACATACAGTGCTATACTGGCACTATCAGGCTGATTCTATACATACAGTGCTATACTGGCGCTATTAGGCTGATTCTATACATACAGTGCTATACTGGCGCTATCAGGCTGATTCTATACATACAGTGCTATACTGGCACTATCAGGCTGATTCTATACACACAGTGCTATACTGGCACTATCAGGCTGATTCTATACATACAGTGCTATACTGGCGCCATCAGGCTGATTCTATACATACAGTGCTATACTGGCACTATCAGGCTGATTCTATACATACAGTGTTATACTGGCACTATCAGGCTGATTCTATACATACAGTGCTATACTGGCGCTATCAGGCTGAGACTATACATACAGTGCTATACTGCTGCTATCAGGCTGATTCTATACATACAGTGCTATACTGGCACTATCAGGCTGATTCTATACATACAGTGCTATACTGGCACTATCAGGCTGATTCTATACATACAGTGCTATACTGGCACTATCAGGCTGATTCTATACATACAGTGCTATACTGGCACTATCAGGCTGATTCTATACATACAGTGCTATACTGGCACTATCAGGCTGAGTCTATACATACAGTGCTATACTGTCACTATCAGGCTGATTCTATACATACAGTGCTATACTGGCGCTATCAGGCTGATTCTATACATACAGTGCTATACTGGCTCTATCAGGCTGATTCTATACATACAGTGCTATACTGGCACTATCAGGCTGATTCTATACATACAGTGCTATACTGGCACTATCATGCTGATTCTATACATACAGTGCTATACTGGCACTATCAGGCTGATTCTATACATACAGTGCTATACTGGCACTATCAGGCTGATTCTATACATACAGTGCTATACTGGCGCCATCAGGCTGATTCTATACATACAGTGCTATACTGGCACTATCAGGCTGATTGTATACATACAGTGCTATACTGGCGCTATCAGGCTGATTCCATACACACAGTGCTATACTGGTACTATCAGGCTGAGTCTATACATACAGTGCTATACTGCCGCTATCAGGCTGATTCTATACATACAGTGCTATACTGGCACTATCATGCTGATTCTATACATACGGCGCTATACTGGCACTATCAGGCTGATTCTATACATACAGTGCTATACTGGCACTATCAGGCTGAGTCTATACATACAGTGCTATACTGGCACTATCAGGCTGATTCTATACATACAGTGCTATACTGGCACTATCCGGCTGATTCTATAATACCTTTAGGTGTCAGCTCAGATGTATAGGTTTTGAAACACAAGAAAGTAAAGTTTGTAAAATGAGCAACTTTTTGAATGACAGCAGCTGCCAATCAGCTGATAGCTGGGGTGAGTATTCATAGTGATTCCCGCTCCCTTGTCTGTCGTTTCTCCCCCTATTATTTATGCTAATTCTATTATAGAATTATTTTACTAACTGACTAGAAGGACCTTTGCTGATGTCAGACCCATGTGACCAGTAGGTGCGGGGCCTCAGCCAACAGAAAAATAATGTTTGTTCCTGGTATCAGCTATGTTGGCTGAGGCCCCGCCCCTTCTGGTCACATGGGTATGACATCAGCACAGGTCCTTCTAGTCAGTTAGTAAAATGATTCTATAATAGAATTAGTATAAATAACAGGAAGAAGACGGACAGGCAGGGAAGCAGGAATCACTATGAATACCCACCCCAGCTATCAGCTGATCGTCAGCTGCTGTCACTCAACAAGCTGCTGATTTTACAAACTTTACTTGCTTGTGTTTCAAAACCTATACATCCGAGCTGACAACTAAAGGTATGTATAGAATTAGCCTGATAGTGCCAGTATAGCACTGTATGTATAGAATCAGTCTGATAGCGCCAGTATAGCACTGTATGTATAGAATCAGCCTGATAGCGCCAGTATAGCACTGTATGTATAGAATCAGCCTGATAGCGCCAGTATAGCACTGTATGTATAGAATCAGCCTGATAGTGCCAGTATAGCACTGTATGTATAGAATCAGCCTGATAGTGCCAGTATAGCACTGTATGTATAGAATCAGCCTGATAGCGCCAGTATAGCACTGTATGTATAGAATCAGCCTGATAGCGCCAGTATAGCACTGTATGTATAGAATCAGCCTGATAGCGCCAGTATAGCACTGTATGTATAGACTCAGCCTGATAGTGCCAGTATAGCACTGTATGTATAGAATCAGCCTGATAGTGCCAGTATAGCACTGTATGTATAGAATCAGCCTGATAGCGCCAGTATAGCACTGTATGTATAGAATCAGCCTGATAGTGCCAGTATAGCACTGTATGTATAGAATCAATCCTGGTGGTTGGTGTGCATGTCATTGACTAACTTAATAAAGGAAACGGCAATACTTTTTTGCGTTCAGTTTTTTGACTGCACTTTTCAAAACAGTTAAAACTGCAGAAATGTATGTGAAGAGGATGCATTTCAGTATATGTCGCGGGCGGAGGAGGGGGCGCCGCGCTCTCCCACTGCTCGGGTCCGGCTGCCGCTGCGGCTGCTGCGGCCTGCTGCCGCTGCTCGGTGGCTCGAGCGATGGGCCGGATCCCGGGGACTCGAGCGGCGCTCCTCGCCCGTGAGTGAAAGGGGATTGGGATTTGGGATAGTTTATTGTCCGTGACGCCACCCACGGTTGTGGTGATTGAGTGAACACCACCGCTGCTCTTTCTGGGGAGCCCGGGAGTGATGGTATGGAGCAGCCAGTTGTTGATTTGCCCCTCCGTGGGTAGGGGGTTTGGTGGTCCCGGGGCCCAGTGATGGGGTTGGTATGGTGGACAGGCGGGTATGGGGCCTGTGGAGGTGCCGGGGCGCAGGGACAGCGCTGTGCCACACGGCACGGAGGTACTCACTCAGCCAGTAAACACGACACAGTTCTCGGTAAACAAACGGCTGGTTGGACGGGTCCCTCGGACGGTTACGGTGCTGATGTTCCCTGCAGTTTGCGGTGACAGTCTCTTCCCTGCACCTATGTAAAGTCTTTTTGGTAGCGATGGGTTCCCACCGGTTACCCGCTCCCCGGCCTGGACATGAGCCGGAGGAGCCCCTCTCTTGCCCGCAGGCGCTGGCCCTGGGAAACTGGTGCCTTGGCGGTGGCGGTGTCTCCCCTTAACGGTCGGACTGTTGCCTTCAATCGGGACTTGGTTGTTAGGAGACAGAGGTCCCCTTCACTGACGGATTTGGCAAATTATGGCGACTCCTAGCCTTGCCGGGATCCGAAAGGCCCCTGCCCTGGTGCTGACTGTTCTTCGTATACTGCTCCGGTACCGCCGGGTCACCACCCGTCCACGGTCCTTCCAGCAACCTCCAAGCAGTCCCCCTGCAGACTATGACCGCCGTCTGCTGACCTTGCTGTCTCAGTCCGGGGCACACACCCGGACCAACTTCAGGCTTTCTTAACTGACACTTTTCTGTCACTGTCCTCCTCTACCACTTCACTGTTTACTCCTTCACTTCCCTAGCTGTTCTCTCTCTGTTCTGCCTGGTTTTCCTGCCTCCAGGGCTGTGAACTCCTCGGTGGGCGGAGCCAACTACCTGGCCCACCCCCTGGTGTGGACATCAGCCCCTGGAGGAAGGCAACAAGGATTTTAGGTTAGCCTAGGTGTACCTGCCGGATATGTGGGGTGCATGTGATGTTGTGACCTGTGACCCCTGGCTTGCCCAGGGCGTCACATATATACTAATCACTATGGGCATGTGTGTTGGTAAAATATTCCAGACAAACAACCATTAGAATAACATCATGTGATGCAATTTTATTTATGTCTAATTTTATAGCAAGTCGCATGTTAGCAATACAAAATATTCTATACGCATCATATACATTGCATTGTAATACCTAAGAATACTCATGCATTGTTACACATTCCCATCTCAAGGAAGGCGTGATCTCCATTTAATGAAATAGGTTTTGCTTGGTGTTTGAGCATTGAGCACCTTAGATGTAATCCCCAGATAAGAGCGCCAGTGAGTGAGATGGATGGTCTGTAAGAGGGGGAGGCAGAGGAGGGGGAGCGAGCAGAGGGAGGCTGCCATCAGATCACTCGGCAAACACAGAACATTTGCAAATTATCCATTTTATGGGTAACGAGAACAGGGACATCATTACGACCATCCACTGTGACCATCACACTTTGGTAAGAATATTTTCATGTCTGTTTGTTGCAATGTTTTAGCAGTTTCATTGCCCGAGGAGCATTTTATTCCAAGGAACCTTCAAGACTGTGAGAGCCGTGAAAAAAATCTCCAAACACAAACACATTGTCGTAGCCCGGATTGGGCACGGAGATGAGCGCAGGTTGTGCATGGTGCCGTCCAGTCGCTTATAGGGGAAGCCGGCACAACATGTCACCTCTATTGTTCTGCAAACTTGGACATCACAGATCATTGGCAGCAAATTGTTTGGATTGAGAAACCTGTAGCCAAAGTGTAGATGCAAAGAGATGTGTGCAATGAACGATTAGCCGAAAATCGCTGCGAAAACTAAGAAGTAGAAGAACTCCTTGATAAGTAATTTATTGCTTGGGGTGGGAGGCTGTCATTTGTTTTTCATGATGAATTTATTTTCTAAAGATGAAAAAAAAATTAAAAAATTCAGAAAAAAATTGCTTGGTAATCTAATGAGTGTTTCCTGCCGGCAGGTTGAGATTGAGCATCAATAATGACAGCTGAGAAGACAATTCCGGTAATTAATGGCAAACCCGAGGACGCCCTGGACGCCGAAGCTTCAAGCTCCAACCTGGTGCACAGCAATGACCAAAAAGTCAAGGAGCGAGGCCACTGGAACAACAAGGTGGAATTTGTGCTGTCCGTGGCGGGGGAAATTATTGGACTTGGAAATGTTTGGAGATTTCCCTATCTGTGCTACAAGAATGGTGGAGGTAAGATGGCATCGTCTTTGGCTGGGAACGTCTCGGGACCCTCGGCTTTTGTCATCAGGTCCTACTGGGATTTGCTAATATGTAATGTTTGGAGCCAAATGTGTCATAAAAGTAATAACATTTCAAAACAAAACTTATACAATCATTTCATTTGTGTACCCAGTAAGACTAGAGACGGCTGGCAGGAATTGGGGGGCACCGGAAGGGTTTTTTACAGTAACAGAAATTAAGTTGTGAAATTGGATTTTGGTAATGTGATTGGAATTAGTTTTGTTTTTCTTTTGGAATAATGGCAGACAATATTTTGGATGCATTATAGGTAAATAGTCTACAAGTTATTATATATGGAAAATTAAACATAAAAGATAAACTTTCTGCCATGTAGGTGTTAAGATGTCATTTTCTATCCTATTTATTCTATGATTCTTATTTTTTGAAATTGTGATGATTTATTGTTGAAGACAACTGATGTCTTTATTGCTGATCTGGAGTATATCATCGATGGGCTCGGAAAAGCACTATAAAAAAAGCATTATTTACCCCACCAATTTACACTGCTGTCGGTCCAATGCCGCCTAGCCGTGCACCGTAGACGACATGCGTACGTAGGGTCACTGCGGCTATCAGTGACTGGATGGAGAGGTCACATAGTCTACGTCAGTAGAGATTAGTGAGTGGCTATGCAATGTTCAATTGGCAAAAGTGGGGGGAAACTGATAATAGAACGGCTGCTTTATTTTTAAAAAATGTTTAACCCTCCAGAAAAAACTCTCCTCGCAGCATATGTGCTCTTGTCCATTAGAGCTGGGAGGAAGGCGCTAGAGATGGGCACATCTATTCGAGTGGAATTCCATGTGACTCAAATTTTACCCAAATCTGTATTCTCCAGTATATGTATTTTTTTGTAATTCACGCCTTGTGAATTCAGCACAATGGCGGCCAGCTATGGCGGCTAGTCTGCTGAACTGTAGAGCCAACAAAAGATGAAAACCCACTCTAATGCTCCCCTCACCACTCACCTGTCCCTGCACCCGCGCTTCATCCGATGCTCGCCTTCAAGTCCACTTCTTTCTGCTGTCACACGCCAGTGATTTCACTCTAATAAGGACCTCCAGCAACAACCAGGCCTCAAACACTATCGTGCATCGAGACATCACAATACTCCATGACCTTCTTGGCCTGGTCACCACCAGAAGACCCAGCAGCCTGCGGCTTTTAGTCTTAGAAACATGGCCGATGCAGGTACAGTACATAGTGATGGCAGCTGTAACCGCACCTTGGTACTAACAGCTGAGTTATCAGCTCATCAGTACAGATCCAGCTGTCAGTCAGTGTCAACCCACGCCGACCTTGCCTCTAAGACTAAAAGCCAGAGGCTGCCGGGAGAAGGAAAGTTCATTCCTCCCAGTTGCTGGCTCTCTGCGCAGTGACTGTTTCCGAATGCTTTTAACCAGTAGATTATCACGATATTTCCTCATATTTTTTTACATGGCCGGTTCCCCTTAAATGTCAGTAAGATGATTAATGTGACATTCACATATTATATTTCTGATCAGTTTATAACAAGTTATGAAATTAGCACAAACTAATGTAAACTATTATATTTCAGCCCAAAGCAGGTACAGACTTTCTGTTGCTGGACCTGCCCATGATAAGACCAATTTATGATGAAGCACACGCCTGCTGAAATATTGTGCATCCGATCACACACATGATATATGGAGCACCAGCTGTCGTACATGTCCCCATGTGTTATTAAAGGAATTTACAGCTCAGTTTAAAAAAAAAAAATATAAATATATATCATTATAAAGAAATAATTAAATATTAAGGACAAAATGTTGAACAGAAAAGACAACACGGTGTTAAATGGCAAAATGAGTTTGTGTACAATATGGAAAGGACCAGTCTGCAGAAAGGTTGGTGCTATCGTTTTGCGGTTTGTGCCATCATTTTGCGGTATGTGCCTTTGTTAGCCCCTGATGAAGCCAGACATGGTGAAACATGTTGGGGAGGCTATTAGTTAGTTTTTAATAGGCAGGGTAGGGCAATATCACTATGACAATTATTGTAGGACAGTTGTTCACTATATATAGATTGAGGTTTAGTTGTTTGTACGGTTTGAGGTTTGCCCCATGATTTTTTGGATTGTGCCATCGTTTTGCAGTTTGTGCCATCATTTTGTAATTTGTTCCAACATTTTGTGGTTTGTGCCATTGTTTTCCTGTTTTTGCCATTGTTTTGCTGTTTGTGCCATCATTTTGTAATTTGTTCCATCATTATGTGGTTTGTGCCATCATTTTGCAATTTGTTCCAACATTTTGTGGTTTGTGCCATTGTTTTTCTGTTTTTGCCATTGTTTTGCTGTTTGTGCCATCGTTTTGCGGTTTACGCCATCATTTTGCGGTTTGTGCCATCGTTTTGCACTTTCTGACATCGTCTTGCGGTTTGTGCCATCATTGTGCGGTTTGTTCCATCAGCTTATGGTTTGTGCCATCGTTTTGTGGTTTCTGCCATCATTTTGCAGTTTCTGCCATCATTTTCCAGTTTGTGCCATCGTTTTACTGTTTGTGCCATCAATTATGTGGTTTGTTCCATCAGTTTGTGGTTTGTGCCATCGTTTTGAGGATTGTGCCATCATTTTGCATTTTGTGGCATCGTTTTGCTATCCACTTTCATGCACACCTCCCTACACTAAATTAGTTTTTACTCCAGACACCTGCTCTGTCACAATTTAAGCTTGTTTGGAAATTACATTACTGGCCACAAAGTGCAGCAGAAAATCTAGTGGGAAATTTTACCATCCACCATTTTTAGCGTAATTCCACAGATTGAGCGACTTGGAACAAGGTCTGGTCATTGGTAAAGATGGGTGCATTTAATTGAGGCAAATTGAGTTCTATTTGCATTTTATAAAAATGTTTATTTCCAGAATGCAGATTTCTTTTGTAATTAACTGAGTGCAAATTCATAAAAACAGCCTCCATCTGTCTGCGATTCTGCTGAACTATAGGGGCAGGCGAAAGGTTAAAAAAAACCCTAACATTCACCGCTCACCTGTCCTGCCCCTCCGCTGCTCGCTGACCCATGTCCGGTTCTCAACACTTGTTATCGCTGGACCTCTTAAGTCTAGGCCGGGACATCTCAGCGCATGGAGGTTGTAAGATCCTAATAATGTGCTGTCAAGACGAGATCCAAGAAGTCTCTGTGCGTATGCGAGCTAAGGTCACATGTTGTGATGTCACTACCTGCGCTGCAACTGTTTGACGCATGTGTCCGAAGCCCGCGAGTCCAGACCAAGTGTGAAGAGGCCTGAGGTTTCAGCATGCTGCGGAGGTGAATAGAGGGTCATATGGGGACCATGAGTAGTAGGGTGGCCGGAGAGGTAAGCCATCAGGTAGTAGTTGGTTTTTTTCTTCTTTACTAGGGATGATCGAATACCTCAAATATTCGGCTTCGCGAATATTTAACGAATAGGTCGCCGCTTTGCGAATATTTGATGTGCAATGTAAGTCTATGGGAAGCCCGAATAGTTCCAAATAGTTGTTATTTGGGTTTCCCATAGACTTACATTGTGCATCGAATATTCGCGAATAGTTGAATAGCTGCGACCTATTCCGCAAATATTCGCGAAGCCAAATATTTGAGGTATTCGATCATCTCTATTCTTTACCTTTGTCGGTTCACTACATTCCAGCTAAAATGCCATTTTGCTAAATTTGTGTGGATCCATTACAAAAAAAATCTGCATTCTAGAGAATATGGATTTTTGTAAGATTCATGTAGAATTTGATGCGCCTCGAATAAATTTTCCCATTTATACTGATGACTATGCCGCGTTCAAAGTCACTCAGTGTGTGGCTTCGCTCCATAGTAAACTTTCTCACTTGGTTTATTGCTGCGTTCTTAGTTGTTCTTTTTTTTGTCTTATTTATTATGCTCTGGGGGTCTATGGAGAAGACATGACAACCAATTCATGAAGAATAAATTAGCTGCAATCCGAAATTACTGGTAAAATCCAGATGATTTTACAAATTAAAATCTCATCTCCTCATTTCCAGCCAGTGATGCCGGTCTGGTCAGGGCTGGTATGTCATACGTGCTGTTTTGTCAAGAGTATACAGGGAATGGTGCGATCGAAGGAAAACATTCAGCATAAGAGAACATGTGAGCGTAAAGAACATGTTACATAAAGGGGGAAGACGAGGACGGCAAAAATCATTCACACGAACATGCGGTGTAGTCAAAGAAATGCCGTCGGACACAACGCCGACGCTCCAAATAACGTGTCCAGAACGGGTCATTATTACTCAGAACAGATGAGCCATTACGGGGCACAATCTGGTCCTTCCAACCCCTTAGTGACGCGGCCAATATTCATCTTAATGACCCGGACACATTTTGTAATTCTGACCAGCATCAGTTAATGTGATAATAACTCTGGAGCTTCATCGGATCCCTCTGGAGCTTCAATGGATCCCTCTGGAGCTTCAACGGATCCCGGTGATTCTGAGACTGCTTTTTCGTAATACCTTGCACTTTATGTTTTTGGTAAATTTAGATATTTGTTTTGTGTATATTTGCAAAAATATATTGGCCAACAGTTAGAAAAAAACCCCCACAATTTTCAAACTTTTCATTTTTATATCCTTAAACCAATTAGTCATGCTGCACAAAATAACCAATACATTAAATTTCCCACACGTCTACTTTAAATCTGCATCATTTTTTAAACATCATTTTGTTTTTTTAGAAGTTAAAACTTCTAGAGAATTTACAACAACATTGCATTTTTTCACGATTTTTACAAAACCTGTTTTTTTCGGGATCAATATTCATATTTAAATGGACTTTGAGGGGCCGATATACTGGAAACTCCCCAAAACTGATACCATTTTAAAAACTGCGCCCCTTAAATACTTCAAAATTGCAGTCAGAAATTTTTTAACCCTTCAGGTGCTAAACAGGAATTAATGCAAAGTGGAATAAAAAAAAAAGTGCTTTAAAATATTGCTTTAGTCTCAATTTTTTCACTTTTATGAGGAAAAGCATGACAAATTGGACCAAAAAAATTGTTACCCACTTTCTTCTGAGCGCTCTGATACCACACATGTGGTCAGAAACCTCTCTTTGGGCAAACGGACATGTGCGGAAGGGAAGGAGCACCATTTGAATTTTGGAACACAAATTTGGCTGAAATAGATTGCGGGCACCATGTTACATTTGCAGAGCCCATAAGGTACCTAAACAGCAGAAACCCCCCATAAGTGACCCCATTTTGGTAATTAGACCCCTCAAGGATTTTTATTCAGGGATATGGTGAGTATTTTGAAGCCACAGGTACTTCACAGAATTTTATAACATTAGTTAATCATATTGAAAATGAAAAATGTTTCCCAAAAATGTTGCTTTACCCAATATTTTTCACTTTTGTAAGAGTTATAATGAAAAAAATGGACCCTACAGTTTGCTACCCACTTTATTATGAGCATGGCAATACCCCATGTGTAGTCAAAAGTTCTGTATGGATAAACGGGAGGGTTCGAAATGGAAAGAGCTACACTGGAAATGGAAATTTTGCTGGAATAGATTGCAGACACCAAAACAGCACAAACCCCCACAGATGACCCCATATTGGAAACTAGACCCATCAAGGGATTCATCTATGGGGTTGTTGAGCATGTTGAACCTGTAGATGCTCCACAAAAGTTTTTAAAATATGAATTTTAAAATGAAAATACAGTTTTTTTTCAGCTGAAATGTAGATTTAGTCCCAAATTTGTAATTTTCACAATGAATAATAGAAGAAATCAGTCTCCATAATTTTTTAGTCCATTTCTCTCGAATGCGATGATACCGATATGTGGTCAAAAACTGCAGTTTGGGTACATGGCAGGGCTCAGAAAAGAAAGAGCACTGTTTGATTTTTGGAGCTGTAATTTGTCTGGAATAGATTGTGAATATATGCCCCAGAGTTCCTGATGAGCCAAAACAGCAGAACCCCCACACGAGACCCCATTTTATAATCTAGAGCCTTCAAGGAATTCATCTAGAGGTGTACTGAGATTTTTAACCTCCAGGTGGTTCACAAAACTTTATAACATTTACATGTGAAAACAAAAGACCATTTTTTCCAGTAAAACACTGTTTGAGCACCAAATTTATAATTTACACGAGGGGTAACAGGAGAAAATGGACAGGACAACTTGTTATGCAGTTTGTATCGATCGTGGCAGTGCCCCTTACTTGGCTGTACACTACTGTCTGATAGCACAGCAGGGATCAGATGGGAGAGAGCGATACTTTGCTTTTAGAACGCATATTGCGTTACATATTGTGGCCTCCATTAGCCGAGCCCCTGAGGTGCCAGATCAGCAGAAACCCCACAAGTGACCCCATATTGGAAACTTCACTGCTTAAGTAATTTATCTAGGGGTGTAGTGAATATTTTGACCCCACAGGTGCCTCATAGAATTTGGAAAGTGGAAATGGTTAAAATGTGAACCTGAACCTCACAATTTATTGTGCAATTCTCCTGAACGCCATGATGTTCAAAATGTTGTTAGAAACTACTGTTTGGCCACATGGTCGGGCTGAGAAGGGAATGCTGCTTGGTTTTTGGAGCACAGAGTTTGCTAGAATAGTTTGCTGTCAACATTTGTGGAGCCCCTAAGCTGCCAGTAAATCAGAAAACCCCCAAAGTGACCCCATTGTAGATATGGCCCCTTTCAGTGAATTCGTCTATGGCTGCAGTGTCTAGTTTGTAACATCTACGTGGTGATTTTTTTCAGTAGAATTACTAACATGCCAGTCTAGTCCCCAAACATTGTGCCCCCATACATTGTGCCCCCATACATTGTGTCCCCATATTGTTTTATGTCTCCATACATTGTGTCCCCATATTTTGTTGTGTCTCCATACATTGTACCCTCTTGTATTGTAGCACTCCCATACATTGTGCCCTCATATATTGTAGCGCCACATACATTGTGCCCCCATATGTTGTAGCACCCAATACACTGTGCCCTGATATATTGTAGCGCTCCCATACATTGTGCCCCCATATGTTGTTGCGTCTCCATACTTTACGCCCTCATATTTTGCAGCACTCCCATATATTGACTTTGTGATTGACAGCGGTATTTAAGGATTAATTGGCTCCGATCGTTTAGAAAACTGGTCGGGGCTGATGCATGAGAGTGTGAGCTGTTATATACAGAAAATCCTTTTACTCACCTAACCGTTCACCTCTTCGACCCCTCTGCTCCTTACAATCATTACCGCTCACCTCTCTGGCCCCTCTGCTCCTCACTGTCATTACCGCTCACCTCTCTGGCCCCTCTGCTCCTCACTGTCATTACCGCTCACCTCTCAGGTCCCTCTGCTCCTCACCATAATTACCGCTGACCTCTCAGGTCCCTCTGCTCCTCACCATAATTACCGCTGACCTCTCAGGTCCCTCTGCTCCTCACCATAATTACCGCTGACCTCTCAGGTCCCTCTGCTCCTCACCATAATTACCGCTGACCTCTCAGGTCCCTCTGCTTCTCACCATCATTACCGCTCACCTCTCTGGCCCCTCTGCTCCTCACCATCATTACCGCTCACCTCTCAGGTCCCTCTGCTCCTCACCATCATTACCGCTCACGTCTCAGGTCCCTCTGCTCCTCACCATCATTACCGCTCACCTCTCTGGCCCCTCTGCTCCTCACCATCATTACCGCTCACCTCTCAGGTCCCTCTGCTCCTCGCCATAATTACCACTCACCTTTCTCGCCCCTCTGCTCCTCACTGTCATTACTGCTCAACTCTCCGGCCCCTCTGCTCCTCACCATAATTATCGCTCACCTCTGTGGCCTCTCTTCTCTTCACCATCATTACCTCTCCCCCCTTTGGCCCCTCTGCTCCTCACCATCATTACCGCTCACCTCTCTGGCCCCTCTGCTCCTCACAGTCATTACCGCTCACCTCTCAGGTCCCTCTGCTCCTCACCATCAGTACCGCTCATCTCTCCGGCCCCTCTGCTCCTCACCATCATTACCGCTCACCTCTCTGGCCCCTCTGCTCCTCACCATCATTACCGCTCACCTCTCAGGCCCCTCTGCTCCTCACCATCATTACCGCTCACCTCTCAGGTCCCTCTGCTCCTCACCATCATTACCGCTCATCTCTCCGGCCCCTCTGCTCCTCACCGTCATTACCTCTCCCACCTTTGGCCCCTCTGCTCCTCACCATCATTCATATAGACCTCGTCACGTCCTCTAAACTCCGCATGGGCTTAAATCCACAGGTAGCTCACGTGTTAGGCAGGGGCTTTGGTTTTGATGAGGGAGGGTTCTGAATTTGCGCACGAAAGGTCATAGCATCATCAGGATGTCACAACGCACACTGTGACCTTGTGTGCAAAGAATCCTTCCTGGTCTCATCAAAACTGGAAGTCCCAGGGATTTCACTGTGAGCGGTAGTGATCACAAGGTCTGGTGAGTACCAGACCGGTGACGGTGAGGAGCAGGCGGCCTGGAGAGGTGAGCACTGAGGAATAAGGAATCTTTTTTTATTTTTGAACTCTCTGATGTCCCTTTACACTTCAGAATAATCATGTGCATGTATTTATTCAGAATAAAGACACAAACGGCTGCGCATGCGCAGCTTGATCTCTTTGCAGTCTTCACAAATAGACACCGGCAGCTACGCATGCGCAGATTGCTCAGTGCCACCGGCACCATCTTACTGAAGGCCACCATGAGAACAAACGGCTCAAACGCCACCTGCGCTAGGACGGCGCCTCCACGAAATTTAAATAAGGATGAAGAAAAGATGCCCAGATGTAGAAGATCGTCTGGAACAGAGCTCAAGACCCTTCCACCAGACCCGATGCACAAAGATATGAATAGAAGAAGACTTCAAACAGATTAAAGCAAATATACAAAACGGATTTCTTCCCCTCATGTATCATTTTAATGCTTTCACGGCGCTGATATGGCCCAGTCTGTAATTTTGTCTGTTTTACATAGTGTTATACAGTATGCCACAATATAGATATAGTACTTGCTTCTAAACAATGGATTACATTTGGATTCTTTATTTACTTCTTTTCTTATCTTGGTCTCATTGGTGGTCAGAGAACAATTTGTGTTATATGCAGACTGATGTGGAAAGAAATAATGGAACCCAGCTGCTATGATTAATAATGAAAGTGCTAATAGGATTAAGGTGGTGCGGTGGTTAGCACTGCAGTCTTGTGGTGGCTCAGTGGTTAGCACTGCAGTCTTGTGGTAGCTCAGTGGTTAGCACTGCAATCTTGTAGTAGTTCAGTGGCTAGCACTGCAATCTTGTAGTAGCTCAGTGGCTAGCACTGCAATCTTGTGGTAGCTCAGTGGTTGGAATGCAGTCTTGTGTTGGCTCAGTGGTTAGCACTGCAATCTTGTGGTAGCTCAGTGGCTAGCACTGCAGTCTTGTGGTGGCTCAGTGGTTAGCGCTGCAGTCTTGTGGTAGCTCAGTGGCTAGCACTGCAGTCTTGTGGTGGCTCAGTGGTTAGCACTGCAGTCTTGTGGTAGCTCAGTGGCTAGCACTGCAGTCTTGAAGTGGCTCAGTGGTTAGCACTGCAGTCTTATGGTAGCTCAGTGGCTAGCACTGCAGTCTTGTGGTAGCTCATTGGTTATCACTGCAGTCTTGTGGTAGCTCAGTGGCTAGCACTGCAGTCTTGTGGTAGCTCAGTGGCTAGCACTGCAGTCTTGTGGTAGCTCAGTGGCTAGCACTGCAGTCTTGTGGTGGCTCAGTGGTTAGCACTGCAGTCTTGTGGTAGCTCAGTGGTTAGCACTGCAGTCTTGTGGTAGCTCAGTGGCTAGCACTGCAGTCTTGTGGTAACTTGGTGGTTAGCACTGCAGTCTTGTGGTAGCTCAGTGGTTGGAATGCAGTCTTGTGTTGGCTCAGTTGTTAGCACTGCAGTCTTGTGGTAGCTCAGTGGTTGGAATGCAGTCTTGTGGTAGCTCAGTGGTTGGGATGCAGTCTTGTGGTAGCTCAGTGGCTAGCACTGCAATCTTGTGGTAGCTCAGTGGTTAGCACTGCAGTCTTGTGGTAACTTGGTAACTTGGTGGTTAGCACTGCAGTCTTGTGGTAGCTCAGTGGTTAGCACTGCAGTCTTGTGTTGGCTCAGTGGTTAGCACTGCAGTCTTGTGGTAGCTCAGTGGCTAGCACTGCAGTCTTGTGGTAGCTCAGTGGTTAGCACTGTTGCTTGTAGCGCTGGGGTCCTGGGTTCAAATCCCACCAAGGATGACATCTGGAAGGAGTTTGTATGTTCTCCCCGTATTTGCGTGGGTTTTCTTTTACACTCCAAAGACTAATAGGGACTGTAGATTGTGAGCCCCGATGGGGACAGTGATGATGATGTATGTAAAGCGCTGCGGAATATGTAGTGCTATATAAAGAATATTATTATCCCCAATTATATGATCATTGATCTGCTCTCCGGCTTCTTATATTCTTCCTATGAAGGTTTGTATCATACACTATCATTTAAATAACAATGAAAAACCTGGAGAACTCTAGAAATGTCTTGTAGGACTTCTCTTTGAGAATTGTTCTCTCCTCCAGTCACCCAATGGGCAACGCCTTTGGTAAATTCCTTATTCTCTTTAACCTTTTCTTTCTTATTGGCATTTCTATATGACTTTCTTACTTCCAGGCGGTTATTCGCGCCGTGCGTCTTAGATTCACGTTCTTACCAATATTTCTGCTAATGTTACTGTTTATCAGACAATGAGCCACATTTTACATCAGCAGCAAAATGAATGAGATTTGTAAATCCCGCCGGTATTTTCTGTACGGAAATTGACCTGTGGTTCAGGTTTTTTCTTATCCAGATCATGTAAATTTTTCTTGCAGAAAAAAAAAGATTTCTTGAAGAAATTCCCCAAGTTTATTACGGAATTCAATATCTGCAAAGGCCCCCAATTTATTTCCATCATTGCAGATTATCTATAAATCCACAAAAAATCTTCATTTCTGAATGAAAATAAAAAACAAACATGATTTTTGTCTGCGTCATTCATTCTCCCATCAGTTTACACCGCAGAGACTGTAAAGGGGGCTTTACACGCTACGATATCGTTAATGTTTTATCGTCGGGGTCACATTGTTAGTGACGCACATCCAGCGTCATTAACGATATCGCAGCGTGTGACACTGACCTGCGACCTTAGGCGACCTCAAAAGTGATGAAAATCGTTCACCATGGAGAGGTCGTCCCAAACTCAAAAATCGGTAAGGGTTTATTATTGATGTTGTTCCTCGTTCCTGCGGCAGCGCACATCGCTGTGTGTGACACCGCAGGAGCGAGGAATGTCTCCTTACCTGCCGCCGGCCGCAATGCGGAAGGAAAGAGGTGGGCGGCATGTTACGCCCCGCTCATCTCCGCCCCTTCCTTTTGATTGGCCGGCTGCTTAGTGACGTCGCTGTGACGCCGAACGCACCTCCCCCTTGAGGGAGGGATTGATTGGCGGTCACAGCGACGTTACCGACCAGGTAAGTGCATGTAAAGCTGCCGTAGCGATAATGTTCGCTGCGGCAGCGATCACACGATATCGCATGCACAACGGGGGCGGGTACTATCGCGCTCAGCAACGCAAGCCGATGCTAACGATGTTGCAACGTGCAAAGTACCCCTTAGAGTCACATAGGAGAAAACGTGTCCACAGGGGGCCGAGACGTGCCAAGATCAGCACCGAAACTCTGCAGACTGGCAGAAGAGAGGCATTAAGATTTGGAACTCTGAGGCCAAGGCCAACACCTAAACCAGGCCCAAACTATTGTCCTCTACCACCAACTCTTAGTCACACGGGTAACGTTCTCCTGCAGCAAAAACAGACCCAGTCCACCAAACTACTAGAGAGAAAAGGGATTCTTAACTCTACAGAATGTTTCCACTGCTCCAGAGTCCAGTGATGGTGACTTCTCACCACTCCATCCCACACTTGGCATTGTGCTTGGTGATGTACGGCTGTTGCATAGAGGACACATCTCCTGCAGAGTCCAGTGATGGTGGCTTCTCACCACTCCATCCCACACTTGGTATTGTGCTTGGTGATGTACGGCTGTTGCATAGAGGACACATCTCCTGCAGAGTCCAGTGATGGTGACTTCTCACCACTCCATCCAACACTTGGTATTGTGCTTGGTGATGTACGGCTGTTGCATAGAGGACACATCTCCTGCAGAGTCCAGTGATGGTGACTTCTCACCACTCCATCCCACACTTGGTATTGTGCTTGGTGATGTACGGCTGTTGCATAGAGGACACATCTCCTGCAGAGTCCAGTGATGGTGACTTCACACCACTCCATCCCACACTTGGTATTGTGCTTGGTGATGTACGGCTGTTGCATAGAGGACACATCTCCTGCAGAGTCCAGTGATGGTGACTTCACACCACTCCATCCAACACTTGGCATTGTGCTTGGTGATGTACGGCTGTTGCATAGAGGACACATCTCCTGCAGAGTCTAGTGGTGGTGACTTCTCACCACTCCATCCAACACTTGGTATTGTGCTTGGTGATGTACGGCTGTTGCATAGAGGACACATCTCCTGCAGAGTCCAGTGATGGTGACTTCACACCACTCCATCCCACACTTGGCATTGTGCTTGGTGATGTACGGCTGTTGCATAGAGGACACATCTCCTGCAGAGTCCAGTGATGGTGGCTTCTCACCACTCCATCCCACACTTGGCATTGTGCTTGGTGATGTACAGCTGTTGCATAGAGGACACATCTCCTGCAGAGTCCAGTGATGGTGACTTCTCACCACTCCATCCCACACTTGGTATTGTGCTTGGTGATGTACGGCTGTTGCATAGAGGACACATCTCCTGCAGAGTCCAGTGATGGTGACTTCTCACCACTCCATCCAACACTTGGTATTGTGCTTGGTGATGTACGGCTGTTGCATAGAGGACACATCTCCTGCAGAGTCCAGTGATGGTGACTTCTCACCACTCCATCCCACACTTGGTATTGTGCTTGGTGATGTACGGCTGTTGCATAGAGGACACATCTCCTGCAGAGTCCAGTGATGGTGACTTCACACCACTCCATCCCACACTTGGTATTGTGCTTGGTGATGTACGGCTGTTGCATAGAGGACACATCTCCTGCAGAGTCCAGTGATGGTGACTTCACACCACTCCATCCAACACTTGGCATTGTGCTTGGTGATGTACGGCTGTTGCATAGAGGACACATCTCCTGCAGAGTCTAGTGGTGGTGACTTCTCACCACTCCATCCAACACTTGGTATTGTGCTTGGTGATGTACGGCTGTTGCATAGAGGACACATCTCCTGCGCAGAGTCCAGTGATGGTGACTTCACACCACTCCATCCAACACTTGGCATTGTGCTTGGTGATGTACGGCTGTTGCATAGAGGACACATCTCCTGCAGAGTCTAGTGGTGGTGACTTCACACCACTCCATCCCACACTTGGCATTGTGCTTGGTGATGTACGGCTGTTGCATAGAGGACACATCTCCTGCAGAGTCCAGTGGTGGAGATTTTCACCACTCCATCCCACACTTGGCATTGTGCTTGGTGATGTACGGCTGTTGCATAGAGGACACATCTCCTGCAGAGTCCAGTGGTGGTGACTTCTCACCACTCCATCCAACACTTGGCATTGTGCTTGGTGATGTACGGCTGTTGCATAGAGGACACATCTCCTGCAGAGTCCAGTGGTGGTGACTTTTCACCACTCCATCCAACACTTGGCATTGTGCTTGGTGATGTACGGCTGTTGCATAGAGGACACATCTCCTGCAGAGTCCAGTGGTGGTGACTTCACACCACTCCATCCAACACTTGGCATTGTGCTTGGTGATGTACAGCTGTTGCATAGAGGACACATCTCCTGCAGAGTCCAGTGGTGGTGACTTCTCACCACTCCATCCCACACTTGGTATTGTGCTTGGTGATGTACGGCTGTTGCATAGAGGACACATCTCCTGCAGAGTCCAGTGATGGTGACTTCTCACCACTCCATCCAACACTTGGCATTGTGCTTGGTGATGTACGGCTGTTGCATAGAGGACACATCTCCTGCAGAGTCCAGTGGTGGTGACTTTTCACCACTCCATCCAACACTTGGCATTGTGCTTGGTGATGTACGGCTGTTGCATAGAGGACACATCTCCTGCAGAGTCCAGTGGTGGTGACTTCACACCACTCCATCCAACACTTGGCATTGTGCTTAGTGATGTACAGCTGTTGCATAGAGGACACATCTCCTGCAGAGTCCAGTGGTGGTGACTTCTCACCACTCCATCCCACACTTGGTATTGTGCTTGGTGATGTACGGCTGTTGCATAGAGGACACATCTCCTGCAGAGTCCAGTGGTGGTGACTTTTCACCACTCCATCCAACACTTGGTATTGTGCTTGGTGATGTACGGCTGTTGCATAGAGGACACATCTCCTGCAGAGTCCAGTGGTGGTGACTTCACACCACTCCATCCAACACTTGGCATTGTGCTTGGTGATGTACAGCTGTTGCATAGAGGACACATCTCCTGCAGAGTCCAGTGGTGGTGATTTCTCACCACTCCATCCCACACTTGGTATTGTGCTTGGTGATGTACAGCTGTTGCATAGAGGACACATCTCCTGCAGAGTCCAGTGATGGTGACTTCTCACCACTCCATCCAACACTTGGCATTGTGCTTGGTGATGTACGGCTGTTGCATAGAGGACACATGTCCTGCAGAGTCCAGTGGTGGTGACTTTTCACCACTCCATCCAACACTTGGCATTGTGCTTGGTGATGTACGGCTGTTGCATAGAGGACACATCTCCTGCAGAGTCCAGTGGTGGTGACTTCTCACCACTCCATCCAACACTTGGTATTGTGCTTGGTGATGTACGGCTGTTGCATAGAGGACACATCTCCTGCAGAGTCCAGTGGTGGTGACTTTTCACCACTCCATCCAACACTTGGCATTGTGCTTGGTGATGTACGGCTGTTGCATAGAGGACACATCTCCTGCAGAGTCCAGTGGTGGTGACTTCACACCACTCCATCCAACACTTGGCATTGTGCTTGGTGATGTACAGCTGTTGCATAGAGGACACATCTCCTGCAGAGTCCAGTGGTGGTGACTTCTCACCACTCCATCCCACACTTGGCATTGTGCTTGGTGATGTACGGCTGTTGCATAGAGGACACATCTCCTGCAGAGTCCAGTGATGGTGACTTCTCACCACTCCATCCAACACTTGGCATTGTGCTTGGTGATGTACGGCTGTTGCATAGAGGACACATCTCCTGCAGAGTCCAGTGGTGGTGACTTTTCACCACTCCATCCAACACTTGGCATTGTGCTTGGTGATGTACGGCTGTTGCATAGAGGACACATCTCCTGCAGAGTCCAGTGGTGGTGACTTCTCACCACTCCATCCAACACTTGGTATTGTGCTTGGTGATGTACGGCTGTTGCATAGAGGACACATCTCCTGCAGAGTCCAGTGGTGGTGACTTCTCACCACTCCATCCAACACTTGGTATTGTGCTTGGTGATGTACGGCTGTTGCATAGAGGACACATCTCCTGCAGAGTCCAGTGGTGGTGACTTCTCACCACTCCATCCCACACTTGGTATTGTGCTTGGTGATGTACGGCTGTTGCATAGAGGACACATCTCCTGCAGAGTCCAGTGGTGGTGACTTTTCACCACTCCATCCAACACTTGGCATTGTGCTTGGTGATGTACGGCTGATGCATAGAGGACACATCTCCTGCAGAGTCCAGTGGTGGTGACTTCTCACCACTCCATCCCACACTTGGTATTGTGCTTGGTGATGTATGGCTCATATACGGCTGCTTGCCCATGAAAACCTACGTCATGAAGCTCCAGGGCGCAGTTTTTGTGCTGATGTTAATGACTAAGGACGTTTGGAGCTCTGCAGTTATTGAGTCATCAGAATATTAGCAACTTTTGTAGACTATGCGCCTCGTCACGTGGCAGTGCCACCCTGTAACTTTACATCGGGTGCCACTTTGTCGCTGAGCTGATAGTTTTCCTAAATGCTTCCATTTTTCAGTTGCTTGGTGAATGTTTAATAGGGAAGATATTACATGAACTGACTTGTGGCAATGGGGGCTCCTATCACAAGACCCCACTGGATCATTAATTAATTGACAATATTCTTGGCTTCACAGTCATATAAAATCCTTGACTTTTTTCTATTTCATTAGTAGAGGGTGAGAATGGACATAAAGAACTTTACAGAAGTGTCTTTCATAATCTCCGGATGTGTGGCGTGAAATGAATGTATTTTACAAATATATAATTTTGCAATTCTCGGCCAGATCATTATGCGTTTTATGTCTGTATGTGACCATCCAGCTATTATGTGAATTGCAGTCTGTGAAGGGTTAATGTAGCAAGTTGTGATAAAGGATTGTATTTATAGAGTTAAGAAACTGGTGAACACGTCTGTATCCTACAAAAACACACTGAGCGCTCAATAAATAATCATGGCTCCTCAATTATACCTTGGGTTATTTACTATTTGGTTTTATGGAGTTCAGACATGGAAAACAAACTATATACCGAAATTAGCTCAGGACTAGAGATGAGCAGATCGATCCGCAGAGGACGGACTTCAAGACGAGTTTCCGGAAACTTTCAGGCCCCATGAATTCTACTGCTTTGAGATTTAATTAGTAAGGATTGCAGAATACAAAAACTAAATACCGGCATATAGAGCTGGAGCCCACCACCCTGAGTGGCTCATTGTACAGTGATAGCGCTCACTGTCTGCCGTAACCCAGCACGGACGTGTACTTCACCAGGCGTCACTCAACAGAACCATCCTTACAGCCGTTACCGTTATGTAACTGTGGCACCCCTGAGGCTCTGGTCACCACAGGGTACTGCACCTCAGTTAAGGTGGGGTATCCATCTCAGGTAAGGGGAGGGGTTAACCATCGGTGTCGCCACATTTCATCTCACATACAGTCAGGTGCTTCCCATTGGGGAGCTGTCTTGGGGCAGACGAGGGTGGCCATTCAGACATTTGGGACTTTCCAGTCACTAGGGCAACCACCAGGGAGCGGGCACCATGGGAGGTAGAAGTAGGCGCAACACGCTCACACAAGACAGACGAGTTGGGACCATAGTTCTGACAAGACACCTCAGGAACTCTTTGATCTACACAGGGCCCGGGGCTTGGAGCGGGAGCTCAGTCCGGGTTCCTAACTTCCACGGGGGATACCCTAAGGAAAAGACACTCTCTCTCTCTCTTCGAACATCGGTGGTGGCCCCTTACTTGCCTGGGATTGACCGGAGCCCATAACGGCAGAGACCAGCACCTGGGTGCAGCTTTAACATCAGTGAGTAAAATAACCTGGAACCGCAGTTGCCGACTCTGACTCTGATTAGCGACGCCGTCGCCCCACGTTCCGGCGCTCCCAAGAGAGCGCCAATCCTCCGTTATCCACCCACATACCACAGGTGGCGTCAAGACAAACGTTCCCCTCCAGTTACTGCACACCTCTGGGCAATGGAACCGGACAAGGCCACCCGTGGCATCGCCTGACCCAACCCTCAATGGCCCGGCAACAAGCAGGTTAACCGCCTGACCCGTGGGGCGCTGCATAAAACTCAGTAAAACTCAGAGCAGTGTAATGTACGGAGAGAGATCTCAGAATTTCACTGCAAGACGAGCTGCGGAGGGTTGTGGGATCCCATCTTTCATGCCAAGATCCCACAACCCAGAAGTGCAGGACCAACTCTGATAAAAAATTGCACCATTTCAGGGCACGTTAGGAAACTTAGCAGCTCTATTGGCACTAACGTATATTAGTAAATCACTAGAATCACTAGTCTGTAATTGCTCTTTTATTAAATTAAAATCATGGCCCCAGTTTGATACTAGATATGCTTTATAAGGGTTGTCTGCGGCTTTTACATTGATGGTCTACCCATCAGATAATTCATCAATATCTGATCTGTGGTGGCGTGACACATGGCACCCCCACTAATTAGCTGTTCCTGTCGCTGGTGATGGCCAGAAGTGCGCACTTTGCGGATTCAACTAGGGGGCAAATTATTGTAATAGGGGGTGGATTTGCAGTATTTGGTTCCACCCAATAAACAGTGCATGTATCTTTAAACAGGTGATCGGCGGGGGTACTGGGTGTCGCACCCCCTCCCATTAGATATTGATGATAAGTAGTGATGAGCTCGAGTGCTCACCGCTCGTCATAACTAGTGATGAGCGGGCACTACCATGCTCGGGTGCCCAGTACTCGTAACTAGTGATGAGCGGGCACTACCATGCTCACTCATCACTAGTTACGAATACTGAGCACCTGAGCATGGTAGTGCCTGCTCATCACTAGTTACCAGTACTGAGCACCCGAGCATGGTAGTGCCCGCTCATCACTAGTTACCAGTACTGAGCACCCGAGCATGGTAGTGCCCGCTCATCACTAGTTACCAGTACAGAGCACCTGAGCATGGTAGTGCCTGCTCATCACTAGTTACGAGTACTGAGCACCCGAGCATGGTAGTGCCCGCTCATCACTAGTTACCAGTACTGAGCACCTGAGCATGGTAGTGCCCGCTCATCACTAGTTACCAGTACAGAGCACCTGAGCATGGTAGTGCCCGCTCATCACTAGTTACAAGTACTGAGCACCCGAGCATGGTAGTGCCCGCTCATCACTAGTTACCAGTATGAGTCGCCCACCCCAGGGCTATGGGACACCCGGTGCCAGGCCGGACAAGTTCGGGGGTAGTCAGTGGTGGCCGGGCCCGACTCCGTGACCCTGGCGGGAGTCAATTAATATGGCTTCAGTGGAGGTGCTTAAAGTTTATATTCGTGACGCCACCTGTGGTTTGCGGCTATTAAGCCGCCGCTGCTGTATGGGGCCTCCGGGGCTGGTGGAATGATAGCTTGGATGGTCCTGCTCCCCACAGGTGGAGCGGTGCCCCGGGGCAACTGTTGGTGCTTGTAAGTGTCGATGTAGTTGCGGTGTAGTGCAGGGCCGACAGGGCGGTGAAAGGACCGGACACAAACAACAGTCTCTTTACCTTCTCCTCTTTTACTGGGCAAACGGTTAGTCCTGGGAGACCGTTACAGGTGGTAGAGGGCTCCGGTCGGCCTGGAAGTAGCTGGGGTCATCTCTTTGGCCAGTCGAGTTTGAGGCCTACTCCCTGTGCTTTCTCTGCTTCTACAGGACCCTGCGTCCGAGGTTTAGCAGTGGCCCTTTCGCTGCTGGGACTTGTGGTGCGTCCCGTTCCCGCATGGTAAGCTGCGCAGGCCCTCTCTAGTGCTCCTCTGCTGGAGTCCACACCGGGCCTTGGGGATGCAGCTGGAACCTCGGGTTACTTTGGGGGCCAGGAGACCTGCAGTCCTCCTGCCCTTCAGATTCGGCTACCAGGGAAGGGTTTTACACCCTGGTAACCACAGACTCCGATGTCTAATTCTCTTCTGTGCCTCTCTGCCAATCCTGCTTTACTGCGCCAAGCTATTCCAGCTCCAGGCCCCAGTCCACAGGACAGCACTACTCTGCGTCTTCACTCTCTAGACTCTCCTCACAGACTGAACACTAACTTCTCCCTCAGGTCAGGCTTGAGGAATGCTCCTTGGAACTTAAGGTTCAGAGCTCCCTCTGCTGGTCTGAGGGAGAAACTGCGTTGGATGTTGGTACTTACTGGCCAATGATTTCCCCAATTACCTCCAGGCTCAGTATTAACCCTTTTGAGGGGGCAACACTGTTGTGGCAACCTGGTGCTGGAGCGCCACACTCCCCCTTAGTCAAAATCAGTACTCCCGGACTGAAGAAACAAAAACAAGAATATTTGAACATTTCATCCCATGGTGGGAGGCACATTTTCTTAAACGTTACAAACTTAAATAACACTATAAGAGTCTAGTGTGGCTCCCTGCTGGGTGTCCATTACACTGCTCCATGGGGGACCCGCCGCGATAAAACCCCCATCGTAGGCTCTGGGCATGCGTCAGAGCATTGATGACCCCACTCTATGCACGACGGGCGGGTTTTTCTTCAGGGGTGAAGAGCACAATAGGTTTGAACTATAAACAATTAAAGTTTTGGCCACCCATAGTCCAGTGGCCCAATTGTCCATTTACTTAATCATTTAAAATAAAAAGCATTTTATACGAGACATTTTAAATAACTATATATACTCTGTTAGGTATTCTACTTTCTATGTTCTATACCTTGGAGGGGGCTGTCCCCGAGTGCTGCATTGGGACCTGCGTAGTGGTGGTGTTTGTCCCTGACTACTTGGAGTGTCTGCTACCTCAGGGCTACTGGTAGGCCTAACCCTGATAGGTATGCGTGATGGTTGCCTATGGGGTCTTAGATTCGCCAAGGGTACGACAGGTTCACCACTGGTAGGGGGTCGATTCTCCTGTTCCACTGCTGGCGTGACAGCTATTGTTGGGATCGACTTGTCTTCAGGTGGATCCGGGACCTCTTCTGCTGCTGGTTCGACCATTTGCGGGAATGTCAATACTGGTACCACTATAGCATTATTTATTTGGGTCCATGTTTTAGGGAATTTTCCAAGTATTGTTTGGATCATTTCTTCCTCTTTTTCTTGAATTTGGGGACATTCTTGTACTTCTTCTACTTCTTTTTGGATTTTGCACCGCTCAGGACACGCTTTCAGGCGGACTCTAGAAACTGCTTGATAGGTCTTGCCTTAATATTTGCTTATGAGACACACTTTACTATTGTCAAAATTGGAGGGGATCATTCTCCCACTGATCATCTAATTTATGCGTTCTCTGCTTTTTCTTGAGGACCTGTTCTCCAGGTGCTAAGGGAGTTGCTGGGGCCGTTTGATTGTAGTTCTTTTCTTGTCTCATTCTGGCTTGGGACAGGTTCTTTTCCACGCATTCCTGGACCTTGCGGTACTGTTGTTGTCGCTCTGTATCCCAGTTTTCTATCTCTTGACCCGCTTCAGGTGACACAGTTCCCATTTCAAAGTCTACAGGTAACTTGCCAGGTCTTGCTCGCATCAGGTAAGCAGGGCTGCAGTTGGTCGAGTTTACTGGGATATGGTTATACAGGTCTACCAGATCTGGTAACTTCTCTGGCCATTGGTTTCTTTCTTCCAGAGGTAGAGTCTTGAGCAAATCAATAACCACATGGTTCATCTTCTTGCACAATCCATTGTTTTGAGGGTGGTATGGTGTTGTTCTTATTTTCTTACAGCCGTACATGTTACAGAACTCTTGAAACACTTCTGCCTCGAATGCAGGGCCTTGATCAGTCAGTACCCTTTCCGGATAGCCGTGAGGTCGACAAAAGTATGCTTGAAATGCTCGAGCTGCTGTTCTGGCTGTCTGGTCTTTCACAGGCACTACTACCAGGAAACGAGAGTAATGGTCCACAATGGTAAGGGCGTAGATCTAGCCTGACCGGCTTGGTGTTAGTTTCACGTGGTCCAGGGCCACCAACTCTTGGGGCTGCTTCGTGACAATTGGCTGTAGGGGAGACCTCTGGCTGGTATCATCCTTCCTCCTCAGGTTACACAGACCACAGTCTCGGCACCATTTCTCGACTGCCTTTCTCATGTGCACCCAGTAGAACCGATCGCGGAGTAGGAGCTCCAACTTCTTCCACCCGAAGTGTCCTGCTCTGTCATGGTAAGCTGCTAGGACCATTGGAGCATCCCTCTGTGGGACCACTATCTGCCAGACGAGTTCATTCGTTCGCCAGTTGACATATCTCTTGCATAGCTTGCCTTTGTAGAGAAACAGTCGTCCCCTCTCCTTCCACAGCTGTTGGGCTTCTTGTGGAGCATCGGGACCAAGATTGGTTTCAGCTTGTGCCAGCTTTTCTTTAACTAATCGGACGGCCGTGTCACTGTCCTGGGTTTCAGCCCATTTATGGTGGAGTAATGGGTTGATAGAAACCTCTTGCTGACTCGAGCGCTTCCCTCTTACAGCATGCTCACACTGGGAGACACCTTGTCCATGGAAAGCTGGTAACTCTATCTCTTCCAGTTCATCCAGGTCTTCTCCAGACTCGAGTAAGTGAGGCATTCTGGACAGAGCATCCGCATTGTTATTCTTCTTGCCAGCCCGGTACTTGATGGTAAAGTCAAAGTTGGACAGCCGGGCCATCCACCGCTGTTCTAGTGCACCTAGCTTAGCTGTTGCCAGGTGAGTCAATGGATTGTTGTCCGTGAAGATGGTAAACTTGGCCGACGTCAGATAGTGCTTGAAGCGTTCAGTCACAGCCCAGACAATAGCGAGGAACTCCAACTTGAAGGAACTGTAGTTTTCTGCATTCCTTTCTGTGGGACGAAGCTTCCTGCTGGCGTAAGCTATCACCTTCTCTCTGCCTCCCTGCACCTGGGACAGAACTGCTCCCAGGCCCACGTTGCTGGCATCTGTATACAGTACAAACGGCTGGCTGTAGTCAGGGTAGGCCAGAATTTCTTCTCCAGTGAGAGCCCTTTTCAGCCGGACAAAGGATGCTTCTATTTGGCTGTTCCATTCAAATGGAGGGCTTTGCTTCTTAGCCTGCTTTGGCTGGCCCACCAGGAGATCTTGAAGAGGCGCTGCTATCTTTGTGAAACCATCAATGAACCTTCGGTAGTAGCCCACCAGCCCAAGGAACTGCTGCACCTCCTTTACCGTGGTGGGTCTTGGCCAGTCCTTGATTACTGTGACTTTCTCTGGATCAGGTGCCACACCTTCTGCGCTGACCACATGACCCAGGTACTGTACCTTTGGCTTCAAGAGGTGACATTTGGACGGCTTTATCTTCAGGCCATACTCCGACAAGGACTCAAACACTTCTGCTAAGTGCCTCAGGTGGTCTTCATAGGTCTTGGAGTAGACTATGACGTCATCCAGGTACAACAGCACGGTTTCAAAGTTGTGGTGGCCCAAGCAGCACTCCACCAATCTCTGAAATGTCCCTGGGGCGTTGCAGAGCCCGAATGGCATACAGTTGAACTCGCAGAGGCCCATTGGCGTCGTGAATGCAGTCTTCTCCTTGTCCGCCTCTGCTACCGGAACCTGCCAATACCCACTGGTGAGATCCAAGGTGGAGAAATAGTTAGCTGACTTTAAGGCCGTTAGTGACTCCTCTATTCTGGGTAGTGGATAAGCATCTTTTTTTTGTGTAATGCGGTTAATTTGCCTGTAATCTACGCACATTCTCATTGTACCATCTTTTTTCTTTACGAGCACTAGTGGAGCTGCCCAGGGGCTACAGCTATCTCTGATAACCCCAGCCTCCTTCATTTCCCGTAACATTTCTTTGGCACGCTGATACTGTGCGGGGGGTACAGGGCGGTATCTCTCTTTAATGGGATGATGGTCACCAGTGGGGATTTGGTGTTTAACCCCTTTTACCTGCCCAAAATCTAGGGGGTGTTTGCTGAAGACCCGCTCGTACTCCTGTACCACCCGGTAAACCCCATGCTTTTGGTGTGAAGGGGTGGAGTCGGTGCCCACATGTAATTTTTGGCACCAGTCCTCCAGCCGTCCCTTGGAGCCATTGTCTTCCGCCTGGTCGGACGGGATCAAGGGTTCCACTGCTTTAATGGTATTGTTACTGACAGTGTACAGTCTTGCTACAGTGGCGTACCGGGGCAATTTGGCTTCCTCCTCCCCACAATTCAGGACACGGACGGGTACTCTTCCCTTACGGACGTCTGCTACTCCTCTGGCTATCAGGACTCCAGGCCTGCTATCTGAATACACCGGTTCTACCAAGGCATTGTAGTCCTGACCCTTAAGGCCTATTGCTGCCCGACACCATATCAACATTTCACTTCTTGGGGGTATTGCAATGGGGAGGGGGTCACTTACCCTCACACTGCCAATTTCTCCTCCGGCCAGCTCTACCTGCTGCCTCCTCATCAGGGCTCTGATCTCCCTCTGTAGGGCACGCTGCTGCCCGGAGCTGGCAGTTTCAGACGCCTGTTGCAACAAAATTATCACTTCGGCAATACAATTTTCTATCACATTTGTACCAATGGTTAGCAGTGGGTCAGATTCTTTGCGATCAATATCTACAATTATCATCCCCTGACATGGCAATTCTACCCGCCCCACTTTAATGGTTACTTCCTTATACCCAATTTGAGGCAAGGGCTGACCATTACTGGCCACAATTGTTAAATCATCATCTGGGCCATGGTCAATGTCTGAATCAGCCCAATATCTTTTGTACAGTTTATAAGGTATGGTGGTTAACTGGGACCCCGTATCCAGGAGGGCAGTCAAAGGGATCCCATCCAGCACAATAGGAAGGACCAGGCGTCCTCCCACATACTTGCTGCGGCTGGGGGTTGAGCCGGGCTTCCTTACACCTGGGGGTTGGCTCTTGGCCCCAGGTTCAGCCCATTTAAAGGACAGTGTCTTGCGTAGTGCCCCGCCTGGCTGCAGCGGCGGCAGATCGGTTGTCCTGTTGAATCATACCGGTCTGTGTCTTTGCCTCGGGTCGGCGGAATCCTCCTCTGTCGCATCCATGGGACGTCATCTGGGCTGGAGGCCAACTCTATTCTTGCAGGCGATGGGGTCACTTGTAGAGACTGCACGGTCTTGGCCAGGGCAGCTACAGTCTTGGTCAGCTCCCGGACCTGCTGTCTGAGCTCTGCAGTGGGATCCTTATCCAGGGACTGCGCCTCAGCCCCTGCAGCGGCTCGTGTTGCAGGCACCACCCCGGGGTACGTGATAGCAAGAGGCCGGAGGGGTACTGGGTCATTCGGTGTAGATTCTCTCAGTACCCGGATGGCCTGGTCCTTAAACTTTGCAAAGTCCAGAGCAGGGTTCTGCAGGACCATGATACGCAGCTGGGTCCTGTGGGCGTCTGACAGGAGCCCCTCTATGAACTGCTCAGTTAGGAGTTTGTCTTCTTCACGTACACTCTCTGAGTCCACCTGTTTAACTGCTTTCAGGGCCTCCTGCAAGTTTAAGGCATAGTCCCTTATGCTGTCTGTGGCCCGCTGCTTGCACCCAAAGAATCTCATCTTTATCTCTGCTGCGGTGCGGGTGTCAAACGTACTCTTTAGCTTGGCCAGTATCTGGGTTGCTGTCCCTTTATCTGTATCAGGCCAGGACTTCACTTCACGCTGGGCTGCGCCGGCTAGCTGCCCCATTAGTATGCCCACCTTCTGGCTCTCAGTCACAGGATACACCCGGAACAAGCTGTGCAGCCTTTCTCTGAAGTCGCTCAGGTTATGTGACTCTCCTGAGTACCACGGTAACCAGTCTGCTCCCGGGATGTACGGCATTGTGATCGGCATTACCGGCGCTACAGCGGGGGCTGGGGCGACGGCGACTGGGAGTAAATCGGCCGGTGCCGCGACGTCTTAAGGCCCCGTCACACACAGAGATAAATCTTTGGCAGATCTGTGGTTGCAGTAAAATCATGGACATATTGTTCCATTTGTACACAGCCACAAACCTGCCACTGATTGTCCACAATTTCACTGCAACCACAGATCTGCCGCAGATTTATCTCTATGTGTGACAGGGCCTTTAGGCTACAGCTCCCACCTGCCCTTCCTTGGCGTCGGACATCTTTCTTCCCCCTAAGCGAACCTTACCAGGCTCCGCTTCTTTCTCCAATCTCCTCTGAGTCGCGCGGGGTTAACGGCTCTCCGCTCTGCTGGTGCTCTTCCTTCGCGCTCTTTTTGGGCACGCCCCCTTTCTTCCTGCGCTCAGCAGTGCTAATGGCGGCGGCAATTTCCAAACAGTAAAACAAACAGTATTTTCAGGCGCACAGTACCCGGTGGGACCGGGCATGAAATCCTGTTCACAGCGCCAAAGTTGACTCGCCCACCCCAGGGCTATGGGACACTCGGTGCCAGGCCGGACAAGTCCGGGGGTAGTCAGTGGTGGCCGGGCCCAACTCCGTGACCCTGGCGGGAGTCAATTAATATGGCTTGAGTGGGGGTGCTTAAAGTTTATATTCGTGACGCCACCTGTGGTTTGCGGCTATTAAGCCGCCGCTGCTGTATGGGGCCTCCGGGGCTGGTGGAATGGTAGCTTGGATGGTCCTGCTCCCCACAGGTGGAGCGGTGCCCCGGGGCAACTGTTGGTGCTTGTAAGTGTCGATGTATTTGCGGTGTAGTGCAGGGCCGACAGGGCGGTGAAAGGACCGGACACAAACAACAGTCTCTTTACTTTCTCCTCTTTTACTGGGCAAACGGTTAGTCCTCGGAGACCGTTACAGGTGGTAGAGGGCTCCGGTCGGCCTGGAAGTAGCTGGGGTCATCTCTTTGGCCAGTCGAGTATGAGGCCTACTCCCTGTGCTTTCTCTGCTTCTTCAGGACCCTGCGTCCGAGGTTTAGCAGTGGCCCTTTCGCTACTGGGACTTGTGGTGCGTCCCGTTCCCGCGTGGTAAGCTGCGCAGGCCATCTCTGGTGCTCCTCTGCTGGAGTCCACACTGGGCCTTGGGGATGCAGCTGGAACCTCGGGTTACTTTGGGGGCCAGGAGACCTGAAGTCCTCCTGCCCTTCGGATTCGGCTACCAGGGAAGGGTTTTACACCCTGGCAACCACAGACTCCTATGTCTAATTCTCTTCTGTGCCTCTCTGCCAATCCTGCTTTACTGCGCCAAGCTATTCCAGCTCCAGGCCCCAGTCCACAGGACAGCACACTCTGCGTCTTCACTCTCTGGACTCTCCTCACAGACTGAACACTAACTCCTCCCTCAGGTCAGGCTTGAGGAATGTGTGAAGCCCCACGGGTGCTGTGTCGGTGTCGGTGCATTACCTTCAGGGACTCCACGTTACTGGATCTCCGTCACTGGTAGGAAATCTTCTTGTTTGATCGTGACGCCACTCTCAGTATTGCGGTCAGTGGGGACCGCCACTGCAGGTTAGGGGACGCCTGGGGCTGATGGTGGGTGCAGTCGGATGTAGTAGCCTCCTGAGAGTGAGGCAAGCCCCAGGGCCCGGTGTAGGTTTGTAGTACCACAAGGCGCAGAATGACCACACAGGCAGGAATGTCTTTCAAGGGCTTTACTCACATTTGATGGCAGGGTGAGTAGCCCGGGCGTAGCTGAGATGAACCAGATGGGAACCAGGTATCCTTCAGGCTGACTTTATGAGGGTGACTACTGACTCGCCTTCCTTAGCCCTTGGTGGTTTGGGGTGACCCCGACTTTGAGTCCCTATGGAGGTCACCCAGGGAAGATGCTGCAGCCTCTCTCCCCTTGTTGTTTGCCGTGTGCTTGTTCCCCGGACCAGGCCACTCCAGCCTCTTGCCTCCTATGACCTATGGGCCCAAACTTGTGGTTACGTGGCTGCGGCTTTTGTAGTGTTGTGGTGTGGGCCTTAAGAGCCCCACACCGGCAGGTTTAGCAGAAGAAAGCTGGATCTATCTTCGCTTCGGGATCTGCCGCCCGGTTGGGCCTGGTGCTCTCTAGCAGTCTCCTTACTTCCCACTCCGTGCACTCTCTAGCTGAAGCTGGCTTTCAGGCAGCACTCCTAGTTGACCGTTCTCCCCCGTCTGTAGCCACTGCGCGGGCGCTGTTAGACAGCAACAGCCCCACAGGTCTGCTCCTCACTGAGCCCTATGGAGTTCTGCTCTAACTGACTCACTGGTGGGTTATTCCATCTCTACTCTTTCTGCTGACATCTCCTCAGTCCGAGCTCCCAGCTCTAACTAACTCCTCCTATCTCTCTTTCCTTCCCCACTTGTGTCTGCCTACGCCACCTAGCAACCAGACTCTCTTACCACACCCCTTGAGAGGAGATGGAAGCTCTCACCCCCTCCACTATTCCAGTGAAGGCGTAGGCTCTGCCCCCTCCTGGGTTCCCCAGGGGTCCTCTCTTAGGTACATGTGTGAGGCCTGATCACTATGCGCCTGTGTTCCACACCCCAGTCAGCCATCTGGATTACCTGTATTGTACTGTCCCCAGCATGGGTGCAGTACTCAGTGGTGCCTGACCAGGTCAGGGGCGCCACATTCCCCCTTAGTTATCACCAGCACGTCCTCGGGCTGCAAGACAACATTTTAAAATGCATAAAACATTAAAACATGTAAAACATTTAAAAGCACCAGGTATCAGACATCACCACCCTCCACCCACAAGTCCGTTAACCCACCCAAAACCCTCTCAGGAGGCAGGTCACCGGTCCTGTTGGTAACCAGGTCTGGGCCATCTACTTCCCCAGACCTTTCCTCCAATCCTCCTCTCCCGTTGGCCGCGACTTCAGCCACTTCTGGCAGGATGTAGAGGCGGCTTTCATGGGCTGGTGGTTTCAGGGTATACCTGGCCTGGTGGATCCGCGCCGTCAGCCTCTTCCGGCAGGATGCAGAGGCGGCCTCCACAGTTGGTGCTGGCCAGGTACCCTCTTTGTGGTGGTGAGCCAAGGCCCCATAAACAGGCGTGCTCTCTGGTCGCAGGTGAGCCAAGGCCCTTTTCTACGGACGGGCCCACCTGGTTGCAGACGAGCCAAGCCCCTAAACAGGCTGGCCCTGGTGATGGTGCCACTGGTGTAACTATTTACACTGCGAGAGTTTGTGGCTATAGCAAGTTCATAGCCTTAAGTTTGTTTCTCACAATAGTTTTTGTGGGCGCATTTCTTAAACGTTGCAAAACAAAACTTTTCAAAACTGATCAAAACAGTAACTTCTCTTCTTACTTTCCTTTACTTTACTCCTCTTTTTCACTAGGGCGAGGGCACGTTGGGCACTGGCACCTGTGACTTTCCTGCTCTTTGTCTCTTTCTTCATCTGTGGTTGCCTCATCTATAGGTTCTGTGTCTTTCCTTTCTTGGTCTTCGTCTGTTTCTTTTTCTGTATCTGTTTCTTTATCTCTGTCTTTTCTTTCTTGTCTTTCTTGTCTTTCTTGTCTTTCTTGTCTTTCTTGTCTTGGACATGGTGCTACATCGAGCGCATACAATCCCCTTTCACCTTCATGCAGAGTGAACTGTACTGCTTCTCCAATTTTCAAATTTCTGCCGGAATGTCCTCTGGGCAGGTGGGCTTGAACATCTCTCCTGTTAACAAATATGCCCTCTTTTATTCCTTTCACTACAATGAAGCCGTATCCACTTTTCAGGTTGAAGTCCTCTACTATTCCTCTGTAAAGGGGTCCTCTAGCCTGGGCTTTGGACCTTCTTAGGCACCTTTTCTCCTCCAGATCTCTGGCTGTAACCTCTTTCTGTTCTGGGGACTGTGGTGTCGGAGGACGCTTTGATCTGCTGCGCCGTGTCTTGCGGGCTGGGTTCATGCCTGCAGGCTCCCAGGTGAGGTCTTTGGGCTGATCTTCGTCTGCTGACGGTGTCAAGTCTTCCTCCTCCCAGCGGGAATAGGGCAGCATCTCCGGCTCTGGGTAGGGGTCTGCTGCGGCTGGCGTCGGAGTTAGCCCTTCTGCTTCCTGGCCTCCTCTCCCCCTTAGTTCTTCCTGGCACTCCTCTGGTGGCAGGACTGGGGATGGACTTTCTTCTGCTGGCCCGGGCGGGGGACTCTCCGGCGCGGCTGCAGGGGTTGCCTGAATCTCCTCAGGGGTGCATGGGGGGCGCAGGTACAGATCCACCAACCACTGGGGAAACTTGGCCTCCATGTCAGCCCTCATCTGCCAGTATTCTTCCTCCAGCGTGGGCTTCCTATCAGAGACCTCCGTGGATTGGGGAGCGGTATCAGCTCTGGCCTTGCAGGCCGGGGTAAATGGTATGTCTCTTTTATCTTGGCGGGCCGCGCCCTGTATGGCGGCGGCCTGGTCTGTGCGGGCCGGGCAGGGCATCGCTGCGGCGGCCTGGTCTGTGCGGGCCGGGCAGGGCATCGCTGCGGCGGCCTGGTCTGTGCGGGCCGGGCAGGGCATCGCTGCGGCGGCCTGGTCTGTGCGGGCCGGGCAGGGCATCGCTGCGGTGGTCGGAGCTTGGCGGGCCGCACCCGGCGGGGCTGCGGCCTGGTTCAGCATATCACCTGCGGCGCGGACGAGCGTCGCTGCTGCGTTGGAGTCTTGGCGGGCTGGGTTCAGCAGGGTGGCAGCCTGGGTCAGCGTCACACCTGCAGCACGGATGAGCACTGCCGTGGTGGTCGGAGCCCTGCGGGACAGGCGGGGCATCGCTGCAGCGGCCTGGGCTTGGCGGGCTGCTTCTAGCGTGGCTGCGGCCTGGTCCAGCATCGCCGCGCCGGGCGCCTCTTCGGGGACCGCGGGCGTGGCTGCAGGGGTCGGGGCACTCGCGCTGGCCGGGGCATCACTTGACTCACCCACCGGTGGCAGCATCGGGGTCTGCGTCGTCGCCGCTCGGTCTGACATGCGTCGCGCGGCTCCCTCCTCGTAGGTCCGCACCGCCGCAGCCATCCCCAGGAACTCCGCGTACTCTTCTCTGACCTGCTCTATGACCCGGGTCTCCAGTCGATCACAGAACTGGGCCAGCTCCCGATACCACCAGGCAGCGGAGCCTGGTTCTGGGTTCCTGCTGTCAGACGCCATTCCTTCTGCGCCGTCTTCCGCACGATCTCCCAGCGGTGGCCTCGTCGCTGCCTCCTGTAGCAAGCTGTCCAGCTTCTGTTCTGCCTCTTTCAGCAGCTCCTCTCCCAGCAGCAGGCTTGTGGCTCCCCTTCTGCTCCGCCGTTTCTCGACGCTTCCACTCTCATAGCTGGCAAGGTCAGAACTCTGCAGGGGATCTCTGGGTAGCCACGCCTCTTCGTGGGCGGTAACTTCTTCCAGCACGGGCTGCTGTTGTTTTTCAGCGCGCTTTTCATGGTGGCAATATGGCGGCGCTTCCAATTTTCCAAGCGGACCGCCCAGGCACATGGTCACCTGTCTGAACAGGTCTAGTCCTTATCCTGTTCGTGACGCCAGATGTGAAGCCCCACGGGTGCTGTGTCGGTGTCGGTGCATTACCTTCAGGGACTCCACGTTACTGGATCTCCGTCACTGGTAGGAAATCTTCTTGTTTGATCGTGACGCCACTCTCAGTATTGCGGTCAGTGGGGACCGCCACTGCAGGTTAGGGGACGCCTGGGGCTGATGGTGGGTGCAGTCGGATGTAGTAGCCTCCTGAGAGTGAGGCAAGCCCCAGGGCCCGGTGTAGGTTTGTAGTACCACAAGGCGCAGAATGACCACACAGGCAGGAATGTCTTTCAAGGGCTTTACTCACATTTGATGGCAGGGTGAGTAGCCCGGGCGTAGCTGAGATGAACCAGATGGGAACCAGGTATCCTTCAGGCTGACTTTATGAGGGTGACTACTGACTCGCCTTCCTTAGCCCTTGGTGGTTTGGGGTGACCCCGACTTTGAGTCCCTATGGAGGTCACCCAGGGAAGATGCTGCAGCCTCTCTCCCCTTGTTGTTTGCCGTGTGCTTGTTCCCCGGACCAGGCCACTCCAGCCTCTTGCCTCCTATGACCTATGGGCCCAAACTTGTGGTTACGTGGCTGCGGCTTTTGTAGTGTTGTGGTGTGGGCCTTAAGAGCCCCACACCGGCAGGTTTAGCAGAAGAAAGCTGGATCTATCTTCGCTTCGGGATCTGCCGCCCGGTTGGGCCTGGTGCTCTCTAGCAGTCTCCTTACTTCCCACTCCGTGCACTCTCTAGCTGAAGCTGGCTTTCAGGCAGCACTCCTAGTTGACCGTTCTCCCCCGTCTGTAGCCACTGCGCGGGCGCTGTTAGACAGCAACAGCCCCACAGGTCTGCTCCTCACTGAGCCCTATGGAGTTCTGCTCTAACTGACTCACTGGTGGGTTATTCCATCTCTACTCTTTCTGCTGACATCTCCTCAGTCCGAGCTCCCAGCTCTAACTAACTCCTCCTATCTCTCTTTCCTTCCCCACTTGTGTCTGCCTACGCCACCTAGCAACCAGACTCTCTTACCACACCCCTTGAGAGGAGATGGAAGCTCTCACCCCCTCCACTATTCCAGTGAAGGCGTAGGCTCTGCCCCCTCCTGGGTTCCCCAGGGGTCCTCTCTTAGGTACATGTGTGAGGCCTGATCACTATGCGCCTGTGTTCCACACCCCAGTCAGCCATCTGGATTACCTGTATTGTACTGTCCCCAGCATGGGTGCAGTACTCAGTGGTGCCTGACCAGGTCAGGGGCGCCACAAATGCGCCCTGGAACTCCAGGTTCAGAGCTCCCTCTGCTGGCCTGAGGGAGAAACTGCATTGGATGTTGGTACTTACTGGCCAATGATTCCCCCAATTACCTCCAGGCTCAGTATTAACCCTTTTGAGGGGGCAACACTGTTGTGGCAACCCGGTGCTGGGGCACCACAAGTACAGAGCACCTGAGCATGGGTAGTGCTCGCTCATCAATAGTTACCAGTACTGAGCACCTGAGCATGGTAGTGTCCGCTCGTCACTAGTTACGAGTACTGAGCACCCGAGCATGGTAGTGCCCGCTCATCACTAGTTACCAGTACTGAGCACCCGAGCATGGTAGTGTCCGCTCATCACTAGTTACCAGTACAGAGCACCTGAGCATGGGTAGTGCTCGCTCATCAATAGTTACCAGTACTGAGCACCTGAGCATGGTAGTGTCCGCTCGTCACTAGTTACGAGTACTGAGCACCCGAGCATGGTAGTGCCCGCTCATCACTAGTTACCAGTACTGAGCACCCGAGCATGGTAGTGTCCGCTCATCACTAGTTACCAGTACAGAGCACCTGAGCATGGGTAGTGCCCGCTCATCACTAGTTACCAGTACAGAGCACCTGAGCATGGTAGTGCCCGCTCATCACTAGTTACCAATACAGAGCACCCGAGCATGGTAGTGCCCGCTCATCACTAGTTACCAATACAGAGCACCCGAGCATGGTAGTGCTCACTCATTACTAGTTACCAATACAGAGCACCCGAGCATGGTAGTGCCCGCTCATCACTAGTTACCAATACAGAGCACCCGAGCATGGTAGTGCCCGCTCATCACTAGTTACCAATACAGAGCACCCAAGCATGGTAGTGCCCGCTCATCACTAGTTACCAGTACTGAGCACCCGAGCATGGTAGTGCCCGCTCATCACTAGTTACCAGTACTGAGCACCCGAGCATGGTAGTGCCCGCTTATCACTAGTTACCAGTACTGAGCACCCGAGCATGGTAGTGCCCGCTCATCACTAGTTACCAGTACTGAGCACCCGAGCATGGTAGTGCCCGCTCATCACTAGTTACCAATACAGAGCACCCGAGCATGGTAGTGCCCGCTCATCACTAGTTACCAGTACTGAGCACCCGAGCATGGTAGTGCCCGCTCATCACTAGTTACCAGTACTGAGCACCCGAGCATGGTAGTACCCGCTCATCACTAGTTACCAGTACAGAGCACCCGAGCATGGTAGTGCCCGCTCATCACTAGTTACCAGTACAGAGCACCCGAGCATGGTAGTGCCCGCTCATCACTAGTTACGAGTACTGAGCACCTGAGCATGGTAGTGCCCGCTCATCACTAGTTACCAATACAGAGCACCCGAGCATGGTAGTGCCCGCTCATCACTAGTTACCAATACAGAGCACCCGAGCATGGTAGTGCCCGCTCATCACTAGTTACCAATACAGAGCACCCGAGCATGGTAGTGCCCGCTCATCACTAGTTACCAGTACAGAGCACCCGAGCATGGTAGTGCCCGCTCATCACTAGTTACCAGTACAGAGCACCCGAGCATGGTAGTGCCCGCTCATCACTAGTTACCACTACAGAGCACCCGAGCATGGTAGTGCCCGCTCATCACTAGTTACGAGTACTGAGCACCTGAGCATGGTAGTGCCCGCTCATCACTAGTTACCAATACAGAGCACCCGAGCATGGTAGTGCCCGCTCATCACTAGTTACCAATACAGAGCACCCGAGCATGGTAGTGCTCACTCATTACTAGTTACCAATACAGAGCACCCGAGCATGGTAGTGCCCGCTCATCACTAGTTACCAATACAGAGCACCCGAGCATGGTAGTGCCCGCTCATCACTAGTTACCAATACAGAGCACCCAAGCATGGTAGTGCCCGCTCATCACTAGTTACCAGTACTGAGCACCCGAGCATGGTAGTGCCCGCTCATCACTAGTTACCAGTACTGAGCACCTGAGCATGGTAGTGTCCGCTCGTCACTAGTTACGAGTACAGAGCACTCGAGCATGGTAGTGCCCGCTCATCACTAGTTACCAGTACTGAGCACCCGAGCATGGTAGTGCCTGCTCATCACTAGTTACCAGTACTGAGCACCCGAGCATGGTAGTGCCCGCTCATCACTAGTTACCAGTACTGAGCACCTGAGCATGGTAGTGCCCACTCATCACTAGTTACCAGTACTGAGTACCCGAGCATGGTAGTGCCCGCTCATCACTAGTTACCAGTACAGAGCACCCGAGCATGGTAGTGCCCGCTCATCACTAGTTACAAGTACTGAGCACCCGAGCATGGTAGTGCCCGCTCATCACTAGTTACCAGTACTGAGCACCCGAGCATGGTAGTGCCCGCTCATCACTAGTTACCAGTACTGAGCACCCGAGCATGGTAGTGCCCGCTCATCACTAGTTACCAGTACTGAGCACCCGAGCATGGTAGTGCCCGCTCATCACTAGTTACCAGTACTGAGCACCCGAGCATGGTAGTGCCTGCTCATCACTAGTTACGAGTACAGAGCACTCGAGCATGGTAGTGCCCGCTCATCACTAGTTATCAGTACTGAGCACCTGAGCATGGTAGTGCCCGCTCATCAATAGTTACCAGTACTGAGCACCCGAGCATGGTAGTGCCCGCTCATCACTAGTTACCAGTACAGAGCACCCGAGCATGGTAGTGCCCGCTCATCACTAGTTACCAGTACTGAGCACCCGAGCATGGTAGTGCCCGCTCATCACTAGTTACCAGTACTGAGCACCCGAGCATGGTAGTGCCCGCTTATCACTAGTTACCAGTACTCAGCACCCGAGCATGGTAGTGCCCGCTCATCACTAGTTACCAGTACTGAGCACCCGAGCATGGTAGTGCCCGCTCATCACTAGTTACCAATACAGAGCACCCGAGCATGGTAGTGCCCGCTCATCACTAGTTACCAGTACTGAGCACCCGAGCATGGTAGTGTCCGCTCATCACTAGTTACCAGTACTGAGCACCCGAGCATGGTAGTGCCCGCTCATCACTAGTTACCAGTACAGAGCACCCGAGCATGGTAGTGCCCGCTCATCACTAGTTACCAGTACAGAGCACCCGAGCATGGTAGTGCCCGCTCATCACTAGTTACCACTACAGAGCACCCGAGCATGGTAGTGCCCGCTCATCACTAGTTACGAGTACTGAGCACCTGAGCATGGTAGTGCCCGCTCATCACTAGTTACCAATACAGAGCACCCGAGCATGGTAGTGCCCGCTCATCACTAGTTACCAATACAGAGCACCCGAGCATGGTAGTGCTCACTCATTACTAGTTACCAATACAGAGCACCCGAGCATGGTAGTGCCCGCTCATCACTAGTTACCAATACAGAGCACCCGAGCATGGTAGTGCCCGCTCATCACTAGTTACCAATACAGAGCACCCAAGCATGGTAGTGCCCGCTCATCACTAGTTACCAGTACTGAGCACCCGAGCATGGTAGTGCCCGCTCATCACTAGTTACCAGTACTGAGCACCCGAGCATGGTAGTGCCCGCTTATCACTAGTTACCAGTACTGAGCACCCGAGCATGGTAGTGCCCGCTCATCACTAGTTACCAGTACTGAGCACCCGAGCATGGTAGTGCCCGCTCATCACTAGTTACCAATACAGAGCACCCGAGCATGGTAGTGCCCGCTCATCACTAGTTACCAGTACTGAGCACCCGAGCATGGTAGTGCCCGCTCATCACTAGTTACCAGTACTGAGCACCCGAGCATGGTAGTACCCGCTCATCACTAGTTACCAGTACAGAGCACCCGAGCATGGTAGTGCCCGCTCATCACTAGTTACCAGTACAGAGCACCCGAGCATGGTAGTGCCCGCTCATCACTAGTTACGAGTACTGAGCACCTGAGCATGGTAGTGCCCGCTCATCACTAGTTACCAATACAGAGCACCCGAGCATGGTAGTGCCCGCTCATCACTAGTTACCAATACAGAGCACCCGAGCATGGTAGTGCTCACTCATTACTAGTTACCAATACAGAGCACCCGAGCATGGTAGTGCCCGCTCATCACTAGTTACCAATACAGAGCACCCGAGCATGGTAGTGCCCGCTCATCACTAGTTACCAATACAGAGCACCCAAGCATGGTAGTGCCCGCTCATCACTAGTTACCAGTACTGAGCACCTGAGCATGGCAGTGCCCGCTCATCACTAGTTACCAGTACTGAACACCCGAGCATGGTAGTGCCCGCTCATCATTAGTTACCAGTACTGAGCACCCGAGCATGGTAGTGCCCGCTCATCACTAGTTACCAGTACTGAGCACCCGAGCATGGTAGTGCCCGCTCATCACTAGTTACCAGTACTGAGCACCTGAGCATGGTAGTGCTCACTCATCACTAGTTACCAGTACTGAGCACCCGAGCATGGTAGTGCCCGCTCATCACTAGCTACCAGTACTGAGCATCCGAGCATGGTAGTGCCCGCTCATCACTAGTTACCAGTACTGAGCACCCGAGCATGGTAGTGCCCGCTCATCACTAGTTACCAGTACTGAGCACCCGAGCATGGTAGTGCCCACTCATTACTAATGATAAGGATAGACCATCATTGTAAAAGTCCCGGACAAACCCTTTAACATTCAGTGAGGAATATGGTGGTAAAATATACACCACCGCCGGATAAAAAGTTGAGATATGATAATCTGATTCTATATTTTTAGAAGCAATCATCTCTAGGTGTTATTGGTATATGTACTATACTATATATGGAAAAATGGAAAGTAAATTAAAAATCCTTCCTTTTACAAAACATTAATAATATGTCGGAGTTCTATAAAACCTACTCATCTTATGTAAGAAAAATGTTCCTATTATTCCCTGATGCACAAATCGGGACTGAATTTGGAGAGGACGTCTTATGGGTTTTGTTAATAGTCATCATCGATCCTCAGGGAACTGATAGAATTACTTATCCCTTTACTTTATGAGTCTAATCTCCAGGAACCAGTGTTTATTACCTCCAGGGAATGTCGTGCAGCACAGTATTGTAGATGTTTAATTGTGAGCAGTAGATGGAAAGCGGTTACTGGTTTCACTGGTGTGCTCAATGTGATTAATATGTCAGATTCACTTACATTGAGCCCTGACCTCGGAATGATCCAGTGGAAATGAAGATGTTATTGTGGAATGAAGTGTCATTCCTGACTCCAGTGTAATCAGCCCGAAGAGGCAGCACCGATGGTACGCAAAAAAATCAGCATTCAAAAACATATTCCACCTCAAGATTAACGTTTTGTAGCTTTTAATATATTTTATATGATATATTTTAAGTACCATATATTTATATTCTCATGTTCTCTTCTGTAGTTTTCCATTCTGAATTTTTAAGCTCTAAGTATTTAACATTTATTTTACATTTAAAACTAATAAAAATGTGAATAATAATAATCTTAAATACAATTGTAATAAATAATCGAATAAAATAATAATAAATACCAAATAAAATATATAATTGAAAAAAATAAATAAAAGATATGATAATTATGTATATTATACATTTTAAGTGTATTCTCATAGTCTCCAATGCAATTATTCAATTTTTGCTCTGATACTAAATTATCTGTCAAATAAAAATAATAGCACGAATATAAAACTAATGTTAGTATTACTTCATTAGCTTCATTGTTGTTGTAATCAGACTAGTATATGGTTCTTTTATAATTTAGGTTAAAAACAAATTTAAAGAGATCGATAATTTTTGGCGGGATTCTAAAAATAAAAGTACTGACTATGTGGTAAAATACAAATAAATACAATATGATTATCACTTTTAAAGAGTAAAAAATTAACAAACGCTTTTCTCCCTGGGGATGAGACGTTTGCTCCCTGGGGATGAGACGTTTGTACCCTGGGGATGAGACGTTTGCTCCCTGGGGATGAGACATTTGTACCCTGGGGATGAGACGTTTGCTCGCTGAGAATGAGACGTTTTCTCCCTGGGGATGAGACGTTTGCTCCCTGGGGATAAGAGGTTTGCTCCCTGAGGATGAGACGTTTGTTCCCTGGGGATGAGAGGTTTGCTCCCTGGGGATGAGACGTTTGCTCCCTGAGGATGAGACATTTGTACCCTGGGGATGAGAGGTTTGTTCCCTGGGGATGAGAGGTTTGCTCCCTGAGGATGAGACGTTTGCTCCCTGGGGATGAGTGGTTTGCTCCCTGGGGATGAGACGTTTGCTCCCTGGGGATGAGAAGTTTGCTCCCTGAGGATGAGACGTTTGCTCCCTGGGGATGAGACGTTTGCTCCCTGGGGATGGATGAGACATTTGCTCCCTGGGGATGAGAGGTTTGTTCCCTGGGGATGAGACGTTTGCTCCCTGAGGATGAGACGTTTGCTCCCTGGGGATGAGTGGTTTGCTCCCTGGGGATGAGACGTTTGCTCCCTGGGGATGAGAGGTTTGCTCCCTGAGGATGAGACGTTTGTTCCCTGGGGATGAGAGGTTTGCTCCCTGGGGATGAGACGTTTGCTCCCTGGGGATGAGACATTTGTACCCTGGGGATGAGAGGTTTGTTCCCTGGGGATGAGAGGTTTGCTCCCTGAGGATGAGACGTTTGCTCCCTGGGGATGAGAGGTTTGCTCCCTGGGGATGAGACGTTTGCTCCCTGGGGATGAGAAGTTTGCTCCCTGAGGATGAGACGTTTGCTCCCTGGGGATGAGACGTTTGCTCCCTGGGGATGGATGAGACATTTGCTCCCTGGGGATGAGAGGTTTGCTCCCTGGGGATAAGAGGTTTGCTCCCTGAGGATGAGACGTTTGTTCCCTGGGGATGAGAGGTTTGCTCCCTGGGGATGAGACGTTTGCTCCCTGGGGATGAGACGTTTGCTCCCTGGGGATGGATGAGACATTTGCTCCCTGGGGATGAGAGGTTTGCTCCCTGGGGATAAGAGGTTTGCTCCCTGAGGATGAGACGTTTGTTCCCTGGGGATGAGAGGTTTGCTCCCTGGGGATGAGACGTTTGCTCCCTGGGGATGAGAAGTTTGCTCCCTGAGGATGAGACGTTTGCTCCCTGGGGATGAGACGTTTGCTCCCTGAGGATGAGAAGTTTGCTCCCTGGGGATGAGAGGTTTGCTCCCTGGGGATGAGAGGTTTGCTCCCTGGGGATGAGAGATTTGCTCCCTGGGGATGAGATGTTTGCTCCCTGGGGATGAGACGTTTGCTCCCTGAGGATGAGACGTTTGCTCCCTGAGGATGAGACGTTTGCTCCCTGGGGATGAGATGTTTGCTCCCTGAGGATGAGACGTTTGCTCCCTGGGGATGAGACGTTTGCTCCCTGAGGATGAGAAGTTTGCTCCCTGGGGATGAGAGGTTTGCTCCCTGGGGATGAGAGATTTGCTCCCTGGGGATGAGATGTTTGCTCCCTGGGGATGAGACGTTTGCTCCCTGAGGATGAGACGTTTGCTCCCTGAGGATGAGACGTTTGCTCCCTGGGGATGAGACGTTTGCTCCCTGAGGATGAGACATTTGCTCCCTGGGGATGAGATGTTTGCTCCCTGGGGATGAGACGTTTGCTTCCTGGGGATGAGACATTTGCTCCCTGGGGATGAGATGTTTGCTTCCTGGGGATGAGACATTTGCTCCCTGGGGATGAGAGGTTTGCTCCCTGGGGATGAGAGGTTTGCTCCCTGGGGATGAGACGTTTGCTCCCTGGGGATGAGAGGTTTGCTCCCTGGGGATGAGACGTTTGCTCCCTGAGGATGAGACGTTTGCTCCCTGAGGATGAGACGTTTGCTCCCTGGGGATGAGACGTTTGCTCCCTGAGGATGAGACGTTTGCTCCCTGAGGATGAGACGTTTGCTCCCTGAGGATGAGACGTTTGCTCCCTGAGGATGAGACGTTTGCTCCCTGGGGATGAGACGTTTGCTCCCTGAGGATGAGACGTTTGCTCCCTGGGGATGAGACGTTTGCTCCCTGGGGATGAGACGTTTGCTCCCTGGGGATGAGACGTTTGCTCCCTGGGGATGGATGAGACGTTTGCTCCCTGGGGATGAGAAGTTTGCTCCCTGGGGATGAGACGTTTGCTCCCTGGGGATGAGACGTTTGCTCCCTGGGGATGAGACGTTTGCTCCCTGGGGATGAGACGTTTGCTCCCTGGGGATGAGAAGTTTGCTCCCTGGGGATGAGACGTTTGCTCCCTGGGGATGAGAAGTTTGCTCCCTGGGGATGAGACGTTTGCTCCCTGGGGATGAGACGATTGCTCCCTGGGGATGGATGAGACGTTTGCTCCCTGGGGATGAGAGGTTTGCTCCCTGGGGATGGATGAGACGTTTGCTCCCTGGGGATGAGAAGTTTGCTCCCTGGGGATGAGAAGTTTGCTCCCTGGGGATGAGACGTTTGCTCCCTGGGGATGAGAAGTTTGCTCCCTGGGGATGAGAGGTTTGCTCCCTGGGGATGAGACGTTTGCTCCCTGGGGATGAGAAGTTTGCTCCCTAGGGATGAGACGTTTGCTCCCTGGGGATGAGAGGTTTGCTCCCTGAGGATGAGACGTTTGTTCCCTGGGGATGAGAGGTTTGCTCCCTGGGGATGAGAGGTTTGCTCCCTGGGGATGAGAGGTTTGCTCCCTGGGGATGAGAGATTTGCTCCCTGGGGATGAGATGTTTGCTCCCTGGGGATGAGACGTTTGCTCCCTGAGGATGAGACGTTTGCTCCCTGAGGATGAGACGTTTGCTCCCTGGGGATGAGACGTTTGCTCCCTGAGGATGAGAAGTTTGCTCCCTGGGGATGAGAGGTTTGCTCCCTGGGGATGAGAGATTTGCTCCCTGGGGATGAGATGTTTGCTCCCTGGGGATGAGACGTTTGCTCCCTGAGGATGAGACGTTTGCTCCCTGAGGATGAGACGTTTGCTCCCTGGGGATGAGACGTTTGCTCCCTGAGGATGAGACATTTGCTCCCTGGGGATGAGATGTTTGCTCCCTGGGGATGAGATGTTTGCTTCCTGGGGATGAGACATTTGCTCCCTGGGGATGAGATGTTTGCTTCCTGGGGATGAGACATTTGCTCCCTGGGGATGAGAGGTTTGCTCCCTGGGGATGAGAGGTTTGCTCCCTGGGGATGAGACGTTTGCTCCCTGGGGATGAGAGGTTTGCTCCCTGGGGATGAGACGTTTGCTCCCTGAGGATGAGACGTTTGCTCCCTGAGGATGAGACGTTTGCTCCCTGGGGATGAGACGTTTGCTCCCTGAGGATGAGACGTTTGCTCCCTGGGGATGAGACGTTTGCTCCCTGGGGATGAGACGTTTGCTCCCTGGGGATGAGACGTTTGCTCCCTGGGGATGGATGAGACGTTTGCTCCCTGGGGATGAGAAGTTTGCTCCCTGGGGATGAGACGTTTGCTCCCTGGGGATGAGACGTTTGCTCCCTGGGGATGAGACGTTTGCTCCCTGGGGATGAGACGTTTGCTCCCTGGGGATGAGAAGTTTGCTCCCTGGGGATGAGACGTTTGCTCCCTGGGGATGAGAAGTTTGCTCCCTGGGGATGAGACGTTTGCTCCCTGGGGATGAGACGATTGCTCCCTGGGGATGGATGAGACGTTTGCTCCCTGGGGATGAGAGGTTTGCTCCCTGGGGATGGATGAGACGTTTGCTCCCTGGGGATGAGAAGTTTGCTCCCTGGGGATGAGAAGTTTGCTCCCTGGGGATGAGACGTTTGCTCCCTGGGGATGAGAAGTTTGCTCCCTGGGGATGAGAGGTTTGCTCCCTGGGGATGAGACGTTTGCTCCCTGGGGATGAGAAGTTTGCTCCCTAGGGATGAGACGTTTGCTCCCTGGGGATGAGAGGTTTGCTCCCTGAGGATGAGACGTTTGTTCCCTGGGGATGAGAGGTTTGCTCCCTGGGGATGAGAGGTTTGCTCCCTGGGGATGAGACGTTTGCTCCCTGAGGATGAGACGTTTGCTCCCTGGGGATGAGACGTTTGCTCCCTGGGGATGAGACGTTTGCTCCCTGGGGATGAGAAGTTTGCTCCCTGGGGATGAGACGTTTGCTCCCTGGGGATGAGACGTTTGCTCCCTGGGGATGAGACGTTTGCTCCCTGGGGATGAGACGTTTGCTCCCTGGGGATGAGAGGTTTGCTCCCTGGGGATGAGACGTTTGCTCCCTGGGGATGAGAAGTTTGCTCCCTGGGGATGAGACGTTTGCTCCCTGGGGATGAGAGGTTTGCTCCCTGGGGATGAGACGTTTGCTCCCTGGGGATGAGACGTTTGCTCCCTGGGGATGAGACGTTTGCTCCCTGGGGATGAGACGTTTGCTCCCTGAGGATGAGACGTTTGCTCCCTGGGGATGAGAGGTTTGCTCCCTGGGGATGAGACGTTTGCTCCCTGGGGATGAGACGTTTGCTCCCTGAGGATGAGACGTTTGCTCCCTGGGGATGAGACGTTTGCTCCCTGGGGATGAGACGTTTGCTCCCTGGGGATGAGACGTTTGCTCCCTGAGGATGAGAGGTTTGCTCCCTGGGGATGAGACGTTTGCTCCCTTGGGATGAGAAGTTTGCTCCCTGGGGATAAGACGTTTGCTCCCTGGGGATGAGAAGTTTGCTCCCTGGGGATGAGACGTTTGCTCCCTGGGGATGAGAAGTTTGCTCCCTGGGGATGAGAAGTTTGCTCCCTGGGGATGAGAAGTTTGCTCCCTGGGGATGAGACGTTTGCTCATGCTTGTCAACTTTACCAGAAAATCCGGTAGGTTCCTATAATAAAGAGAGACTTCCCGGAGTCACAAATTCAACAAACCTGTGTTTCCCTGAATCTGCTTGAATCCAAAATGTGATATTATGCCACATATGGTTATGTCTTCCAGGTGTTTACATTAGAAAGTTGGTAACCCAAACAAAATCCCTGTACTGCTGTTCCTTTAGGACTCTGCTAAAGTCTCTGTGTTTATCACTAATTATATATGTAAATTGCCTCTTCAGAAGAAAGAGTACTTGAACTCTAGCACCACCTATTGGAAGTAGCAACTATAAATGTCAGTATCGACCCTTTAATGAGCCTTCCAATATGACTTAGGATAAACGCCAAACCTGAATGTCAATTTGCAGACACAATGTGTCAGGGTTTTGCCCCTCGTCATTGCAAAGTATAAGATCTGATTGGCTGGGTGAAAGGAGTGCTAGACATGCCACTCTTAACAAGGAGAAATGTTTCCTTTTTGATCCCAGTCTTAGCTTCCCATACAGCCAAATCAGATCTCATACTTTGCACTGATGAGGGACAAAACCCTGAAATATTGTATCTGCAAATTGAGATTCTGATTTGGCTTTATCCTAAGTCATATAGTAAGGCTCATTAAATGGCTGATATTAACTTTTACGTTTGCTACTTCCAATAGGTGGAGCTACAGTTCCTGTACTCTTCCTCTGCAATTTACATATTTAATTTCCCTGGGGAACATTGAATAGCTCATAAGCCTCCTCAATGTCATGATCCACATCTGTATTGGCTGCTGTGGTTTGATTATTTCATCCAGCTCTGGCCTGGTCATGTCAGGGGTTAACTCCTCCCTGCCTCACTTTGGTTTCCGAGACACTTTATCCTGGTGCTGCACCTCTGGTTCAGTGCCAGTGATAGGTTATGCTCTGCAGTGTGTGTTACTATCTCTGGTGAGTTACCTGATCTGTCCTGCCTCCCAGCTACCTTGTTCTGACCCGTACTCTCCTCGTTCGTCCATCTGTTCCGGTCTCTGACTACCCACTCCTGTCTACTTTTTACCCTTCCCTGTTTGTCTTATCCCGGACCTGACCTGTTTGTCCTCCTCTTTTGTTTGTACTTGGACGTCCCGGCATCTGACCTGTATCCTCATTCCTAACTTCAGCTCTGTCTTTCCCATCTGTTGCATACGTGACTTCCCAGCATCCGACCCTCAGCTATCACCTAACCACGATTTGATCATCCCTGTGCTATTGACGAGACCTCCTGCTGCTGACTTGGTTTACTGACTACTCCAGTGCCCTCTGGTGGTTTGTCTGCTAACTGCACTCTGAAGCTACACTGTTTGTAGCTTCAGCGTTTTCCTTAGTACAAGTTGACACTCAACAAGGAGAAACATTACCCCTAAAATCTACTATGTTGTAACACAGGATTGAAGCTCCAGTCAAGAACTATGATATGTTTTTTAATCAACCCTAAAGCTATAAAAGCTTTAGGGTTGATTTATTAAGAAACAAACCGAACTGCACTCAGATCCTCGAATCCACATTGAGTCTCACCGCTGCTCTACCGGAGGCATCACCATTTGTGGTTTTCCACTTTAAACCCCTTTAATTAGTTTTGCCATCTGCACCCCTGTACACCCTGCACCCCTGTACACCCTGCACCCCTGTACACCCTGCACCCCTGTACACCCTGCACCCCTGTACACCGTGTACCCCTGTACACCCTGCACCCCTGTACACCCTGCACCCCTGTACACCCTGCACCCCTGTACACCCTGCACCCCTGTACACCCTGCACTCCTGTACACCGTGTACCCCTGTACACCCTGCACTCCTGTACACACTGAACCCCTGTACACCCTGCACCCCTGTACACACTGAACCCCTGTACACCCTGCACCCCTGTACACCCTGCACCCCTGTACACACTGAACCCCTGTACACCCTGCACCCCTGTACACCCGGCACCCCTGTACACCCTGCACCCCTGTACACCGTGTACCCCTGTACACCCTGCACCCCTGTACACCGTGTACCCCTGTACACCCTGCACCCCTGTACGAATGCATTCCCTCACGTTGCCCCTTGTCGATAACATAATTTAACCCAGTATTAGACGGAAATACGACTTTTGATGCCGGTTATGTCTGTGAAAGATGGCGACTTCTTAACCATGTCAGGTGCAGTTTCTAACCCCTAAATAATATATTTTGAAATAAACCTAATCACCGTATTTCCATCCTTTCATGCGTTTCATACGTTCCTATTTTCAGACCTGAGCATCTTATTACTGAGATTGATGGATACTTTGAAAGTGAAATGGATGTTCCTAAAATGGAGCAATTATTGCGTGTTCTTTATATTTACACAGACATTATCGCGCAGAGTGGATATCGGCGTTTTAAGCTGTTGAAATATATTTGTGCGCCAAACAAATAATAATGTAATTCAATAATCTGGTGACTCAGATACATAATATCTGAACATCTCGTATAAAATGTTGTCAAGGCCTCATGCGATTGTGTCTGGAAATGTTCTGTACAATATGAAAAGTTTATTCAGACAAATGTTGACATTCACCAATATTAAGAGCAATATTTTTTCAGGTATCAGGTATTTAAAGGCAAATCTGTCATCGTCCCTCGTGAGCCGTCTTTTTGGGCCGCAGGTCAAAGATAGCTGAATACAGTGACACCTTAATATCTGCGATCCGGTGTCTGATTTCAGAGAAATCCATGTGTTTGTTAATATGTCTATGAACTAGTAAAATCTATGGGCCGGACACAGATCGTCCTGAGAATTGGCCTCTTGAGCTCATTTTTTATGAAAGGTGGGTGTTTCCAGTGTGAGACATGTAATGACTGACAGTCCGCTCTCCTGATCTGACTGCAGAGCTGTGTGGGATTATAATTAACACAGGGCAGCACAGATGAACCTTGTCTCATTATAAACACATCTGCAGCTGTAGTTCTCTTCTCACAGTGCTATCTGCTCAGTTGTGCTATCCTACCCCCATACTGGCTGCCTGTGAGATGGAAGCTGAAGAGGTGTTAGTCACAGCTCTGCAGTGAGAGCAGAAAGCAGAGTCTGTTATATGAGACATATAACAGCAGACAGACTGCTCTCCTCACTAAATGTTGTCTCGTTATAAGCACATCTGCAGTTGTAGCGCTCTTCTCACAGTGTTATCTGCTCTGCTGCAGACCTGTGTCTGATTACAACTAAGCCTTCTTAAGCTTCCATCTCACAGCAGCCAGTGTGGGGGGAGGGGGGGGGGCAGCAGCTTTGTTTAATTTCATTACAAACACATTTGCAAATTGTAGCTCTCCTCTCACAGTGCTATCAGCTCAGTTGTACTATTCTGCCCCCATACAGGCTGACTGTGAGAAGGAAGCTGAAGAAGTGTTAGTTGTATTCAGACACAGCTCTGCAGTGAGATCAGAAAGCAGAGTCTGTTATATGAGACATGTAATGGCAGACAGACTGCTCTCCTCACTGAGTGTTGTCTCATTATAAACACATCTGCAATTATAGCGCTCTTCTCACAGTTGTATCAGCTTTGCTGCAGAGCTGTGCCTGAGTACAACTAAGCCTTCTTCAGCCTCCATCTCACAGCAGCCAGTGTGGGGGGAGAGGAGAACAGCAGAAGTTTTTAAATTTCATTACAAACACATTTACAAATTGTAGTTCTCACAGTGCTATTAGTTCAGTTGTACTATTCTACCCCCATACTGGCTGACTGTGAGACGGAAGCTGAAGAAGTGTTAGTTATATTCAGTTACAGTGATCAGAAAGCAGAGTCTTATACAAGACATGTAATGGCAGACAGACTGCTCTCCTCACTGAGTGTTGTCTCATTACAACACTTCTTGCAGCTCTCCTCAGCGCTGTTAGCTCTACTGAACTGCCCCGTCCCAAACACTGATTGTGTTGGATGAAATCTAAATACATATATGTAATCGCACTCACGTCTGCTCTACTCCTTGTATTTTGTAATCGCACACTGCTCTGCAGTGAGAGGAGAGCGGACTGTCAGTCATTACATGTCTCACATTGGTAACGCCCCTGTCATTTAAAATACACTCTGGAATTAGACTCTTGGGGGGATATACTAATCCCTTCATGACAGGGTGATTTTCTGTTTTTTGTTGGGGTTTTTTTTTGGGGGGGGGGGAGTGGTTTCCTCTCTTTCTTCTAAGAGCCATAACCTTTTTTATTTTTCTGTCAATATAGCTATATGAGGGCTTATTTTTGTGGTACAAGTTGTGCTTTTGTATGACACCATTGATTCTACCGCATATTGTACTGGAAGACTGTAAAAAAACCTCCAAGTGCGTTAAAATTGCAAAAAAAAGTGCAATTCCACTTTAGATTTTTATATTTACCGTGTTCACTATACGGTTAAATTGACCCGACAATTTGATTCTCCGGGTCAGTACGACCGGCTACCAAACGTTTTTTTTTTTTTTCATATGAACGATGAAAAAAATTCCAAAATTTGTAAAAATAAATGTTGCTTTTGTTTTCATTTTCCTAGACCCGTAACATTTTCATTTTTCAGGACATGGGGCGGTGTGAGGAATTATTGTTTGCACCCTGAGCTGACGTTGGGAATGATACCATTATGGGGTAGATACAATGTTTTGAATGACTCTTTTTGCATTTTATTTCAATGTTGCCCAAAAATATGTAATGCTAGGTTTTCGATTTTTTTTCTTATTACAATGTTAACCGATCGGATTAATTTATTTTCTATATACAAAAAAATGTATTTTTTAAAATTGCTTTATTTTTAATGTAGCAAAAACGGGGTGATTTAAACTTTTGTTGTTTTTTTTTACTTTATTTGATAGTACCCTTAGGGGACTTGATCCTGTGACCATGAAATCACTTGTGTTATACATAGTAGTGCATCAACACTACTATGTATAGCTAAAATCACGATCTGCCATGAGCACCATCTATAGGCTGGTCTTCACAGGAGATTTGTAATAAAAGACACGTGGGTCAACAGCAGAAACCCCGTTTCTCATGACAACACATCGACACCCCACAATCACTTGACGGATGCACCAATGAGCACGTGGATTGACGCTGTCATGATCCAAGACAGGTATTTTCTGCTACAGAGTTTCCCAGACCCGGCCTGGTCATGTCAGGGGTTAACTCCTATCAGCCTGGTTCCGGTTTCAGGAGACACTATATCTGGGCGCTGCCTCTGCATTCCTGTGCTGGTTATAGTTTTGCTCTGCAGCCTGTGACTGGCTCTGGTGAGATTTCCTGTTTGATCTGACTCCTTATTACTGTGCCCTGACCTGTACCCTCCCCCGTTCGTCCCAGTCCCTGACTTCCCGCTACTGTCAGTTGTCAGTTGTTTACCCATCCTGGTTCATCCTCCAACCAGTGTTTATGTCTCCCTACCCTCCGGTCTTGTCTTCTGTTCCCTGCGCCCTTTGTGTTTCCCTCTGTATACCGGATCTCTCGGCATCCGACTTCGGTTCTGTTTTCTGACCTGATCTTGATCCTCCCTCTGCACTGACATGACTTTCCTGACTAGACCCTGACTGCTTGACTACTCTATTGCCCCCTGGTGGTTCGCCTGTGACCTGCCTGCTGAAGTTACTCTGCTGTACTTCAGCTGCCTTTCTGTTACAGTGTTACTTTGTCTCTCCTTCACTACTCTGTTGCCGCCTAGTGGTAAATACACTGTACTACGTCTTACCAGCCCTTTGTACAGCGCAACAGACGCATTCACTGCTGCACGTGTTAAATGCTGCTGTCAGAGAATGATTAAATCAGCCATTATCTGTTGGGAATAATGCGGGCTCGGTGTGAAAGCCCACATCAAAGGCAGTGACATGAAATATGACGTAAAAGAGTTAAGAAAAACATGGATTTCTTTGGAACAAGACACCAAATCGCAGATGTCAAGGTGTCATTTTATTAAACTTTCTATGACCAGTGTCCGTGAAGATGACTTATGAGCGTTCACGCGACTATATATTTAGTCTGAGTGCTGTCATGTAAAGATGGCACCGCACACAGACCAATGTTATTATTGGGGCACTGCTGATGTGTATTTTGTTCACAAACTGAATCTGCACGGGGAAAATATCACACGTGAAATGCTTTCTTCTGGATGAAACTCGCCCCTACAAGGGATCTACACGGAGCCACCGCGCAATACTTTAATATGGGAAACGCTATTTAGTCTTGCAAATTTTTAGTAACTTCTGCTGTATACAGACACATTGCACACAAGCTGAAACAAATGCAATAAAATAATCCATATTTCCTGGATAAAACTAGGACGATTTTTTATACGCTCGTGTGAACCTTTCATTAGAGACTTTCCAAAAGATCCTCTGCTCCAAATCCGAGTCCGGAGCTCAGAACGGCCCCAATATCCCCACAATTGCTACAAACGTCGCAGACTTCAGCTGCGGATTCCGCTCTGGACATTTACTGCAATTTACAGCCCAGTTCATGCGAAAGCAAATCCACAACAGCTAAGCATGGAAAGACGAGCGCAGACCTCCAGATCCGTGGCGTGGGCATTACATTGTGCAGAAGCAGAGGATTTCCCTGGGATTATAACACATTCCATGTATTGGGAGAAACCCGCTGCAAATTTACTGCACAATCTGCTGAGTTTTAGTGACATTCTCAATCAAAATATAATGCTACATTATAACCTGGGCAAATATTTTCAGCTAAAACTAACACTGTGAATTCTGCCATATAGTGCCCAAATAATGCCTCCATGCAGCTCCACCTCATCATAGTAATGTTCTTTATTTATATAACGTCAACATATTCTGCAGCACTTTACAGTAGAGAGAATGCATGTATAAGTGGCAATATCAGACATTAGAGTAAAGGCCACTTTACACGCAATGACATTGCTAACGCGATGTCGTTGGGGTCACAGAATTCGTGACGCACATCCGGCCTCGTTAGCGACGTCGTTGTGTGTGAAACGCACGAGCGACCGCTAACGAGCAAAAATACTCACCTTATCGTTGCTCGTTGACACGGTGCTCTATTCCCGATTATCGTTGCTGTTGCAGGACGCAGGTTGTTCCTCGTTCCTGCGGCAGCACAAATCGCTACGTGTGACACCGCAGGAACGAGGAACCTCACCGTACCTTCGACCGCCCGCAATGAAGAAGGAAGGAGGTGGGCGGGATGTTACGGCCGCTCATCTCCACCCCTCCGCTTCTATTGGGCGGCCGCTTAGTGATGTCGCTGTGACGCCGAACAAACCGCCCCCTTAGAAAGGAGGCGGTTTGCAGGTCACAGTGACGTCGCTCGGCAGGTAAGTAGTGTGCGCCTGAGTTATTCTGGGACCTGTTGTTCTACACACCCGAGCCCCTGGGGCCAGCCTCACGGGAAGCCACACCACCCGACTGCAGACTCCATCAGCCCCAGACACTCATTAAATCTGCAGTGGCGGTCACCCATAACCCCGGCCGCAAACCGTGAGTGGCGTCACTGTGGCGCCCCTGACCTGGTCAGGCACCACTGAGTACTGCACCCATGCTGGGGACAGTACAATACAGGTAATCCAGAAGGCTGACTGGGGTGTGGAACACAGGCGCATAGTGATCAGGTCTCACACATGTACCCATGAGAGGACCCCTGGGGATCCCAGGAGGGGGCAAGCCTTCACCTTCACTGGAATAGTGGAGGGGGTAGAGCCTCCATCTCCTCTCAAGGGGTGTGGTAAGAGAGTCTGGTTGCTAGGTGGCGTAGGCAAGAACAGGAGAGGAGGAGCAGTGAGCCAGTTCAGTGTAGAGTCCAGGGAGCTCAAGTGAGGAGCAGATCCCTGGAGCTGTGCAATCTGACAGCGTCCGCGCAGTGGCTACAGACGGGGGAGAACGGTCAACTAGGAGTGCTGCCTGAAAGCCAGCTTCAGCTAGAGAGTGCAACGGAGTGGGAAGTAAGGAGACTGCTAGAGAGCACCAGGCCCAACCGGGCGGCAGATCCCGAAGCGAGGATAGATTCACCTTTCCCTGCTAAACCTGCCAGTGTGGGGCTCTTAAAGCCCACACCACAACACCACAAAAGCCGCAGCCACGTAACCGCAGTGAGGGCCCATAGGTCACAGGAGGCAAGCAGCTGGAGTGGCCTGGTCCGGGGAACAAGCACACGGCAAACAACAAGGGGAGAGAGGCTGCAGCATCTTCCCTGGGTGGCCCCCATAGGGACTCAAAGTCGGGGTCACCCCAAACCACCGAGGGCTAAGGAAGGCGAGTCAGTAGTCACCCTCATAAAGTCAGCCTGAAGGATACCTGGTTCCTACCTGGTTCATCTCAGCTACGCCCGGGTTACTCACCCTGCCACCTGAAGTGAGTAAAAACCCTGAAAGACATTCCTGTCTGTGTGGTCATTCTGCGCCTTGTGGTACTACAAACCTACACAGGGCCCTGGGGCTTGCCTCACTCTCAGGAGGCTACTACATCCGACTGCACCCACCATCAGCCCCAGGCGTCCCCTAACCTGCAGTGGCGGTCCCCACTGACCGCAATACTGAGAGTGGCGTCACGATCAAAACAGAAGATTTCCTACCAGTGACGGAGATCCAGCAACGTGGAGTCCCTGAAGGTAACGCACCGACACCGACACTACACCTGCGGGGCTTCACATCTGGCGTCACGAACAGGATAAGGACTAGACCTGTTGAGACAGGTGACCATGTGCCTGGGCGGTCCGCTTGAAAAATTGGAAGCGCCGCCATATTGCCACCATGAAAAGCGCGCTGAAAAACAACAGCAGCCCGCGCTGGAAGAAGTTACCGCCCACGAAGAGGTGTGGCTACCCAGAGATCCCCTGCAGAGTTCTGACCTTGCTGATGAAGAAAGCGGAAGCGTCCAGAGACGGCGGAGCAGGAGAGAAGCCAGCAGCTTGCTAGAGAAAATGGAGTCCAGACGCGGATACCCAGAGCCAGGCTCTGCTGCCTGGTGGTGCCGGGAGCTTGCCATCTTCTGCGACCGGCTGGAGGCCGGGATTGTGCGACAGCTTAGGGAAGAACGCACGGAGCTCCTGGAGATGGCTGCGGCGGTGCGGACCTACGAGGAGGGAGCCGCGCGACGCATGCCAGACCGAGCGGCGACGACGCAGACCCCGATGCTGCCACAGATGGGTGAGTCGAGTGATGCCCCGGCCAGCACAAGTGCCCCGATCCCTGCTGCCACGCCCGCGGTCCCGGAAGAGGCGCCCGGCGCGGCGCCACCGAACCAGGCCGCAGCCACGCTAGGTGCGGCCCGCCAAGCCCAGGCCGCTGCAGCGATGCCTCGCCTGTCCCGCCGGGCTCCGACCACCACGGCAGTGCTCATCCGTGCTGCAGGTGTGACGCTGACCCAGGCTGCCACCCTGCTGAACCCGGTCCGCCAAGACCCCAACGCAGCAGCGACGCTCGTCCGCGCCGCAAGTGATATGCTGAACCAGGCCGCAGCCCCGCCGGGTGCGGCCCGCCAAGCTCCGATCACTGCCGCGACGCCCGACTCAGCCTGCACGGACCCCATCGAGGCTGCGACGCCAAGTGAGACCGCGGCTGCAGTGTCCAGTCCGGCCCGCCAGGAACCGGCCGCGACAGAAACGCCAATTCAGGCCGCTGCCATACCAGGCGCGGCCCGCCAAGACCAGGCCGCCGCCATACAGGGCGCGGCCCGCCAAGAGATTGCATCACTATTTTCCCCGGCCTGCAAGGCCAGAGCAGACACCGCTCCCCAGTCCAGAGAGGTCCCTGCTAGGAAGACCCTGATAGGAGAGGACCCTGAATACTGGAAGCTGAAGGCTGACCTAGAGGCCCAGTTCCCACAAGAGATGGTGGATCGGTATCTGCTCCCTCCGCATACCCCCAAGGAAATACAGGCAACCCCTGCAGCTGCGCCAGAGAGTCCACCGCCCAGACCAGCTGAAGAAAGCCCATCCCCAGCACTGCCACCAAAGGAGTGCCAAGAAGAACTAAGGGGGAGAGGAGGCCAGGAAGCTGAGGAGCTGACTCCGGAGCCACCAGCAGTGGATCTATACTCAGAACCGGAGATGTTGCCCTATTCCCGCTGGGATGAAGAGGATTTGACACCGTCTGCAGACGAAGATCAGCCCAAAGACCTCACCTGGGAGCCCGCAGGCATGAACCCAGCCCGCAAGACACGGCGCAGCAGAACAAAGTATCCTCCAACACCACAGTCTCCAGAGCAGAGAGAAGTCACAGCCAGAGACCTACGGGAGAAAAGATTACTGAGAAGGTCTAGAGTCCAGGTCAGAGGACCCCTTTACAGAGGAGTTGTAGAGGACTTCAATTTGAAGAGCGGATACGGCTTTATTGTAGTAAGAGGAATAAAAGAGGGCATATTTGTGAATCGGAGAGATGTTCAAGCCCACCTGCCCAGAGGACATTCAGGCAGAAATTTGAAAATTGGAGACGCAGTACAGTTCACCTTACATCAAGGAGAAAGGGGCTACTATGCCTTAGACGTAGCACCATGTCCCATACAAGAAAGAAAAGACAGAGATAAAGAACCAGATGTAGAAACAGACGAAGACCAAGAAAGGAAAGATAAAGATCCTACAGATGAAACAACCACAGATAAAGATCCTACAGATGAAACAACCACAGACAAAGATCCTACAGATGAAACAACCACGGACGACGACGGAGAGCAAGAAAGTCACAGGTGCCAGTGCCCAACGTGCCCACGCCCTAGTGAAAAAGAGGAGTAAAGTAAAGGAAAGTAAGCAGTTTTGACCAGTTAAAGTTTGAAAAGTTTTGTTTGCAACGTTTAAGAAATGTGCCCACAAAAACTATTGTGAGAAAACCATAAACCTTAAGGCTATGAACTTGCTATAGCCACAAACTCTCGCAGTGTAAATAGTTACACCAGTGGCACCACTACCAGGGCCAGCCTGTTTAGGGGCTTGGCTCGTCTGCAACCAGGGGGGCCCGTCCGTAGAAAAGGGCCTTGGCTCACCTGCGACCAGAGAGCACGCCTGTTTATGGGGCCTGGCTCTCCACCACAAAGAGGGTACCTGGTCAGCACCAACTGTGGAGGCCGCCTCTGAATCCTGCCAGAAGAGGCTGAAGGCGCGGATCCACCAGGCCAGGTATACCCTGAAACCACCAGCCCATGAAAGCCGCCTCTACATCCTGCCAGAAGTGGCTGAAGTCGCGGCCAACGGGAGAGGAAGATTGGAGGAAAGGTCTGGGGAAACGGATGGCCCAGACCTGGTTACCAACAGGACCGGTGACCTGCCTCCTGAGAGGGTTTTGGGTGGGTTAACGGACTTGTGGGTGGAGGGTGGTGATGTCTGATACCTGGTGCTTTTAAATGTTTTACATGTTTTAATGTTTTATGCATTTTAAAATGTTGTCTTGCAGCCCGAGGACGTGCTGGTGATAACTAAGGGGGAATGTGGCGCCCCTGACCTGGTCAGGCACCACTGAGTACTGCACCCATGCTGGGGACAGTACAATACAGGTAATCCAGAAGGCTGACTGGGGTGTGGAACACAGGCGCATAGTGATCAGGTCTCACACATGTACCCATGAGAGGACCCCTGGGGATCCCAGGAGGGGGCAAGCCTTCACCTTCACTGGAATAGTGGAGGGGGTAGAGCCTCCATCTCCTCTCAAGGGGTGTGGTAAGAGAGTCTGGTTGCTAGGTGGCGTAGGCAAGAACAGGAGAGGAGGAGCAGTGAGCCAGTTCAGTGTAGAGTCCAGGGAGCTCAAGTGAGGAGCAGATCCCTGGAGCTGTGCAATCTGACAGCGTCCGCGCAGTGGCTACAGACGGGGGAGAACGGTCAACTAGGAGTGCTGCCTGAAAGCCAGCTTCAGCTAGAGAGTGCAACGGAGTGGGAAGTAAGGAGACTGCTAGAGAGCACCAGGCCCAACCGGGCGGCAGATCCCGAAGCGAGGATAGATTCACCTTTCCCTGCTAAACCTGCCAGTGTGGGGCTCTTAAAGCCCACACCACAACACCACAAAAGCCGCAGCCACGTAACCGCAGTGAGGGCCCATAGGTCACAGGAGGCAAGCAGCTGGAGTGGCCTGGTCCGGGGAACAAGCACACGGCAAACAACAAGGGGAGAGAGGCTGCAGCATCTTCCCTGGGTGGCCCCCATAGGGACTCAAAGTCGGGGTCACCCCAAACCACCGAGGGCTAAGGAAGGCGAGTCAGTAGTCACCCTCATAAAGTCAGCCTGAAGGATACCTGGTTCCTACCTGGTTCATCTCAGCTACGCCCGGGTTACTCACCCTGCCACCTGAAGTGAGTAAAAACCCTGAAAGACATTCCTGTCTGTGTGGTCATTCTGCGCCTTGTGGTACTACAAACCTACACAGGGCCCTGGGGCTTGCCTCACTCTCAGGAGGCTACTACATCCGACTGCACCCACCATCAGCCCCAGGCGTCCCCTAACCTGCAGTGGCGGTCCCCACTGACCGCAATACTGAGAGTGGCGTCACGATCAAAACAGAAGATTTCCTACCAGTGACGGAGATCCAGCAACGTGGAGTCCCTGAAGGTAACGCACCGACACCGACACTACACCTGCGGGGCTTCACATCACGACACATACAAAATCTGACATACCTGTTTGCCATATACTAAAGAAGACCCTGTGGCGTCCCTGAAGGCGGATCGATGTCCCTGGGACGACCGGGCTTCATATGAAGCGGCCTTAAGGCTGGGGTCAGAAAAACGTGAAAAATAATCCGAATTTCATACTAAAACTCAGAAGATTTTCATCCACATTTTTATCTGTGTAGATTTCGTTTTGCTTGTGACATCCATGCAGCATACATTTTCTGCATTATCATTTCACATTGTTCATGATCAGAAAGGCCATGTGCACACAATGCTTTTCTGATGTGGTTTTTGGTGCAGTTTTGTCACAAGTCTGCATGCCTATCCCTATGACAGCAAAGTCAATGAGAATCCTGAAGTGTTGTGCACACGTTGCTTATTTTTTCCTTACAGATTTGGTTGCAAAAATAATTTGCAGCATCAATTCTTGTTGCGTTTTTGCAGCGTTTTTCAGCCCTTCCACCCACTGACTTCATTAAGTGCATGGCAAAAAAACACACCAAACAAGTGGCAAAAGCAAGGCAAAAATGCACTTCAGTTTTGGTGCGTTTTTCTGTCAGAAAATGCAGATTTGGTGCAGAAAATTTCTGCACCAAATACTTAGTGTATGCGTATACCCTAACAGTTTCCCATTTAAAGTATGTTGGCCCCGCAGCCTCCCTATAATGAGTATGATGGCCCAACAGTCCTGTAAACATAGTATGATAGCCCCATAGCATCCTATACACTGTATGATGGCCCCATAGCCTTCTGTATGCAGAATGATGGCCTCATAACCTCTATATACACAGAACTATGGCCTCATAACCCTCTATATGTAGTATGATGGGCCCCACAGCACCCTATACACTGTATGATGGCCCCATAGCCTTCTGTATGCAGAATGATGGCCTCATAACCTCTATATACACAGAACTATAGCCTCATAACCCTCTATATGCAGTATGATGGCACCTCAGCACCCTATACATTGTATGATAGCCCCATAGCCTTCAATATGCAGTATGATGGCTCCATAGTCCCTCAAAATACAGTATGATGGCCACATGACATTCATATACACAAACCTATGGCCCCATAGCATCCTATATGCGGTATGATGGCCCCATAGCCCCCTAGACAGATTATGATGGTCCCCTAAATTCCATATATAAAGTACTATGGCCTCATATCCCACTAAATGTAGTATCATGGCTCCACCCTATGCACTGTTTGATGGCCCCATGGCCTTCTATATGCAGTATGATTGCCCCATAGTCCCCCTAAACAAAGTATGTAGGCCACATAATCTCTATATATACAGAACTATGGCCTCATAGCCCCCTATATGCAGTATGATGGTCCCATAACCTCTATATACACAGACGTATTGCTCATAGCCCCTTATATGCGGTATGATGGCCCCATAACCCCTATATACACAGACGTATTGCTCATTGCCCCTTATATGTGGTATGATGGCCCCATAACCTCTATATATACAGAAGTATGGCCTCATAGCCCCTTATATGCGGTATGATGGCCCCATAACCCCTATATACACAGACGTATTGCTCATAGCCCCTTATATGTGGTATGATGGCCCCATAACCCCTATATACACAGACGTATTGCTCATAGCCCCTTATATGTGGTATGATGGCCCCATAACCCCTATATACACAGACGTATTGCTCATAGCCCCTTATATGTGGTATGATGGCCCCATAACCCCTATATACACAGATGTATTGCTCATAGCCCCCTATATGCGGTATGATGGCCCCATAACTTCTATATCTGCAGAACTATGGCCCCATAGCCCCCTATATGCAGTATGATGGCCCCATAACATCTATATCTGCAGAACTATGGGCGTATAGCCCCCTATATGGAGTTTGATGGCCCCACAGTCCTTTAATTGCTTTTGTTTCTTCATGCAATTCTGGACAAACACAATGATGTTGACATCGGGGCGCTGTGGAGGCCGTATCAATACTTCAAGGACTCTGTTCTTCTTCCTGTTTACTGGTCATATACCATGGAAAACACAACACAAGGTAATTATACTGTATAAGGCCTCCTTCACACGTCCGTGAAAATCACACACGTTTTTCACGGACGTGTCAAAGGTGCGTATTGTCCTCCATGTGCTGTGTGTATGGCACACGTGTGTTCTCCATGTGGTATCCATGATAACACACGGAGAACGGGAACCTTCTGCTCACCTGTCCCTGGCGTCGCTGTCCGTGGTGCTGATCTTCGGTCTCCGGTCCTGCCAACTCCCCGCTGCTGCAGCTTCCGGCCCGCAGTGGAGTGAATATTCATGAGCATAATGAGCGGGGGTCGGAAGCAAGTGACAGCAGCGGCAGAGACAGCAGGGCTGGAGAAGGTGAGTATAGAAATTCTCACATTGCACTCTGACCAATGTTAGGCAATGAGGTTGAGCTGCTGGGCAGCTTTTATCGCATCCAGATTCTGGATGTGAGAAAAGCTGCAGCATGCTGCGTTTTGCTGCTACCACCGTATCTCTCGCGCCCATTCCAGTGAATGGATGCGAGAGATACATCGGACTGCACTCGGATGTTATCCCAGTGCAGTGCGATATACGCACAGGCTGACAGTGGAGGAGATGGGGGGATTAACCCCTTCATACAATCTAGTCTCCATTGTTTAGCTCAGAAACAACTGAAAATTACACACAAAGTCTGGAGAAGGAAAAACCGGAGACAACTGCAGAGTACAAGTCATACAATGGTCAGAAATGAGGTTATTTCTCACATGCACAAATGACGCCTGAAATTAAAACTGCTTCTGTATGTTCAGTATAGATATAATAATAATATTATTATTATTATTATTATTAGCATGAGTTATGCCACTATAATGGTATACCGTATGAAGAATTTGTCAGGTGGGCTCCGCCACGCCCCATGCCGCCCATGCTTTACCCACTCTGTCGGATCTGGCCAATATTGGCATTAAAGCGTCAAAAGTTGTAACATTTTTGCAAAACACAAACATTTTGCAACTTTTCAAAGTGTTTTACGCTAGAAGTCTGGCAAACACACTTATATTCAGTCTGGGCCATAAGGGCTCATTTATCAAACATGTCAAATTATCTTTGTAGCCCGTATCCACCAATCACAGGAAGGCTTTAATTTTTCCAGAACAGTTTAACAAATAAAAGCTCTGATGTGATTGGTGTCTGTGGGTGATGAGGACAGTTTTACCCTTAACTACTTTTGATTAATCTGCTCCATTGTTGGACATTAGGTTACGATACAAATATAACATTTGGAAGCTTCTAGTCAATATTTTAAAAATAAACCCAAACGTATCAAAATGTTGGCTCTACAATCAAGTATTAGTATTTGTACATGCTGGTGGCTGATATTATCAGGCTGGGATGGTCCATGGTTATTGGCCTTTCCCAGCCTAAAAATAGCAGCCCGTAGTCATCCCAGAAGTGGTGCATGCATCAGATGCTCCAATTCTGGAGCGGAGGCAATCAGGGTAATACTTGTGGGGTTGCTGTCAGCTGTGTATGTTCAAATGAAATAAAGTCAAGGGGTTAGTAATGAAGAGGCGTCTATCAGACACTCCCATTACTAACATGGTAAGTGTATAGTTTAAAAAGCACACACACAGGAAAAAATAGTTTATGTGAATAAAGACTCCCCCACAAGATCCCCCATTTTGCCAAATTATTAAAAAAGAAAAAACAACAAAAAAAATGAAGATCTGATGTAATCCTTTGTGTAGCAGTCCCATGATGTTTACCAAATCCGTACTTCAGCCTATGGAGCCTCGTTCAGAGAAGAAGGCTTCATAGGTCACTCCAGGTCAGCGCCAGACCCGGAATTTCTCACGCACAGTGACGTCAGTAAAGGGCACTTTACACGCTGTGATATAGGTACCGATATCGCTAGCGAGCGTACCCACCCCCATCGGTTGTGTGTCACGAGCAAATCGCTGCCCGTAGCGCACAACATCGCTAACACCTGTCACACGGACTTACCTTCCCTGCGACGTCGCTCTGGCCGGCGAACCGCCTCCTTTCTAAGGGGGTGGTTTGTGCGGCGTCACAGCGACGTCACACGGCAGCGTCCAATAGCAGAGGAGGGGCGGAGATGAGCGGCCGGAACATCTTGCCCACCTCCTTCCTTCCGCATTGCCGGTGGACTTAGGTAAGGAGATGTTCGTTGTTCCTGCGTTGTCACACATAGCGATGTGTGATGCTGCAGGGACAACGAACAACATCGTACCTTCAGTAGCAACGATATTTGGAAAAGGAGTGACGTGTCAACGAGCAACGATTTTTCACGTTTTTGCGCTCGTGGATCATTGCTCATTGGTGTCACATGCTGCGATGTCGCTAACAGTGCCGGATGTGCGTCACTAATGACGTGACCCCGACGATATATCGGCAGCGATGTCGCAACGTGTAAAGCACCCTTAACTTCGTGAACTCACAATGACAGAGAAGCTCCGTGTCTGGCGCTGACCTGGAGTGACCTTTGAAGCCTTCTTCTCTGAACGAGGCTCCATAGCCTGAAGCACGGATATTGGAAATGTCGAGAGTCTATGAACACAAAGGATTACGTTGGATCGTTGTGTTTTTGTTTGTCTGTTTTCTTTTTGTGGTAAAAAAAATTGTCATGGAAGCCCATAAATTGTTTCAAAAAGTTCCACTTTCATTCCCATCGATGATCAGAGGCCCAATCCCCCCCAACTGGCGGTAACTAAAGCCTCATTGTATTCACTAAAAATAATAATAATGGTGAAAAAAACCCTCGTGGTCACAGAAGCCGATGAATTCTGTTGACAGGCTTGTGTCAAGAATAACGGGCCAATATTCTACAGCGTTTTCCAGGATAATTGACGCCAGATGAAAGACAGAAAGTCCTCTTTTTTTTTTTTTTTTTCAGATTATGGTAAATATATTTTTTGGCTCAGTTACTTCTTGTTTGAAAAAAATGCCCATAAATTTTTTGCTAAAAATAAAAGCTGAGCCTAACCATGGAATTCAGACCAATCAAGAAGCAAACAGTCTTAAAGTCTTGTAACTGAGGACGATGTTAAATAAATAATCAGGAAGCCATCACGTATTTGTAACAATGTTTTTGGCAGCCATAGATCCCTATGGGAAGAGTCACAGGAGCATTTTTCAGTCCAAGGGCTGTTTGTGAAAGCACAGACTGTGCGTGGCCGGCGCTGAGGCCAATGTTATTTATGGGGAGTGCAGATGAGAAATGGTTTGACAGAATTTGCATATAGAATAAATTTGGCGCGTGCCCTCATTCTCCTGTGTATTGGATGAGAGTCTCACCTTGACGTCTATAGGTGCCCAATCCAATAGCAGCATATACGCTACATGTGAACAGGACTAAATGTCCAAGCAAAGTGGATGAGACGTCCTGAAATCCCCGCCCCTGGTGCGTCTACAGACCCCGCTGAACTCTGCAGTTTTAGTGAGGTTTTTTTTTGTCTATAAACTTGCTTGTGGAGCCTAAAAAAAACGGCAAGAAAGAAAAAAAATGCCATTGTACTTTAAAATGCAGACTGGAAGCTTTTCTGTAGTATTAACATGCATTAAAAACCTGGATTCACATCTGCACCAAACATGGATCAAATATCGGGGAAAACGCATAAAAAACGCAGCAAACCCGCAATAATCAGAGATTTTACTGCGCTCGTGGTGCAAACACCCCATCCTGGGACATCCACAACCCACTCATGGCTCCTGAAGAACCTGACGCACAGGAGAAACGCGTTGAGGCCGTGCCTTTCTGAACGAATGCATCAATAAGGAAAGTTTTTTTATTTTTTCCTTTTTTTTCACTGGTGTGACTTGAGAATGTTTTACTCATCCTTATGAAGCTCCATGTAATTCTTTGGCTGGGCTCTGTGGTGCGCACCAGTTATCTATAGCCAATCTTTATGGATTTCTGATTTTTTGTGACTCTATTTGGCTACTTGCAGGGACTACACTCATTGTGGTGTTTGCTTTGGCTATTTTAGTTATTTAACCCTTCACAGTCAAATCTTCATTTTGCGGATAACTGGGTACTGGCAGGTTTTAGTTTAGGGACTCCTTAGAGAATCCCAGGGAGAGATATCGGTGAGCGGGGGCGTCATTTGCGCTTTTTAGGATGCCGACCTTCGCAGCAAGGAAGGGCCATCCCTTAGGCCTGTTTCACACGTCAGTGATTCTGGTACGTTTGTGCTTTTTTTTATACGTACCAATTATAATGAATGGGTCTGCGTACACGTGATTTTTCACTGACTGTGTCTCTGTGTGGCGTACACACGTGTCCATGATTGCCGCACGAAGACAAGTCCATTTTTTTCTGGCATCACTGATGTCCCACGGACCACACTATGGTGTGATCCATGAAACATGTATCAGAAAAACACGGACATATAAACTAAAAAACATTTTCAATTCACCCGGCTCCAGCGACACCCTGTGCAGTTTCCTGGCCGGCTCATGCATATTCATGAATGCAACCACAGCCGACCCGGAAGTAGCTGCAGAGAGCGGTGGGCGGATGCTGCAGAGCCGAGGAGTTCAGCACCATGGAGAGCAGGAAAGGGGCAGATGAGTAATGTCCATGTTTAATCACGGAGTACGGATCAGGGATCACAGATTGCATATGGACAACCACCGTGATTCACTGCACATGGAGGGACATGTGTGTGCTTTATACATCAGTGAAGATTGTCTGTGTTTTTCACTGACATATGAAACAGGCATTAGGGACATTCATAGGGCCCTGTAGTATTTGTATATTGTATACGCTTAGGGGCACTTTGCACACTACGACATCGCAAGCCGATGCTGCGATGCCGAGCGCAATAGTCCCGGCCCCCGTCGCAGCTGCGATATCATGGTGATAGCTGCCGTAGCGAACATTATCGCTACGCCAGCTTCACATGCATTCACCTGCCCTGCGACGTCGCTCTGGCTGGCGACCCGCCTCCTTATTAAGGGGGCGGGTCGTGTGGCGTCATAGCGAAGTCACACGGCAGGCGGCCAATAGAAGCGGAGGGGCGGAGATGAGCGGGACATAAACATCCCGCCCCCCTCCTTCCTTCCTCATTGCAGCCGGGACGCAGGTAGGAGATGTTCCTCGCTCCTGCGGCTTCATACACAGCGATGTGTGTGGCCGCAGGAACGAGGAACAATATCGTAACATCGGTCATTCCCAATTCATGGAAATGACCGACGCTACACTGATGATACGATTACGACGCTTTTGAGCTCGTTAATCGTATCAAAAAGGCTTTACACGCTACGATGTCGCCTGCGATGCCGGATGTGCGTCACTTTCAATTTGACCCCACCAACATCGCACCTGCGATGTCGTAGTGTGCAAAGTGCCCCTTACTCTCACTCCCTTACATCGACTGCTTTCCTGTCTGTTACCTTTTTTAATGGAGTTTTTCTATGATATTTTCACTTATTGTGGGTTTTAAAGCATAATTCCTAAATTTGTAAGTTTTAGGAGTTTTTTTCTGTTAACCAATTTTTTGGATTCCTCCCATATTGCTAATTGTTATCTAGTGCTGCAGACACCTGCAGAAAAAAACGCAGCATTTACGCTACGCGTGAACACGACCTCAGCGAAACATTTTTATTACACTATTATGGGTTTTAATAGAGAAAGATTATCAATTGCAACATTTTTTTCACCATTTCCCGATCCCCATAAATAATCTGATCGCTGTGTTGTTCAGGTCGTTACAATTACAGGGACACCAAATATGTGCATGTTATTTGCTGATTTGTGATGTTTATTATTTTTAAAAAAGTGCAATCAAAATTACATTAGTTTTATTTTTTTAAATTATTTTTAATCATTTTATTAGAAGAAACATTCTTTCATCTCTGTCTAGAAGACAGGACACAGAGATGCTGCTCTGTACATTGGAGCTCTATGTCCTGTGTAAGAGGCTGCATTGCAGGTTCATCTATGTAAAATCCTTCTTCTGACATCATCAGAACTGATGGCTTATCACCAAGGACAGCTAGGGCTACTGTAATGTGTTTGAAAGTTACTTTTTCCTTTATAATGGTTTTATGGGAACAAAAGAATCTGACTTTTTCCTTCAGCTACGTAGAGATGCATTATATATCTATCTATAGCTCTATGTAGCTGAATAATCTGCTTCTGGTTTCTCTGCCTGCAATACAGTTCAAGATTACCAAATCCTCCTATGTCTCTCTAAAGAGCCTGTGACTCAGTGGTATAACTGCTGCCTATGGCCAAAGGGCTCACAAGCTGATGAGTTCCTGCCCTGTCTTGCTAAATCAGAGCAGATGAGTTTTTAAATAAGTCACTGCTCTTCTTGAGTTAATTTACTCACTTCACTGGGACAACAGCTATCACCAGCGGGACTGCAGGAGGGAGCCGTCAAATCAGGACAGTCCGAATCCGGGATGGTTGGGAGGTATGCAGTAGCACAGTCAGTTATGTTGCGCGTGGGGAATTCTGCTGTCTCCCTATCAATTTTTTTCCCATATCTTGTTCCTTTCTATGGTCACACGTTTGCATTTTTACTTAACTGCACCCTCAATTCATGTGTTTTCATTGTGACCCTAAATACCTGATGTGCTTCACAGGACGGGTTGTCTATTCTTACACAAATTCCATATGCTTTATTATATGTACTGCTCTTTATTATAGATGCCTTCTGCTATTAATGCTGCACCCATCATCCTGTTCTGGTGATTTGCAGCTAGTATAGATATTGTTTTTTATGTGACCTGTATTTCTAAGCAATATCGGAGAGTGCTGGTGTCTTCGTATTTACTTTAACATGAACCCTGTGCAGGTGGACCTCTTTCTCCATTATTTTGCCTTTTACTTGGTTTTTATGTTTCTCTGTGCATTGTTTCTTGAATGGAGAATATATATCTTTTGCCCTTTATACTCTCTGTGCATGCTTTTGTATCTTTTTCAGGATTACTGGTGCCTTTGATACACTTCCTTTCCTTATTTGATATTGTGTTTTTGTGTCTGGCACAGAACCATGTGCAGCGCTGGTTCATCCCCGTACCGCTATCCCACTTGCTTTTCCCACACGAGTAGGTGATGCAGCTTCATGTGCTGATAGAGAGCTGTAGTTCCGATATCTATGTGAGCCAAGACATCCCCAGTTTATCTTCCTCCTACTCTGCCTGCACACTGGAAAAGCTTAGTCGGCCGGCAATGTAGTAAAGAATTCCCACAGCTTTATTGCTCGCACATATTACTCTCAAGCACCATGATGACCTTGACCAGAGATTTCAGCCCCAGTCGAGACTCTTCTAACATCAGCAGTTTAGGCATCCCCGGCTCCTATGCTGGCCTCCAGAAAGTGGTTTGACTGGACCTCGATTCTGCGTGTTAATGCCCATCCCACCACTCTTCTCATCTGAGGACATCACCTCCTCATCACCATGATCTGGTGGAAATGTCCACCACATCATCATCATCTTTCCTGACTGGGCCGACAGTCACAGTGTGGGATATCCTGTATCCTCCTTATTCCCCCACCTGAGTCCTATCTCTAGATTTTCCCTCTCAATGTGCCACTGCCCCTCGGCTTGCACCGTCAGTGTCCCACCCACCTCAGGCCTGATGTCGTCCTAGAGCAATGCTAACTGTTCAATTCATCCAATAAATCAACTAAAATAAGTTAGCTTTGTAAAATATTCTCCTTAGCACTAGAGTTTTGCAACTTAGAGGACAAAGATATAGAATAGTTAAAGGTGTCATTCACTGAATAAAAAGTCCACTGTCACGGCTCGGGATTCAGTCCGGTGACCTGTTGCTCTACGGTCTGTTCCTCTGTCTGCTCGGCTATTGATTTTCTTCCCTGTCGAAATGCTGATGGTTCCTATCATCTTTGTTCTCCCTTCTTGGTTCACTCCTCTGCAGGTTTCTCATTTCCCCTTTGGTCTGCCCTATCACATTCTGGGTTGGGTTTTCTGTGTTCACCTTTCACTGTCCTTCCTTGCTGGCTATACCTCTAGGTGAATTTGTGTTTAGAAGTTCCAGACCTTCAGCTTGGGGGTTTAGCTTATTGAATAGCACCAGTATAGTGAGTGAGCTGCAGTCAGTCAGTGTGTTTTCTTCCCAGCACCTTTTCCTTTCACCTGTTTTAGGTTTATGTGAAGTTTTACTTGTTCCGCTTATTTGTAGCGCTCTTTAGCTGTCCCTCTGTGTCTTTTATATGAATGTGTTTTAGTTTTCTCACTCTGGGATCTTGTATCTTCTTGACACCTTCCTCTCCCCTTGTTGGCAGTATGTTCCAGCCCCCCCTCTGGTCCTTCAGAAGGTATCAGAAACCCCTCAATGATCTTTTAGGGAGTCAGGTCAGAGGTGGTGTTTTGGGTGTTGCAGCTAGGGTCTTTCTTTTCTCTACAGAGACCAGCTGGGTGCAGGTCGTCTCCTAATAATTGAGCTTCTCTTTTTCCATTATCCATGTGTGAGAGTGTTTACATTCATAACATCTACAATGTAAAGATTGACTTCATGGTGACACAGGGACTGCCCAGAATAATGACTCAAACCGATGGTGTTACTGTCAGAGGTAACATCACCCTGATGTGACTGAGACAAGTGATGTGTGATATACCCCAAAATATCCTCTGCTTCCCCCAAAACAATAGAGGAACAGGAGGCCAATTAAAATTTGTAATTGGCACAATGACTGTCTGGGTGGCTGGGAGCAATGGAGGTGGTTCTGCTCGAGACTCCAACATTCTATCAGATGTGATGCTACATTTGTTGTTACTTTTACAATGCCATGCTAGTGTCACTTTTTCCAAATATTTTTTACTACACTATAATTAACCCCTTCATGACTGTGAGCCATACGGGTACGTCCTATTTTTAAGTGACTTAACAACCAGGGATGTACCTGTATATCTCAAAAATCGCGGGGGCACGCCCCTGTGCACCTAAAATCACGGCCGGTGACTCTGCTTACCTGACAGCTGAACCTCTGCCCCTGCAGCCAGAGACGGTGCCTGCACCATACCTGGCTGGTTAACCCCCTAATTGCTGCAATCAATACCGATTGCGACTCTTTAACACTAGAACTACTGGACTCGTGACACCTATATAGAAATACATAATGCAAAGTACTCAAAATGACTACCTCAGTAGTTCTAGTGTTAAGGGAGGGCCCGATCATTGTCATGCTGACCCTAGGTAGTCATGATGACTTCCGGATCACCTGACTCCTCTGAGCCTACAGAGAGCGTGATCACACTTTCACTGCTGCGCTGATAGCTGCGATGTTCTGCAGTGATGGAGTACTGCAGAACATTGTAGCTGCAATCAGATCACTATGGGGTGCTGTCCCATAAAGGGATTAAGTGAAAAGTTTAAAAAAAAGTTAGAAAAAAAGTAAGGATATTAAAAAAAAAAAATCAGACAATAAAGAACAAAAAAAAAATCCCAATAAATAGTTGTATTTGTGTAATAAAAAAATCTAAATAAACAAAAAAAGTATATAGTAGATATTTGGTATTGCCAAGCCCATAACAACCGGGGCTATAAAACTTGAGGGTAGACAAACGGCCGCAATCAGTTCCTAGGATCTCAAGAGTCGGTGAACCAGGAACCAGGAGCGGTCATCTCCCCAGGTCCACTCAGCCTAACATCGGATACCGCCAGCCGAGACAATCCATCACCCTCCAGAGGAATTACATGATCATCACCGAAGTTGTGCGAGGGCGCACAACTTAATCAGGTGAGCGGTTTTCAATACATTACAATTTAATTGTCCCACGGGTGCTTCTCATATGCGCTATCTTTATTTTCAGGGGCTATAAAACTGTCACACTCGTTAACCTCTTCAGTGTACATGGTAGAACAAATAAAAAACGTAGCAAAAACTATGTCTTTTCAACATACAGCTGACAAAAAAAGTGGAATAAAATGCGGTCAAAGAGTCATATATAAAAAATAGAATGCTGAAAACATCATCTTGTTCCGCAAAAAACAAGCTCCGTCTCCATACAGCTCCGTCAGCCAAAAAAATAAAAAAGTTATAGCTCTCAGAATGTAACAATGCAATACTGATTTTTTATTTTTTATTCCTATAAATTTGTTTTTATGGTGTAAGAGCGGCAAAAAAACAAACAAATATATAAATATGGTGTTGCTGTAATCGTACTGACCTAAATAATAAAGCTATTTTATCACTTTTATGGCATGGTGAACAGCGTAAAAACAAAACTATTCCTAAGTTGCTGTGTCTTCTTGGTTCTGCCTCACAAAAAGTGAAATAGAAAGTGATCAAAAATTATTTTGTGATGAAAAATGGTACCAATAAAAACTTCAACTCATCCCGCAAAAAACAAGACCTCACCACATGACTCTGTCAGCAGAAAAATAAAAAACTATAGCCTTCTAAATCCTGTGATGCAAAAAACATTTATTTTGTAAAAATCGTTTTTGTGTGATATTCACCAAACCTAAAAAATATATAAACTTGAAATCGCCGTAATCGTACTGACCTGAGGAATATAGCCACCTAATCACCTATACCGCAAGGTGAACGGCGTAAAAAATAGCTAAAGCCAATTCTTCAACTGCTGTTGATTTGTTCATTCTGCCTCTAAAAGATCGAAGTACGGTGTGGCTCATATTTATCCTGTGCTCTACGCTGAGCGCTTGCTCTGGGAAAATGTGTATGGGTACATGCCCATAATGGGAATAGCAGCATATTGGACGCTGCATCTTTTCGCTGCGTCGAAACCCTGCATTGTGCGGTACAAGCACAGTGGATGGTTTGATAGAAATCCCATGCCCACTGTGCTTCTATTCTCCGCAGCGTAAACTGACATGTAGCGCGTCTTCCCTGGATGCAGCATGTCAATTTATGCTGTGGAGAAGCGAGTGTCCTTAGCTGGGAAAACAGAGTCTGCTGTCTCATTAGTGAATGTATTTGTTTTAGGTTTCACCTGAATCACGTATTTTGGAGATGTAGATGGAAACCCCGATGTAAGCGCTCAGCATAGAGCACAGGATAAATGTGAACTGATCCAAAATGTTCTGTACCCAAATCGCCACCAAATAGCATTCAGCTCAACCCACAAAAACATAAGTCCCCACTAAGATCTATCATCGGCTAACACAAATATAGGGGGCTTCCACATTACTGGCAACATAAAAGCTCTAAAAAAAACACTATAACTCCCCCCAAAAAGAAATCCAGTAAAATCTGTGCTCCCAATCCAAATGCCCCCTCTCTTCTGAGCCCTACAATGTGCCTAAACCACAGTGTCCACATGTTTGGCTTTATTGTAGTGAGGAGAGCCCACCTAAATGAATGGGGTGCAGGTTTGCAAAAGCAGGAGGTGGGCACAATGTACGGGCGCTACAATGTACTGGGCACAATGAATGAGCACTACAATGTACTGTGCACAATGTACGGGCACTACAATGTACCGGGCACAATGGCTTATTTGCAATTTTTAATTCTGCAACATTCAATGTGTTTTGACACCATGGGTGTTTTCCAGAGACTAAATGATCACTACACCCGTAGATGAACTCCCAAAGGGGTGTAATTTCCAAAATTTGGTCACTTGGGGGATTTCTTCTGTTCCGGCACTTAGTGGCTCTGCAAATGGTGTCCGCAAACATTTCCAGTAAAATCTGTGCTCCAAATATTAAATGGCGATCCTTCCCCTATGAGCAGTATGTTGCGGCAAAACAGTAGTGTATGATCACTTGTGGGGTATTGCCACATTCAGGAGAAATTGTGTAACACATTATTCCATTTGAGAAAATTGGCAATCTGGGGTTAAAACAACATTTTAGTGGTAAAAACGTAATTATTTTTTGTTAACCGCCCAATAGTATAACATATTGTGACATACCTGCAGTGTCAATATGCTTACTGCACTGGATGAGATCAATGAGGGGTGTAGTTTGTGAAATGGGGTCACTTGTGGGTTTTTTTTTGCTGTTGTGGCACCTCAGGGGATCTGCCAATGTGACATTGCACAGCTACTCCATTCCAACTAAATCTGCACTCCAATTGGGTGCAACTTCCCTTCTTCATTTTGCCCTGTGCTTCAAAAGTTGTTTTCAACCACATACGGGATACTGGCATACTCAGGAGAAATTGCACAACAAATTATATGGTTCATTATCTCCTGTTACCCTAGTGAATTTGAAAAATTTGGCGTTAATACAACATTTTTGTGATTAAAAATTTATTTTTTTTGTTTTCACAGCTCAAAATTACAAAATTCTGTAAAGCCCCCGGGGGTTCAAGGGGCTCACCAAACATCTAGATAAATTCCTTGAGGTGTCTAGTTTTCAAAATGGGTCAATTGTGGGGGAGCTCCACTGTTTAGGCACCTCAGGGGGTCTCCAAACACGACATGGCGTCCGCTAATTATTACAGCTAATTTTGATTTAAAAAATTTGAATGGCACTCCTTCCCTTCTGAGCTCTGCCGTGTGCCCAAACAATTGATTTCCACTACATATGAGATATTCGCGTACTACGGAGAAATTGCACAATAAATTTTATGGTGCATTTTTTTCCTGGTACCTTTGAAAAAATGCAAATATTTATGGCAAAAGAAACATTTTTGTGTAAAAAAAAAAAGTAAAGTTTTCATTTTTTCCTGCTTTGGTTCCTGTGAACTGGGTTAATAAAGTTCTTGCATGTGGTTTTGACCAGTGTGAGGGGTGCAGTTTTCATAATGGTGTCACTTTTGGGTATTTTATGTCACCTAAGCCTCTCAAAGTCCCTTCAAATGTGATGTGATCCCTAAAATAAATGGTTTTGCAACTTTTGTTGGAAAAATGAGAAATTGCTGACGAACTTCGAACCCTTTTAACTTCCCATCCCCAAACATTTTTGGTAAAAAATTGTGCTAGTGTAAATAAGACATGTGGGAAATGTTATTTAGTAACTATTTTCTGTGATATATCTCTCGAATTTATAGGCAAAAAATTTCAAAGTTTGAAAGTTGCGAAATTTTTACCAAATTTCCGTAATGTTCACAAATAAACTCAAAAAATATTGGCCTAAATTTACAACTGTCATGAAGAACAATATGTCATGAAGAAACAATGTCACAATCACCGGGATCCGTTGAAGCTTCAGAGTTATAACCTGTCAAAGTGACACTGGTCAGAACCGTAAAAAATGACCAGTCATTATGGTGTTTTCTGTCCCCGGGTGAAGGGGTTAATTATCCTTTAGAATGTGCTGTGTATGTTTTGTAATATACTTCATTACCTTATTTTGCCTTCTTCTCGCTTAAATCGTCTGCTACAGAGTTGTGCCCAGTTTATGCCCAGTTCAATTATTGTTAGTCAAAATCCATATAGTATATTAAAAACAATCAGAGAACGAGGATTTACCTGTCTGAGGATGAGGAAGAAGATGAGGATGAGGATGAAGCAATAGTCTCAGGAAAGAGCAGGCTCGGCTGTTTGAATACATTGGATGGAACTTGCCGATCATCAGTTGGGGGCGGCGTCTACAGGAGCATAAACTGGGCGCACAGTGTTAGGGGAGAAGAAAGCAAAATAAGGTAAGTACCGGTATATAATAGAAATTCGTAAGATTGCAATGTCTGGAGGATGGCTCCATAAATCTCCAGGTTTAGTTCCTCTATATTCTGCCTCTGCTGTAATCCTTCGCGTTCGTCTTCTGTAGAGAGCTTATGCATCGATGGCTCTTGCTGCGGGCGATCTGATCCAACTACTCTAACTTTAGAAACTCTTTCAATATTAATGACAAACAAGATCTTTCCTCTTCTTACTGATTTTCCCGTCTACTTGTTAGAATCACCGGCCCATATAACAGATATTTATATTGAGCTGCTCGCAGAGGATTGCCTAAAATATGTTTGATTTTCTTTTTCTAGTTAAAGTTTTTAGTTAAAAATGTTATTTTTTTAGCTATGGCCTTAACAACTAACAGGCAGGTACTTGCCCGGTCACAGATCGTTCTCGTCAGCAATTGTACTAGTCACGTCAACAGAGCAGCTCATCCTCTTCCGGGCGGATCTGTCGACGGGTCATGATTGCCGACATCATGCTGATTGACAGCCGACTCCCCGCATTTAAACAAGGAGCAAGATGTCAATCAACATGATGTCAGCAGTGACGCCCCAACAATAGAGCAGAGCAGAAGAGAAGCAGCTGCTCTGTCAACTTCACAGGCAGGAGCCATCTGTGACCGCTCTGTGCCGGCAAAGATCTGCACCAGGCAGGACAGGCAGCTACCTGCCTGTTAGTTCTTAGGCCCAAAGTAAAAAAATAAAATAGTCCCAGACAATGCCTTTAACACTAGAAGTCCCAGAGAGGGGTCATTTAACATTTCTACCTTTGAAACCCAGAGACGGGTCAAATGACCTGAAGGATTTTAGCTAACATCCTATAATCACCGTCTTTTGTTCTGTAATTAAGGCCATTACTGTCGCACCACAGGAGGTTGTTGTTTTCCATTGAGTTTAGCCATTTGGTTTCTAGTTAGTTCTCTTCAGTTTGGACTAAGGGTCATTTGACCCTCTTTCGGGACTTCAGGGGGGAGCTCGAAATTGCTGGGACTTCTAGTGTTAAGGGAATTGTATACCGCCTTACAATTCGGCATAAGGCATTGAAAAGAGCACTGTAGTTTGGGCTGGGCAGTTTCAGTCATCCAGCAGACATGGCCGACATCAGGCACCTATTCTATTCCCATTACTAGGACATACTTCATACCGGTTGGGACGGGATGGTTGACTTTTTTCTTGGCAGCTGTCAGGCCTGACATACAGGAGTGTTGGTCATCCAATGCAGAAATACGATGGGCTGCATGACTGCCACAATCGTCTCCCTGTTTTTGGAGACTAGTGACAGCTTGAAGACTGGAGCCTCTCATCTCCATCTGGCTCTTTACATTTAAATGTTGTTTCATTTCTCTTAATACTGAAACGGTTAGTGCCAGTTTTGCTGCTAGCAGCTTTTCAGCTGCAGCTGCTTTGTAGCCACGCCCCTTCAGGTTTAAATAGAGGTGTTCCCCACCAATCCTTGCTGAAGACACAAATCTATTTGTACACTGGCCCCCTTGGTGGAAGGAGCTTAGAAGGAGTGTTCCAGAAGCCAGACTTTATCCTTTTTTGTTGCTTTTTTCCTGTTTGTCTTACCTTTCCTTGTGTTACATTAGTGCAGTGTTGGAGCTAGCACCTCTCACCTGCCTGCACACTAGTCAGGGCAACTACAGGGTTTTCATCAGGGTCTCAGGGTGCTGCTTGGCAACAGCTGTGGAGACTGTATAGGGCCTGGCTAGGGACAGGTACAGGTGAGGATAGGAGGTGTCCCATCTACCCCTCTCGCTAGAGCCCAATGTTCTTATTGTGTCCCCGGTGTTCCCCTTTCTTGTTGTAGTGTCTGCTGTATTTTTGTCATGCGTCACACATCTGTTGGTCTGAGCGCGTCCGTGTAAGTGTGACCTTGACCCATTTAAGAGTCTTCTTCAAAATCTATCACCCTTGATAATAAAAAATAAACATAAAAATGTGTCCCTGCTTCCACTGAGCAGATTGCAAGACTTTTCATCAGTTTATGGAGTCACTATACAGATATGGATGCCTGTTGAATACTCACCCAAGTAGAAGCCTAGTTCCTTACAAAATTGAATTGGCCCAATAGAGCCCTGGAGGATGCGACTTTGGCTCTAGACTCGTTATTACAGGGATCCTTGATCCACCTGAAGAAAGTCCTCTCAGGGTCTATGTCACACAGCAGAGCTTTCTCTTCCTTTTCTCTGACTCCTCTGTTGTCATCTTCCAGAAACCGATTCTGAAGAAGACCAAAAGTCGGCCCAAACATTAAGAACTGATTAAGTCTGTAATTCTTGATGAGTATATTAAGACATTCCTAGGTTTCTAAAATAAGTTAACTGATGTTGTGTTCATTATGTTCATGGTTGGGTGACCTTATTTCTAGCGCCACAAAAACCTACGTGGATCTGTGGTTTCATACTTCCATATGGAGTTGACAATGGAGCAAACCACTTGTCACTAGGGTCCAGGGTCGGACTGGGTTGTCTGAGGCCCACAAGAAGGGTCAGGCCCCCCTTCAGCAAATACCTGTTAGCTGTTATCCCCATTATAGTAGCGCGTCCACTGCTGGACACAGACAGCCTCAGCCGGGCAGATCAAAGTGCGCCTGCGCAGGAGTGCAATGGAGGAATAACACAGGACGCGTCATGCACACGGGGATGGGAAGGAGGACGACGATCCACAAGATTGAGGTGGCGCTGGACCGAGAGCAGCGAAACCCATCAGACCGGACCGCCACCAGGTGATTATTATAAAGGAGTGTTCTATATTATACAGAGCGGCTTGAACTGTTATATACAGTATTCTAGAATGCTGTATATAAGGACTCACTGGTGGTGGCCGCAGCTCATTAGAGAAAAACCTGGTGACAGGTTCCCTTTAAATATTAATAAAAAAATACCTACATAGTTACATAGGTTGAAAAAAGCCCCGGTCCATCGAGTTCACTCTTCCTCCACCAGTTCTACATTATGTCACTAAATCATTTATAACCAACAATGTTTTGTGTAGTGAGGAAATAATCCAGCCCTGATATAAAGCTGTTATAGCATCTGCCATTACTGCCTCTTGTGGTCGGCATTCCACAGTCTGACTACTCTAACTGTAAAGAACCCTTTTAGCTGCTGGAATCGCTTTTCTTCCCTCGCAGTGAGTGCCCCCTCGTCCTTAGTGTTGTCTTTGGAAGGAATAAGTCATGAGCCGTACTTTATATTGACCACACATGTATTTATACATATAAATGAGATCTCCTCTGAGACGTCTTTTTTCACCTCTCATCATACGGGCGGCCTCCATTACTCATCATACAGGGGCCTCCATTACCCATCATATGGGTGGCCTCCATTACTCATCATACGGGCAGCCTCTATTACTCATCGCATGGGTGGCCTCCATTACCCATCATATGGGCGGCCTCCATTACCCATCAAACGGGTGGCCTCCATTACTCATCATACGGGCGGCCTCCATTAATCATCATACGGGCGACCTCCATTCCTTGTAATAATCTAGTTGCCGCCTTTGAACTGACTCTAACTTCTAAATTTCCTTTTTAAAATGTGGAGCCCAAAACTGGATCCCATATTCCAGATGTGGCCTTACAAGTGATTTAATCTCTTGTGGCGCCCTGGCCTAGCCAGGTCATCACATATAACATACAAACACCCCCACCCCCATTAGACAGGGACACCAGCCAAACAAAAATCCTTGTTGCCTCCCTCCATTGTCTGATGTCCACACCAGGTGGGGCGGAGCCAAGCGGTTGGCCCCACCCACCGAGGAGTTCACAGGCCTGGAGGCGAGAAAAGTGGCAGAACAGTGTTGGAGTTTGAGGAGTGAGGAGTAAGCACTTGGGTGTCTGGGTTTGTGGCCCAGGCACTAACAGCAAGGTTGGCAGACGGTGGTGGCCGTCTGCAGGAGTGGTGGAGCAACGCGGAATCGTAGGACCGGGGATGGGCGACGGCCTGCCGGTACCGACCGGGGAGTGAAGTGAAGCCAGCACACACAGGGAGGGCCATCGGACCCTGACCAGGCTTGGAGCCGCCGACAATAGTCAGATCTGCATGTGACTGGAACCCCAGGGGTTTCGCAACAGCAAAAGTCCTGATAGAAGGCAACAGCCCACACCGTGAGGGTATACAGCTACCGCCTAAGGCTAGAGACCCAAGGGCCAACGGGCTCCTCCGGTACCCATACACTGGGGAGCGGACTACCGTTGGGAATCCATAGTAGTCAGAAGGAGAACATCAAGGTGCAGGGAAAGACAGCCGCCATCACCTGTCCGGGGAGAAGCACTGCAGCTGGCTGCGGGACCCGTCCATCCAGCCGTTTGGTTTACCGAGGACTTTGTACCTTTCTTGCTGAGTGAGTACACCCGTGCCATCCGGCACCGTGCCTCGCTGTCCCTGCAACCCTGCACCTCACCAACCCTGCCTCCCCGTCACAACATCACCGGGCCCCGGGACCACCGACCCCTACCCACGGAGGGGGAAAACAACATCCCAGCTGCTCCTTACCATCGCTCCCGGGATCCCCGTCATCAGCAGCGGTGGTGCCTATCTTCACCACGACCCGTGGGTGGCGTCACGGACTAAATCCCCCAAACCAACCACTCCTTTCACTCACGGGCGAGGAGCGCCGCTCGAGTCTCCGGATCCGGCCCACCGCTCGAGCCACCGAGCAGCCGTCGCAGCAGCGCCAGACCCGAGCGTTAGCGAGAGTGCAGCAGCGACGGCGTCCTCCCCGCCCGCGACACTCTCTTTTTATATACTCTAAAATCTTGTTTGCTTTTGCAGCTGCTGCTGACATTGAGAGCTGCTGCTCAGCTTATTTGTACCCAGAATTCCCCGGTCTTTCACCTGTTCTGTAGTCCCGAGCTTGCTTCCATTCATTGTATACGCAGCTATAGGATGACACCGTCCTCGGTGCATTACTCCACATCTATCACCATCCCCTCTGTCCGGTGTCTGCACATTCCCACATCTTATCCAGATCTTTCTGTATTATTGTATCAGGGTCAGTTTATATTATCTTACATAGTTTGGTGTCATCAGCAAAGACTGACAATTTATTATCAATCCCATCCGCAAAGTCATTAATAAAGAGATTAAAAAGAACAGATCCCTGTGGTCCCCACTGCACCCAGTACAGATCCCTGAGGTCCCCACTGCTCCTAGAACAGATCCCTGTGGACTCTACTGCTCCCAGAATAGATCCCTGCAGTCCTCACTGCTCCCAGGACAGATCCCTGAGGTCCCTACTGCTCCCAGAACAGATCTCTGTGGTCCCCACTACTCCCAGCACAGATCCCTGTGGTCCCCACTGCTCCCAGAACAGATCCCTGTGGTCCCCACTGCTCCCAGAACAGATCCCTGTGGTCCCCATTGCTCCCAGAACAGATCCCTGTGGTCTCCACTGCTCTCAGAACAGATCCCTGTGGTCCTCACTGCTCCCAGAACAGATCTCTGGGGTCCCCACTACTCCCAGCACAGATCCCGGTGGTCCCCACTGCTCCCAGAACAGATCCCTGCAGTCCTCACTGCTCCCAGAACAGATCCCTGTGGTCCCCACTACTCCCAGCACAGATCCCTGTGGTCCCCACTGCTCCCAGCACAGATCCCTGTGGTCTCTACTGCTCTCAGAACAGATCCTTGCGGTCCTCACTGCTCCCAGAACAGATCCCTGCTGTCCCCACTGCTCCCAGAACAGATCCCTGCGGTCACCACTGCTCCCATAACAGATCCCTGTTGTCCCCACTGCTCCCAGGACAGATCCCTGTGGTCCCCACTGCTCCCAGAACAGATCCCTGTGGTCCCCACTGCTCCCAGAACAGATCCATGTGGTCCCCACTGCTCCCAGAACAGATCCCAGTGGTCCCCACTGCTCCCAGAACTGATCCCTGCGGTCCCCACTGCTCCCAAAACAGATCCCTGTGGTCCCCACTGCTCCCAGAACAGATCCATGTGGTCCCCACTGCTCCCAGAACAGATCCCAGTGGTCCCCACTGCTCCCAGAACAGATCCCTGCGGTCACCACTGCTCCCAGAATAGATCCCTGTTGTCCCCACTGCTCCCAGAACAGATCCCTGTGGTCCCCACTGCTCCCAGAACAGATCCCTGTGGTCCCCACTGTTCCCAGAACAGATCCCTGTGGTTCCCACTGCTCCCAGAACAGATCCCTGTGGTCCACACTGCTCCCAGAACAGATCCCGGTGGTCCCCACTGCTCCCAGAACAGATCCCTGTGGTTCCCACTGCTCCCAGAACAGATCACTGTGGTCCCCACTTCTCCCAGAACAGATCCTTGTGATCCTCACTACTTCCAGAACAGATCCCTGTGGTCCTCATAGAACCCCACATGCTGGTCAGACGCGTCCTATATTTCATGACTCCATGCTGTCTGTCAGTTATTATATTATTCTCTTTAATATATTGTTGCATGTCATCTCTTAACATGCCCTCCTTTGCAGGTTTTGCATTTTTTACCTATTCTGTATGAATTATGCACAATGCTTTTGTGACTTTGGGATTTCATTTCTGTTTTTCATCATTTCTTTTCTTAGTTAAATAAAACATGCAAAAAACTGCAATCTAATTACAATGAAATAATCCCCTATCCAGATGATAATTGGAGACATTGTAGCGCTGCTCACCGCAGCCGATGATAGAATTAGAGACACTAATTACACGGCAAAGTCTCCTGAAAATGACGGCACAATGCGGCCACCGCCACCGCCATCCACCAAGGGTTCAACACTTTAGTTTACTGACGATTCAACGCGTTTCTCCATAAAGACGAGACAATAGAATCAGTGTGCTTGTTACTAAGTAAACAGTTATGAGCAGAGGTGAACGAATATATTCAAGGAGAATTCAATTCTACTCGAATTTTACAAAAATCAGGATTCACTAAAGTGTAGATTTTTTTGTAAGTCACTGACATGAGGATTCAGCAAAACGTCAACCCCCATTTTGTGAAATCTTAAAGGGTCATCAAAAAAAATTAAAAATGTAAATAAAATATTTTATTTCCTGCACTATATTATATAGTAGTATATGTTGCAGTAAACAACAGCTGCAGGCTTATGCCGGAGGATTATCCTAGGGAGACGGCGCTCTCATGTTGATATGTGTTAAGTCCCTCTGTAAACTATAATATATGGCATCTCAGATTGTTTTAGTGTCAGTTCTTCCCTGTAATGCTCCATGTTGTGATAATGAAGAGAAAGATTTCTGTTTTTCCCAAGTAAAACAATTTATACTCCTACAATATCCAGATGCTGTGTACAATTCTCTGCTTTAGAGCACAGTTGGTAGTCAGTGACCCCTGAACCAAACCATTACAACCCTCTTAAGACTTGCGGCATCACCGGAACATCTTGTCATTAGAAGGTTTGCCTTGTTCTGGGCCACCAGCCGTGGACTACTAACGTGGCTGCTGGACCAGGGTTCTGCTCATATTTCTCTCAACTGCAGTGGTTCCATGTCTATTTACTGGAAGAGCATTTGTAGTATTTTATGTTTTAGAGCAATGAGCCTAACCATCCAGTAGGAGTAGGGGCTCTATCGTGAGACCATCATGATGTTCCCAGATTGTCCTCATGGCCTTATTTCCATGTGGGCGAGGGAAGGTGAGCCTTAAGCCCGCTTTACACACTACAATATATCTTACAATGTGTCGGCGGGGTCACGTCGTAAGTGACGCACATCCGGCATCATAAGGTACATTGTAGTGTGTAACAGCTACGTGCGATTGCGATTGAACGGTAAACCGTTCATCGCACGCACGTCGTTCATTCCTCACGAATTGAACATCAGATTGTTCATCATTCCCCGGGTAGCGCACATCGCAGTGTGTGACACCCCGGGAACGATGAACAGATCTTACCTGCCTCCTGCGGCTCCCGCCTGCAATGCGGAAGGAAGGAGATGGGCGGGATGTTTACGTCCCATTGAGCTTTGCCCCTCCGCTTCTATTGGCCGGCTGCTGCGTGACGTCGATGTGACGCCGAACGTCCCTCCCACTCCAGGAAGTGGACGTTCGCCGCCCACATCGAGGTCGTATGAACGGGTAAGTACGTGTGACGGGGGTTAATCGTTTGTGCGGCACATTCAACAAAATTGAACGTGCCGCACATACGATGGGGGCGGTTACGATCGCATACGATATCGTATGTGATATCGTAAGGTGTAAAGCAGGCTTTATACATGTGCATTTCAGTTCACTCTCCTGCAACCACCACCAGGATTGGAGAGATCTATCTATAGGATCTGTCATACCTCAGTGATTAAATAGGGAGAGAGGACCTCCGTCTCTCACTTCATTGATGATGTAATAAAGGTTTTCAAATCTGCCATTTCTGTAAATCGTATTTTTCTTTGCAGATTTGAACTTTCAAGTGTTTTTCACATCTGTAGCAAAGCTAAGACATGTCCAGCGTTGTTGCAATATTTTACACCCTTTCAACTAAATGGGGAAAAAAATGCATAAAAAGTGTATATTTTACCCAATGTTTTTCCTGTCAACAGTTTTTTAAGCAGAAAAATCTGCAGCAGATACTACACATGTGCACGTTGCCTTAAAGGATTTCTTCACTACTTGGACAACCCCTTCTGAATCCATATGTATCCCCTTTTTAAATACTCACCTCTAGTGCCAGTGTTGTTCCAGTGAAGTCGGCACTCGTGTACCAGTGTGAAAATCACACCATCCAGGCAAGTGGCAGGGATCTGTACAACTTTGCCATTTCTTGTATGATTTTGAGCTCTTCAACACTAGAACTACTGAGGTAGTCATTTTGACTACTTTGCACCATGTATTTCTATATAGGTGTCACGGGTCCAGTAGTTCTAGTGTTAACTCAATAGAAAGGCTTGGCACTTGGGTGGCTGTAAATTACGTCTCCAGGTTCGGCACTTGGGTGGCTGTAAATGACGTCTCCAGGCTCAGCAGTTGGGTGGTTGTAAATGACATCTCCAGGCTCCGCACATGTGTGGCTGTAAATGACATCTCCAAGCTTGGCACTTGGGTGGCTATAAATTATTTCTCCAGGCTCAGCACATGTGTGGTTGTAAATGATGTCTCCAGGCTTAGCACATGTATGGCTGTAGATGACGTCTCCAGGCTCCGCACATGTATGGCTGTAGATGACGTCTCCAGGCTCCGCACATGTATGGCTGTAGATGACGTCTCCAGGCTCACCACATGTATGGCTGTAAATGATGTCTCCAGGCTCAGCACATGTATGGCTGTAAATGACATCTCCAGGCTCCGCAAATGTATGGCTGTAAATGATGTCTCCAGGCTCCGCACATGTATGGCTGTAGATGACGTCTCCAGGCTCCGCACATGTATGGCTGTAGATGACGTCTCCAGGCTCCGCACATGTATGGCTGTAGATGACGTCTCCAGGCTCCGCACATGTATGGCTGTAGATGACGTCTCCAGGCTCCGCACATGTATGGCTGTAGATGACGTCTCCAGGCTCCGCACATGTATGGCTGTAGATGACGTCTCCAGGCTCCGCACATGTATGGCTGTAAATGATGTCTCCAGGCTCCGCACATGTATGGCTGTAGATGACGTCTCCAGGCTCCGCACATGTATGGCTGTAGATGACGTCTCCAGGCTCCGCACATGTATGGCTGTAGATGACGTCTCCAGGCTCAGCACATGCATGGCTGTAGATGACGTCTCCAGGCTCAGCACATGTATGGCTGTAAATGATGTCTCCAGGCTCCGCACATGTATGGCTGTACATGGCGTCAAAAGACTCGGCACTTGGGTGGCTGTAAATGACGTCTCCAGGCTCGGTACATGTGGCAGTGGAGACAGGAGGCTTTCCACATGTCAGACTAATCTGCACAGCCATTCCTCAAGACTCTACTAGTGTCACATAGATTTGAAAAGACGTAGCGTTGATATATTACATGGAGGACAAAATTAAAAGAAAATAAAAAAATGTATTTAATTTTGGATGTGAGACTGGACTGCAGCCTAAGCCTGTGTCCGCACTTTGCGTCGTCCTACTTGCAGTTCAAAACGCACCCTCTGGCAGTAATTGATTTTGCCAAAGTTGCTTTTGACCACAAAATAGCGCTAAAAACGCATGCGTATTTACCACGTTTTAGCCGCGGTTTTTGCGCTTTTTACATGCTTTTCCATTGCGTTTTGAAAGATGCGTTTTGAACATAAAGACACTGCTAAATAAAGTTTAAATAGTCAAACACAATGAAAAAAGGGGGAAAAAAAGGAACTCATATAATTATTGAAATGATAAAGAAAATAGTTATATTTCATAGAATTATAGCGGTTTTATACTATTTAGCGGTAGAATAGCATTAAATTTATATTTTTCATTAATTGAATTATCGGACTATGTGTGTGTGTAAAGAGACATATTATTCCATTATTGTGAAGTCAGAAAAGCATGCGGTTATGTCGTCCAAAACGCCTTCTTTCTGCAGCTAAAAAGCAGGTTAAACGCTTGATATTTCTTGCTTTTTGCAACTTCTCATAGACTTCAATGTTAGCAAAACGCAGCCCAAATAGCAAAAACAACTGACATGCTGCTTCTTTGAACGCATGGTTTTGGCCACAAAATATGCAAATTAAACGCTGCGTTTGGAAATGCAAAGTGCGGACAAGAAATCCCCATTTTCCATAGAGTTTGCTGGAAAATAAAAAAACATGTATTTTGGCATGAAAACGCTGCAGCTCAAAACGGACCTAAAAAGCAGCTGAAACGCAAAGTGCGGACACAGCCTAAATGTTTCCTTCCACTTGAATATATTGCCTAATTTACTGCAGCTGCTTATAGGTGTAAATCTGCTGTAAGTTTTGTAAGCTGTTATTCTTGGAATTGTGAGGCTGATAAACATTATTTCTGAACGGGCTCAGGTTGATTAAAAACTAAAAGTAATATTCACTCTTCGGCCTCTTCCATGATTTTTATCTTTTACGCAAAAACATGGACCTTTATTTCCCAATGTTTTTCATCCATTTTTCTCCAGAGGTTGGTCAGAGTCAGATGAGATCATCTCCTATAGATTGCAATGGTAATCGCTGTGCACTGATGCCATCCGTGGGCTGTTTGTTATTTTCATGGATCCGGAGACTTAGATCAAAAATGGACAAGTCACCATGAGTTTTTGTAACCCACTTGATCCCCAAAAAACACAGAAATGTGAACAGAGTCAGAGATTATAATGGTCTGATCCCTTTCACAAATTCTTCCTTTGCAGCTACAGATTATTATCAAAGTAATTACGGTCGCTCAATGTTTGGTTCATCCTTTAATGACCAGGGGATTTTTTGTTTTTGTATTTTTATTTTTCTCCTGTTGTTCCAAGAACCATAACTTTTATATTTTTCCTTATCATAGCGGTATTAGGGCTTGGGGTTTTTGCAGGACAAGTTATAATTCTGAACATCATTCATTTTACAATATAATGTTATTGAGTAACAAGAAAGCAAAATGTAACTGGAGATTAATCAGTGTTCACCGGAAAACCGGCAGAAAACACTGAAAAGATGCAAAACGTTTCCCAATCTTGACTTGCCCAATGATTTTGTGTTTTCTGATGTTGTCACACCAGGTGGAAGGTGAGCGGGGGAGGTGCAGGGCACAGGGACGCCCACCCTTCAAATTATCCAAAAGAGTCGGCGTTTTGTATGCCAGAAATGTTACTGTAGCCCCTGCAGTTCTGGAGCGGTGCACGGAAGGCGCAGACCACGGAGAGGGAGCATGAGAGTCACACAGGGGGGCACTTCTTAATTAATTAGTCGCATCATGCTCCAACGAGCATTTTTTGGGGGGGGAGAGGGGGGATATACAGTGGGTATGGAAAGTATTCAGACCCTTTTACATTTTTCACTCTGTTTCATTGTAGCCATTTGGTAAATTCAAGCAATTTCATTTTTTTTCTCATGAATGTACACTCTGCCCCCCATCCCCCATCGTGACAGAAAAAAAACAGTTGTATAGAAATTTTTGCAAATTTATTAAGCAAGAAAAACTGAAATATCACATGGTCATAAGTATTCAGCCCCTTTGCTCAGTATAACACATGGTGATAAGTATTCAGCCCCTTTGCTCAGTATAACACATGGTGATAAGTATTCAGCCCCTTTGCTCAGTATAACACATGGTGATAAGTATTCAGCCCCTTTGCTCAGTATAACACATGGTGATAAGTATTCAGCCCCTTTGCTCAGTATAACACATGGTGATAAGTATTCAGCCCCTTTGCTCAGTATATCACATGGTCATAAGTATTCAGCCCCTTTGCTCAGTATATCACATGGTCATAAGTATTCAGCCCTTTGCTCAAACACACATATGTAAGTCCCACACTGTCCATTTCCTTGTGATCCTCCTTGAGATGGTTTTCCTCCTTCATTGGAGTCCAGCTGTGTGTAATTACACTGATAGGGCGTGCGTTTCATCAGTATTATACCTCAGTATTTGGTCGGTATTTTACATCAGCATTTGGTCAGTATTTTACCTCAGTATTTGGTCAGTATTTTACCTCAGTATTTGGTCAGTATTTTACCTCAGTATTTGGTCAGTATTTTACCTCAGTATTTGGTCGGTATTTTACCTCAGCATTTGGTCAGTATTTTACCTCAGCATTTGGTCAGTATTTTACCTCAGCATTTGGTCAGTATTTTACCTCAGTATTTGGTCAGTATTTTACCTCAGTATTTGGTCAGTATTTTACCTCAGTATTTGGTCGGTATTTTACCTCAGTATTTGGTCAGTATTTTACCTCAGCATTTGGTCAGTATTTTACCTCAGCATTTGGTCAGTATTTTACCTCTGTATTTGGTCAGTATTTTACCTCAGCATTTGGTCAGTATTTTACCTCAGCATCTGGTCGGTATTTTACCTCAGCATCTGGTCGGTATTTTACCTCAGCATCTGGTCGGTATTTTACCTCAGCATTTGGTCAGTATTTTACCTCAGTATCTGGTCAGTATTTTACCTCAGCATTTGGTCAGTATTTTACCTCAGCATTTGGTCAGTATTTTACCTCAGCATTTGGTCAGTATTTTACCTCAGTATTTGGTCAGTATTTTACCTCAGTATTTGGTCGGTATTTTACCTCAGTATTTGGTCAGTATTTTACCTCAGCATTTGGTCAGTATTTTACCTCAGTATTTGGTCAGTATTTTACCTCAGCATCTGGTCGGTATTTTACCTCAGCATCTGGTCGGTATTTTACCTCAGCATTTGGTCAGTATTTTACCTCAGCATTTGGTCAGTATTTTACCTCAGCATCTGGTCGGTATTTTACCTCAGCATCTGGTCGGTATTTTACCTCAGCATTTGGTCAGTATTTTACCTCAGCATTTGGTCGGTATTTTACCTCAGTATCTGGTCGGTATTTTACCTCAGTATCTGGTCAGTATTTTACCTCAGCATTTGGTCGGTATTTTACCTCAGGATTTGGTCGGTATTTTACCTCAGGATTTGGTCGGTATTTTACCCTCAGCATTTGGTCGGTATTTTACCCTCAGGATTTGGTCGGTATTTTACCCTCAGCATTTGGTCAGTATTTTACCTCAGGATTTGGTCGGTATTTTACCTCAGGATTTGGTCGGTATTTTACCTCAGGATTTGGTCGGTATTTTACCTCAGGATTTGGTCGGTATTTTACCTCAGGATTTGGTCAGTGTTTTACCTCAGCATTTGGTCAGTGTTTTACCTCAGGATTTGGTCAGTATTTTACCTCCGTGTTTGTAGCCTATACCAGGAGGGGGTGATAAATACAGCACTGGAGCTCTTGTATCTATTATATGTTGATTGTTCCTCTCCTGGTTTTTAGCTACAAATACTGTGATAAAAAAACTCACCGAATACTCAATGTGTGACTGCAAACCCTGCACCTACTACACTGGTCGTTAGGCCTTGTGCACATGTTGAGTATTTGGTGAGTTTTTACCTCAGTATTTGTAGACTATACAAGGAGGGGGTGATGAATCCAGGAGCAGGGGATGAATTCGGCAGTGGTGCTCGTTCGTCTATTACATGTCTTCTCTGATTGCTCCTCTCCTGGTTTTGGCTACAAATAAAATACTGACAGTAATATAATTTATCCTGAAGAAGAAGCCGGTCGGCTTTGAAACGCGTAGACAATAATATTATTATCTGTATCCGGACTCTTTCGTCTTCCTTACGGCAGCGCAGGAGAAATTAACCCTTCTATTTTGAGCTAATGTTGCAAAACATTCAGTAAATATCTTATGGTTTGTGCGTGGGAGGTAATGCAGAGGTATGGTAAGTAAAGCACGGCTCCTCTGGTATCTTGGTGAGTGTACTGGTAGGATCCAAACTCATATATAACCAGGCACTCCAAGATGGGGACTAAACTGGATTTATTTTTGAAAGCAGCAGTATTCTTTGTGTGAATATGCCTCTCATAAGAGCAATGGACACCGTGTGTGCACTGTACACCTAGATCACATGCAGCCTTTTATCTGCACCATGGAACTGATGAAGGTCTATGCTTAGACTGAAACGTCTTCACACTGGAATCTGCTGCCTTCAGAAATAAATCCTATTTTGTACACACCTTGGAGTGCCAGGTTATGTTGCCATGTAGTGCAGAGGTAGTCATTACATCTGGTCCCTGAAGACTGACGTTCTTCTACAATAAAATATTGCCATCTGATTTTTTTTTCACAGACCTCAAGATTTTCATTATTGAGTTTAATTCGGATCAACGTCGGACGTCTCCACAATCATGGAGGACTACACGGTGCACTAAAAAGTCAAAGACGTGAACAGCCCCATAAAAATGTCATCGGTAGAAGTGCTATCCGTGAAAAACATGGATAACATGGAAATTGTTCAAATGCAAAAAACTGACATGAGACTGAGCCGCTATAGACCGCGGCCCCAGCTGTGTTTGGAGCCTTTAAGGCTATGTGTCCACGGGAGAATGTAGCTGCGGATTTTTCTGCATCAAAATCCGCGGCTTTCCTGCAAAATCCGCACCTTTTCAAAGGTGCGGATTTACCGCGGAATTGCCGCGGATTTGATGCGCATTTTGGTGCGGATTTTTTTTTTTTTTTTTTCCCCCAATTTTAAAGCCAAAATCCGGATGAAAATCCGCAACAATAATTGACATGTTGCAGATTTTTCCGGATCAATATCCGCACGAAATCCGCTGCGGAAAAATCCGCAGCATGGGCACAGCATTTCCAAAATGCCATAGAAATGGCTGGGAAGTGCCGCTGCTGCAGATTTTCGGGAAATCCACGGCTTTTCTGCGAGAAATCCGCGGCAAAATCCGCGCATTTTCCGCAGCGTGGACACATAGCCTAATTACCTCCTCGAAAGTGAAGTATTTCATAAAGCACAGAGAGGATTATGTACAGGACACAGCCAGGAATGTTATTAACGTCTGCTCCAGCACTTTCCTTCCACCCTACGTTGCATCCAGGTCATATTAGTGTGTCCCATTAGATTTGCATCTTTATTTTATTTACGAAACCTTTGTCACACGTGTCACTTGATGGGGGTCGACATTTCCACAAAAAGGTATGGTACAAACCCTTCCCAGAGTAGATACATAAACGTGTGAAGTCCTGTCACGTGTGTGTATTTGTGAATCTAGAATTCTGGTGTTTACTAACATTTTACTGACTGCCTTGATATCTTCTTATATTTCAGGAGCTTTCCTCATTCCTTACGTGGTGTTCTTTATATTCTGTGGGATACCCGTGTTCTTCTTGGAAACGGCGCTGGGGCAATTTACCAGTGAAGGCGGGATAACGTGCTGGAGGAAAGTCTGCCCCTTGTTTGAAGGTAGACTATGACTTTTCATTTCACTGATGGTAGTCAGGACAGGTCTTCAGCATAGAACATTACATGTTTCCTACAGTGGCAAAAATAATCAAAAATTCTGCTTTTTGTGAGTAATTAAACAAAAACAAAAAATATTTTATACATTTGTAAATTAGCAACCTGAACAAACTGAGGCCAGTTTCACATTTCCAACATTCACGATCTGGGCTTGGATTTTGATGTTTGGACTGGCTGTGGCCTCTTGACCTGAACGCAGCCTCATTTTCATGCATGTGGCTGTGAAGTCAGGACGCCCTGGACCGGCCCGGACAGTGAGGTCTGTGCTTGCACCGTGCATGTAGGACGTCTGGAGACCGGCTTTACGCTGATGAGCCATAACATTACAACTAGAGATAAGAGAATCAATTCATAGGGCTCCGAATCTCCTTGCCTTCTGGCGCTCAGGTTTTCTTTTGATTACCTGGGCTGGCGCAACGTTCTGTGTGCATCATGCCACAATATTGACATCACAGCAGCAAGGAGATTGGCAGGGCTCCCATCCAGCTCTCACAGAATACTGACCTGGCAGATGGACTGAGTCCTGAATATCGATTTGCAAGTGAATAATAATTGTCATCCAGTTACAAATGCAGCTGTTGGGGTTTGATCCCATGACGCTGGCAGTGCTGAAGTTTCACCCATCCAAGGTGAGCCATTGCCTCCATGATTTTGCATCACAACTGTTCAGCCATTAGCAAACCATGTGAGGGCAGAGTTTCTGGGGGCCGGCCAGACACACCGTTCAGTACGTTCAGTATCCTTGTAGAGGAAAGTAGGCATCAAGTGAACAGTCACTCCATGGGTTGATTTGCTAGAAAAAAAAATCAACAAATTAAGTGTCTGAGTGATTTTGACAAAGACCAAGTGTTGCGGGCGGGGGCCAGACCGCAGCTAAGGGGCCGCTTGGGGACCCTCGGATGTGGGGCTTTGCTGTGGCTTGAGTGGGGACCGGAGCTGGGCTCGAGCAGCGGTCCACCGCCCACAAGTGAAAAGGGGGTTATTTACAAGGGAGGTTGTCTGTGACGCCACCCGTGGGTTGCGGTGATAGATGGTGACACCGCCGCTGCCTGGATATGGGGGTGCCCGGGGCTGATGGAGCAGGGCAGCTAGGTGGGATCCCCTCCACGGGTAGGAGAGTGGTAGTCCCGGGGCCCAGTGTCTCTGTGCAGGTTATGGTGATGGCTGGCGTTTGCGCCCCCGGATGGACCGGGGGATGTTGGGTTACTCACGAGTAAATGAATCACACGAGTCCTTTGGTAAACCAAGGTGCTGGTTTCAGGTCGGCTGTGTGACCTAGTTAAGGGAAGGTGTTATGCAGGGGCCTAATGTGTGACTACCTGGTTTTGCCAGGGCGTCACACCAAGGGTTAGATGACAGAGTCAGAGCATTTAAAAAGTGGTGGGTAATCTGGAATGCTGGGATGGTATGCAGGGTTACTAAATACTAAAGTGGTCCAAATACTAGTGGGGGAATTGGCACAGGATCATTGGTGCCCAAGGTTTATTGATGATCTTAGGAAACCTATCTAGATTGCTCCAAGAGATATCATGATGTAAATGCCATAGGAATTAGTAAATGCCAGCAAGCCAGATACCGGATTTACTAGTCCCTAGTGGTTTTGTTTGGTTGTTATAAAGAACTGGACTGCAAGGCGGACCATGGCAGCACAAATCACATTCTATGATGTCGTATCATTATTCCTCCTGCTTCTTAATACATAAAGTGGACTGTTTACTGTCCCCAGTGCCACCCTGATGGCTGGAAGTAAGTGACTGAAGGGAGAACACAGTGTCATTTTCTCCCTGCAGCCGCACATCCCTTTACATTGTCTGAGATGTTTAAATGTTTCTGCAGTTTCCTCTAAACCATTGTCCGTGATAGAGTCTATCACTAGTTATGTCTTTCCTTTCACTTTTTCCTTGTAGGTATCGGTTATGCCACCCAGGTGATTGAAGCCCATTTAAATGTCTATTACATCATTATATTAGCTTGGGCAATTTTCTATTTATTTAATTGCTTTTCTGCGGAGTTGCCCTGGGCCACATGTGGACATAAGTGGAATACAGGTAAAACTATTATTTCACATTTTATAGAAATAAAAATGTTACAAGTGTGACAAATCCTTTACAGACTTGTGTTCATGAAATTCCACTTTATTTTAATATTTGAGCCTTATAATGCAGACTATTATAGGGGCCGTGTTACACATTTTGGTTTGCAGGACTTGATGACTTTTCTGGGAAACTCCCGGTCACGCCGGCATTTCTCTTAGTCTTCTGCAGGAGAAATGTGGTATTATCCGGTACATTTGGATGAATATCTAACCAGGCAGGATAATGTATGATTTTCTCTAGTTAAACAAAAAGGTAAAAAGTGATAATTATTTCCTGGAGGTCGTCAATAATTAATCTTAGTAAATCACCGCAGGCAAAGAACTTTGAACCCTTAGGAATTGATGCAAAAAGCAGCTAAGCCACCACCAAACTTCTGACGTGTCACGATGACAGGCTAAAAGTTGTATAAAATTTTAGAAATGTATGCATAGCCTTACAGGATTGCTCTAAAGTTTTATCTTCAGGAGTGAGCTGCTTCCAGGCTGCCAACTTGCTGTTTGTCAGGGAGCGGTGCGCTCCTGAAGAATGACCGGTCAGACGAGCGGCATCGATCACTGGGCTCAATTGAGCCCTCGCTGATGCTGCATGATGATGATTTGTAAATAAGATATGATTGCTAAAGTTACTCGTTTGTAATTCCATTAGTGATGATGAGACGATCCATTTAACTGTTTATTTAAGATGTGACACATTGGAAGATGACGAGCACAAGACCTCAACTCCATTTTCCAGTCAGAATAGGGTTAAATTGACTAGAAACACATTTTGCCAAAAGGCAACAAGAGGCACCATAACAAAGACCAATATAAATTAGCTTTCATTTTATCGATTAATATGTGACCACATTCTGTATGTAAAAGCACAGGTAGCAGGGCGGTATATTACTATTATTAATAATAATGATAATAATAACAGCCTCACAGTCATTAGCATTATGATGGGGGGTGTCTCACAGAGACTAGAATTCAAGTATTAAATGGCTGCAGACCGTTCCCTGTTACGAGGGGGACCCGGGGAAGCGTGCCAAGATGGAGAATGGACAGCTTCCGCCGGTCAAGGTCCACTGTGCGGTGTAAGGGACCGCTGCTATGGTCAGGAAAGAGTGAGCGGGTTGCTGCTAGTGATCGTCTGGAACGTCACAGACGATCTATGTACACCGGTCCGCCCTAACCCGTGAGGGTTGTATGGCTCGGGGCTTCTCGTACGGTGTACCTGTTGCACGGGGACGCACAGAGGTGCCTACACACGTGTGCCAGCGGGAGTCACAGGAATATGGCACGGGGGTAGCACAGAGGTGCCCACGCACGTGTGCTTCAGAAACCAAGTGAGTCCGACAGAGACTCGAGGAGCTCACCTGGGACAGGAACACAGCCTGCTAAACGGGATACTGCCGGAGCAGCAAGGCAGGGACAAGACCTGCAAACTAGGTGCTGCCTGAGCAGCAAGGGCAAAGCCCACAAAAGACAATAATGCCTAAGCAGTGGCGTGGCAGCACGCTGCCAGACATCCAAACATAGAAGGACGGTCGCGCACCGCCATGATGGCAGGGGGAGCTTTTAAGGAGGTGTAGCTCTACCCAAGGGCGGGCGCGAGACGGGCGTGACCCAATCAGGGTTCGTGACGTCCTGGCCCAGCCAGTCAGGATTCAGCACATCACCAGCCTCGTCATGGGGCCGTGTGATATCAGTGAGGGAATCAGAAGAGGTCACGTGGAGCACATGCTCATCTTCCTGCCTCTGGGTCATAAAGGCGGGATCCCCGGTTTCACAATGTGCAGAGACATGGGAAGTCTTGCTGCTTCCCTGAGCATCTATTCTTTGCACACTGCGCAACCTCCCAGAGCCTCCGTGATGCTGAGCAGGAGAGCTCGTGGCAGGCAAGGGATGGGAGACCGCTCCATTCCTTGCAAGGCGAGAACCACTAGGTGTCACCCTTCTGCTGGCTGTGTCTCTGAGAAGGCAACTCCTGCAGACTGCGCAGTCTCCCAGACCTTTGGTGCTGCTGAGCAGGAGGGCTCGTGGCCGACAAGGAATGGGGGACCACCTCATTCCTTGCAATAAGAGAGCCACGACGTGTAACTGTTCCCTATCCATCCTCCTGTTTCAGTTATCACTAACCTGTATCTGCATATTAAGGAGATTCAGCTACTAGCCTCCCCAACATGTTTTGCCATGGCTTGCTTCATCAGGGGACTGTGACGCGCCCACGGGGTCTTGTGGTTACCCCTCACCCGGGCTGCTGTTCTTTTACTGGGTCGCCGTGATGGCCTTGCCCAGTTCCGTGACCCCGGCGGTGTCAATAAAGCTGGGGATGGGGATCGATGGGGTAGTTGTTCGTGACGTCACCTGTGGTGTGCAGCCAATTGTTAGCCACCGCTGCGGGAGCTCTCTCTTCTCGGGTGGATGGTAATGCAGCTCGGGTGTCACAGCTCTCCACAGGCAGAGCTTGGCTCCAGAGAGGATGATAGGAGTGGTAGTCACCTATGACGAAGGGGCGCGATGTTGGAAGCGCCAGCAGAAACGGGATGACACAGAGGGTGCAATTCAAGTTCTTTACTCACTGGTTCTTGGATGTGTCACCCTCAGAGATCAATGTGGAATATTCTCCTGATGAACTCCACTTTCATATGAAGTATGACTTAATGTTTTTCCTTATCTGTTTGAGGGACAAGGTATAAATATGCACTAAGCTTTTTGAGTGGCAGGTTGTTTAGGAATTATACGCTTTTTATGAGACCCAACTTGACCTAACCTGGAGAGGGAAGGTGAGGATAAGGAAAAGGGAGAGCCGCCGAGGAATGGGGGCATCAATTAAATTAGGATGTACTCCATTGGCAGGCAGAAACATATGTAACTAGGGTGAGAAAGGTTACCCCCCCCCCCCCTTGTTTCTAATCACCTAATAACAAATTTATTATTCCACTGTTTTAAAGTTGTCTCATTGATTGTGGACTATATCTGTAGCAACCCTCATGGAATTTTATTCACCTATGGTTGTTTGTGTTTTTGTTTGGTTTTTAATGCATACTAATAAAATGTAATCTTTAATAAATAAAATTTTGCACGGTGTATACAGGAATCTAACAATCAGTGGTGATATACACAGAGAGCTGAAAACCAGTGGTGAAGGCGGGGTTATACACAGGAAGCTGCCAATCAGTGGTGAGAGCGGGGTTATACAGACACAGCTAGGTCTGCAACAGAGAAAATAGGGATTCTGGGAAAAGTGGATTATTCATTCCACTAAGTGATACATTGCCGGAATCAGGCCCCCTACATCCTGCTGCACTCAGATTCTATAGCAAAGTCACTAAGTGATTCCCTATCCACAGCCAGTGGCGTACCGTCCATAGAGGCAGACCACGCCACTGCTACGGGGCCTGTGAGGTGGAGGGGCCCGGAGGCAGCTGCCCGCTGTGCGTACATTTTCACTTTCATGCCCCCGTGGCGTCACCAAGCAGCTGATTAAGGCCGCTGGGTACCCGCACTGATTCTATAGCTGCAGGCTGGCTGCCATGCAGAGATGCAGTCTCACTCACTGCACACTGTGCGCGGCCTGTGCTGAAGAGGAGGGAGTGGCCAGGCAGCTTCCTCTTCCAGTCACAGAGCAGTGAGAGATGCCAGGGGAAAAACAGCCAATCAGGAGAGGGGGTGGAGCTTCTTCAGTACAGCGCGGGAGAAACAAAGATGAACAGGAAAACAGAGTAGAGACCATAGAAAAGAGAGAAGATCAAACAAAGCATTAAAAACAGTGAGAAGCAGAGAACAGAAGGAATAGAAAGAGAAAGGAGAGGAGGAGACGCCAGGAGGACTGACAGGAAGTGCAGCAGTGAGGCCGGAGCCACTGACCATCTCTCACATCACAGGAGCAAGTATTATAATGTACAAATGTCTGTCTGTAACTACAGAAAGTGCCCTGAGCTGTGCCATCACTGTGTGTGTGTGTGTGCTGCTCCTGAGCTGTGCCGTGTGTGTGTGTGTGTGTGTGCTGCTTCTGAGCTGTGCCGTGTGTGTGTGTGTGTGCTGCTTCTGAGCTGTGCCGTGTGTGTGTGTGGCTGTGTTTGTATGTGTGTGTGTTGCTCCTGTGCTGTGCCATCACTGTGTGTGTTGTGGCTGGCTGTGTGTGTGTGTGTGTGTGTGTGTGTGTGTTGTTGCTGTGTGTATGTGTTGCTCCTGTGCTGTGCCATTACTGTGTGTGTGTGGCTGTGGCTGTGGATGTGTGTGTGTGTGTGGGTGTGGCTGCATGTGTGGCTGTGGCTTTGTGTGTGTATGTGTGGCTGTGGCTGTGGCTTTGTGTGTGTGTGTGTGGCTGCGTGTGTGGCTGTGGCTTTGTGGGTGTGTGTATGTGTAGCTGCGTGTGTGGCTATGGCTTTGTGTATGTGTGGCTGTGGGTGTGGCTGCGTGTGTGGCTGTGGCTTTCTGTGTGTGTGTATGTGTGGCTGTGGCTTTGTGTGTGTGTGGCTGTGGCTTGGTGTGTGTGTGTGTGTGTGTGTGTGTGTGTGTGGCTGTGTGGGTGTGGCTGCGTGTGTGGCTTTGTGTGTGTGTGTGTGTGTGGCTGTGGGTTTGTGTGTGTGTGGCTGCGTGTGTGGGTTTGTGTGTGTGTGGCTGCGTGTGTGGCTGTGGCTTTGTGTGTGTGGCTGTCGGTTTGTGTGTGTGGCTGTGGGTTTGTGTGTGTGTGTGTGTGGCTGTGTGTGTGTGTGGCTGCGTGTGTGGCTGTGGCTTTGTGTGTGTGTGGCTGTCGGTTTGTGTGTGTGTGGCTGCGTGTGTGGCTGTGGGTTTGTGTGTGTGTGTGGCTGCGTGTGTGGCTGTGGCTTTGTGTGTGTGGCTGTCGGTTTGTGTGTGTGTGTGGCTGCGTGTGTGGCTGTGGGTTTGTGTGTGTGTGGCTGCGTGTGTGGCTGTGGCTTTGTGTGGGTGTGGGTTTGTGTGTGGCTGTGGGTTTGTGTGTGTGTGTGGCTGTGTTGGTGTGGCTGCGTGTGTGTGTGGCTGTGGCTGTGTGTGTGTGGCTGTGGGTTTGTGTGTGTGTGTGTGGCTGCGTGTGTGGCTGTGGCTTTGTGTGTGTGGCTGTGTGGGTGTGGCTGCGTGTGTGGCTGTGGCTTTGTGTGTGTGTGTATGTGTGTGTGGCTGTGGGTTTGTGTGTGTGTGGCTGCATGTGTGGCTGTGGCTTTGTGTGTGTGGCTGCGTGTGTGGCTGTGGCTTTGTGTGTGTGGCTGCGTGTGTGGCTGTGGGTTTGTGTGGCTGTGTGTGTGTGGCTGCGTGTGTGGCTGTGGGTTTGTGTGTGTGTGGCTGCGTGTGTGGCTGTGGGTTTGTGTGTGTGTGTGTGTGTGTGTGGCTGTGTGTGTGTGGCTGCGTGTGTGGCTGTGGCTTTGTGTGTGTGTGTGGCTGTCGGTTTGTGTGTGTGTGGCTGCGTGTGTGGCTGTGGCTTTGTGTGTGTGTGTGGCTGCGTGTGTTGGGGCTGTGGGTTTGTGTGTGTATGTGTGGCTTTGTGTGTTGGGACTTTGTGTGTGTGTGGTGTGTGGCTGTGGCTTTGTGTGTGGCTGTGTGTGTGTGCCTTTGTGTGTGTGGGTGTGTGTATGTTTGGCTTTGTGTGGCTGTGGCTTTGTGTGTGGCTGTGTGTGGGTGTGTGTGTGGCTGCGTGTGTTGGGGCTGTGGGTTTGTGTGTATGTGTGGCTTTGTGTGTGTGGCTGTGTGTGTGTGTGTGGCTGCGTGTGTGGCTGTGGCTTTGTGTGTGGGTGTGTGTGTGTGGCTGCGTGTGTTGGGGCTTTGTGTGTGTGTGTGTGTGTGTGTGTGTGGCTGCGTGTGTTGGGGCTTTGTGTGTGTGTGTGTGTGTGTGTGGCTGCGTGTGTTGGGGCTTTGTGTGTGTGTGGGTGTGTGTGTGTGGCTGCGTGTGTTGGGGCTTTGTGTGTGTGTGTGTGTGTGTGTGTGTGGCTGCGTGTGTTGGGGCTGTGGGTGTGTGTGTGGGTGTGTGTGTGGCTTTGTGTGTGTGTGGCTGCGTGTGTTGGGGCTGTGGGTGTGTGTGTGGCTTTGTGTGTGTGTGGCTTTGTGTGTGTGTGGCTGTGGCTTTGTGTGTGTGTGGCTGTGGCTTTGTGTGTGTGGTGTGTGTGTGTGTGTGGCTGCGTGTGTTGGGGCTGTGTGTGTGGCTGTGGCTTTGTGTGTGTGTGTGTGTGTGTGTGTGTGTGTGGCTGTGTGTGTGTGTGGCTGTGTGTGTGTGTGGCTGTGTGTGTATGTGTTATATATGTGCTTTGTGGAGTTTTCCTGTATTTCCTAATGCTATAAAGGGGGTCATAATCCTTACCATTAAATGGGGGAGACAGATGTGAAAATGTATATTGTGTGTAGTGAGGGGCACGAAGAAGGACATTGCTACTTTAGGCCAAGTTCACATATTGCAGATTTTTTGGGGCATTTGCGGTGTGAGTCCACTGGTCTTGGTGCAGTGGACTCTGCTCAGTAACAGGAGGGTGATTATATTCAGACTCTATGTGGTGATATTTGCTCATGGAGTGGCGGCATTATTTTGCAATGTATTATTGGCCTTGGTATGGTGGGTGTTGTTCAGTAACACTGTGTAGTATGTATTATTTCTAACTATAACCTGCCCGCAGTAACGTGTGCCGGCCCCAGTAGCATGTATGATGATTATTATGTTATTATTTTGTTGTAATTTGTTGTTTTTTTTGTTTATTCTATTGGGAGGGGGGGCCCATTCAGACTTTTTGCTATGGGGCCCCATATTTTCTATATACGCCCCTGTCCACAGCAGAGGGGATAACTTCCCAATCATTGGGAATTGAACTGCCATGGCACCCAAAAATCTTTGAGAACCTGAAGAGCCCCCCCAAAAATGAATGGTATTGTATCATGCACACTCCATTCATTCTTAAATGGGAGCAGCGGAGACTACAAAACGCTGCATTCTCACATTACAATGAATGCAGCGGCAATGCACATGTGCGATCTCCATTCAGCCGGAGCAGTGCACAGCCCAGTTCTCTGGATTATTGGGGGCCGTAGAGGTTGGACCCACAGCTATTGGGCAGTCATCCCCTATTCTGTAAATAAGGGATAACTTTCCAACTTGGGAAGACCCCTTTAAATAAAAAGTTCTTATAAAAGATAATGTTTCTGGACCATTCCCAAATTCTTAAACTTATAACAAAATACCCTGATAAACCACCACAGACTAATTGTTTTATTTGTGCCGTAAATAAAGTAATAAAAATAACATGCTTAAAAAAATATTTACTAATAGTATTAATTTTAAATTAATTCTAATACTAAAAAATAATTCAAAAATAAACATTTAATTGTATTTTTTTAACTTTTAATGCTAAAGCTCTATTTATGAGAAGCCAATGCCCATGAGAGGTAAATCGCTTGTATCAGTCGTTCTATTTTGCAATGTTTTTTGCTTTGTACTTAGTAACAAGTAAAGCCAAATGAAGACGTCTCCGCTTTCTGTCTGATTTCTTTGCCTTGTGGCTTTCAGTTTAATAACAGCCATTGAAAGGAAGTCAGAATAACCTTCACAACTATTTATATTTGCGATAGTTCAAGGAGTAGAAAATGTCACATTCGCCGCACAGACAAGATACAAATGACCCAGTTACTACTTGGAGACGTTTTCGCGTAGTCTCGATTCTCTGAACATAGATTTATTAGAACATTATTAAAAATGAAAACTTTTCAGTTCTTTCCAGTGCGGCGATCGTTCTGCGTCTGGTCCGATGCTCGCCGGCGGTCCTTACAAATGACTACGCAAATTCCAGGGAGTGCGCGTTCAAATGTCTCACTTTATACAGAAAATATTACATTATTTGGTAACAATATGTAAGTCCCTTATACTAAATAAAAATATTTCTAAATAAATTGCACCTTTCTGTATCTGACCCATCATTCTCAGGCAAGTTTTATTTTATGTGTATTAGTTTCTTTTCCCATCAATGTAACCATACATTTCTATATGTAGTCAAATGGCAAACCTTCTCCCCCGCAATTATATATACGTACATACCGTATATGTTTATAGATAGATAGATACAAATATAAAATAAAAAAAAAATATATATAATATACAGTTAGGTCCAGAAATATTTGGACAGTGACACAAGTTTTGTTATTTTAGCTGTTTACAAAAACATGTTCAGAAATACAATTCTATATATAATATGGGCTGAAAGTGCACACTCCCAGCTGCAATATGAGAGTTTTCACATCCAAATCGGAGAAAGGGTTTAGGAATCATAGCTCTGTAATGCATAGCCTCCTCTTTTTCAAGGGACCAAAAGTAATTGGACAAGGGACTCTAAGGGCTGCAATTAACTCTGAAGGCGTCTCCCTCGTTAACCTGTAATCAATGAAGTAGTTAAAAAGGTCTGGGGTTGATTACAGGTGTGTGGTTTTGCATTTGGAAGCTGTTGCTGTGACCAGACAACATGCGGTCTAAGGAACTCTCAATTGAGGTGAAGCAGAACATCCTGAGGCTGAAAAAAAAGAAAAAATCCATCAGAGAGATAGCAGACATGCTTGGAGTAGCAAAATCAACAGTCGGGTACATTCTGAGGAAAAAGGAATTGACTGGTGAGCTTGGGAACTCAAAAAGGCCTGGGCGTCCACGGATGACAACAGTGGTGGATGATCGCCGCATACTTTCTTTGGTGAAGAAGAACCCGTTCACAACATCAACTGAAGTCCAGAACAGTCTCAGTGAAGTAGGTGTATCTGTCTCTAAGTCACCAGTAAAGAGAAGACTCCATGAAAGTAAATACAAAGGGTTCACATCTAGATGCAAACCATTCATCAATTCCAAAAATAGACAGGCCAGAGTTACATTTGCTGAAGAACACCTCATGAAGCCAGCTCAGTTCTGGAAAAGTATTCTATGGACAGATGAGACAAGGATCAACCTGTACCAGAATGATGGGAAGAAAAAAGTGTGGACAAGAAAGGGAACGGCACATGATCCAAGGCACACCACATCCTCTGTAAAACATGGTGGAGGCAACGTGATGGCATGGGCATGCATGGCTTTCAATGGCACTGGGTCACTTGTGTTTATTGATGCCATAACAGCAGACAAGAGTAGCCGGATGAATTCTGAAGTGTACCGGGATATACTTTCAGCCCAGATTCAGCCAAATGCCGCAAAGTTGATCGGACGGCGCTTCATAGTACAGATGGACAATGACCCCAAGCTTACAGCCAAAGCTACCCAGGAGTTCATGAGTGCAAAAAAGTGGAACATTCTGCAATGTCCAAGTCAATCACCAGATCTTAACCCAATTGAGCATGCATTTCACTTGCTCAAATCCAGACTTAAGACGGAAAGACCCACAAACAAGCAAGACCTGAAGGCTGCGGCTGTAAAGGCCTGGCAAAGCATTAAGAAGGAGGAAACCCAGCGTTTGGTGATGTCCATGGGTTCCAGACTTAAGGCAGTGATTGCCTCCAAAGGATTCGCAACAAAATATTGAAAATAAAAATATTTTGTTTGGGTTTGGTTTATTTGTCCAATTACTTTTGACCTCCTAAAATGTGGAGTGTTTGTAAAGAAATGTGACAATTCCTACAATTTCTATCAGATATTTTTGTTCAAACCTTCAAATTAAACGTTACAATCTGCACTTGAATTCTGTTGTAGAGGTTTCATTTCAAATCCAATGTGGTGGCCTGCAGAGCCCAACTCGCCAAAATTGTGTCACTGTAAGATTTCTGGACCTAACTATGTATGTATGTATGTGTGTGTGTGTGTGTGTGTGTGTGTGTGTGTGTATATATATATATATATATATATATATATATATATATATATATATATATATATATATATATATATATATATATATATATAAAATTTATATGTTTAATTACATTGTAATTGTACCGACCTGTGGAGTCTTCTTGATATTTTTTACAATAGACACCATAAAAGCAAAACAAACAAAAAAAAAATGGAAAAATAGGACATTTTTTGCCATTTGCCATTTTTTTTTTTTTTTTACCATTTAGTTGGTGAAAACAGTTTAGGAATTTCTAAAAATAAAAATAGTTTTGGAACCTGCTCCCTTTTTATTATTTTTATTGCATTTTTTGATGCGTTTTTAGTATAGTTTTGTCATAAAACCGCATGCAAATCCTGATGCAGCAAAGTCGCTGAGAATTCTGAAATTTTGTGCACGTTGCTTTTGTGTCACTTGCAGATTTACGGTAGAAAATAAACTGCAGCGTGAATTCTTTCTTTTTGATGCAGTTTTTTCACCTCAAGTGTATGAAAAATGCATGAAAAAAACTAATGAAAAAACGAATCAAAAATGCAATTTTTTTTCCTGCCATAAGATGCAGAACGTTTCTGTAAGCACATACACATCGTGTGCACAAAGCCTTACACAGTATATTAAAGCGTCAAGTGTTAGTGAAATAAAAGATTTACTAAAAAATGAATTCCTCCGGTGGTTTTGCAGCGGCCATTGTCGTTTCTGGTGTTGCTGTCCTCTTCATGTCCATTGAGAGAAGCTTCAATAACTGACGGAGCGACAATAGATGAATCTCTCATACAGTCACATTGTAATTGTGCTGATAGAGCTGAGGTTACTATGATTAATGCTAAAAAGAAATGGATCAATTATTATTGTTTTGGTGACTGAATTGTATAAAGTATCAACAACTGTTTCTATATTTTCAGAGAAATGTGTGGAATTCCAAAAACTTAATATGAGCAATGGAAGTCTGATATTCGCCAATGCCACATCCCCGGTCATGGAGTTTTGGGAGTAAGTACAAATTCTGCATCAATCACTAAACCTCAGCTGCTTCTAGCTTCTGTTATCAAGAGTATGTCAGCAGATTGTTGCCCCCCCATCTGAGAGCAGCATAATGTAGGGGCAGAGACCTTGATTCCAGCCACATGTCATTTACTGGGCTGCTTGCTGCAGTTTTGATAAAGTAACAGTTTTCTCTGCTGCAGATCAAGCAGTTATCTGAGTACTGTGTATAACCCCACCCACACCACTGATTGGTATATTTCTGTGTATAACCCCACCCACACCACTGATTGGTATATTTCTGTGTATAACCCCTCCCACACCATTCATTGGCAGCTTCCTTTGTATAACCCCTCCCACATCACTGATTGGCAGCTTTCTGTGTATAATCCCGCCCAGATCACTGATTGGCAGCTTTCTCTGTGTAAAATCACCCACTCCAGTGATTGGCAGCTTTCTGTAGATTTTCAACAAGTGAAGATCTGACAGCTCTGACTAATTGCTCAGCATACTGCAGCTGCAGTGCTCGGAACTACAGGCCGGTTCCTGGATACATGGATAAGGCAAAAAAAAGATTTGTGTCCAGCATCTGCAAATAAAGGACTTTGCCTGAAACACGTAGACCAGTCTGTCCATGCTGTCTATGCTTGATTTTATCATGTTTTAAACCGATTCAATAAAGGTGTGATTTGGCAGCTTTCTTTGTATAACCCCACCCACACCCCTGATTAGCAGCTTTCTGTGTATAACCCCAACCACAGCACTGATTGGCAGCTTTCTTTTTGTAACCCCACACACTCCAATAATTGGCTGCTTTCTCTGTTCAACACTGCCCACACCACTGATTGGCAGCTTTGTGTGTATAACCTCGCCCGAACCACAGAGTAGCTGCTTTCTTTGTGTTACCCCACCCATGCTAATAATTGGCAGCTTTCTCTGTATAACTTCGCCCACACTACTGATTTGCAGCAGTCTATGTATAACCCCACCCACACCACTGATTGGCGGCTTTTTCTGTTTAACCCCACCCACTCTACTAATTGGCAGCTTTCTTTGTACACTGTGCATAGCCAGGTAGTATAAAGAATAAACTGCAATTTTATCAAAAGACAGCAGGCAGCCCAGCAAGTAACACATCGTTGGAATCCGAGTCTTTCTCTACACTATGCTGCTCTCAGATTAGGTGACAAAAACCTGGTGACATATTCCCTTTGAAGGTGCTATTAAAATATTTCCGTTTTCGGCCTCAGACCCTTCTAGGCCCAGCACAATGTATCTGTATTGCCCAGAGTGTTTCTTTTTGGCTGCGCAGGATGACTAGCTTTGTAAGAAAAATACAGCATGACTGTGACAATGTGTCGGGAGAGGTTTTTGTCATAGGTGTCTCTCCAGCTCCTGCAGAACCTCTTGTTTCCTGGTGATATATTCTTATTCACATGTACCCTTTAATTGTTCAGTCTGGTCCATTTTTTTTATTACAAATTATTGATTAAACCTTCAGTCGGCGGTATGTCCAGATTCATCAGATTCCTCACCTGGGGTGTCAGTTTTGAGAATTGGCGGCTTTGCACATTCATTTATTTGTGGTGTTCAGTATTCAATGTCAGATTATAGGTTCCAAGAAAAAAATCCATATGTGGCATTCAGTAACTTTCATAGAAAAATCCTTAATCCGTAAATGTAGTGGTGAAGAGACCACATTGCGGCGGGAGCCTGTGGCCACTTCTCACACAAAGCGCTTTCTTAAGGCATCCCGCCCTGTAATTGCTCGTTAGCTCGCCTTTACCTCCTCGCTTCTCCAGGGCCGGACATTATGGTTTTGCCATATTTATTTTTTTCTTTGTTGCTCTTCTTTTATTTTACAGCTCAGTCCTTTGTTTTTTGTTTTCTGCATAATTTCTTATTGCTGATGTAATGACGTGTAGGTAATCAGGTGCCGATCACGTGCGGGGGGGGGGGTGAAATCTGAGGACAGAAGGGGTGATGTGATAAGTCTCAGAATCTCGGCAGTGATGTATCCATGGTGTAAAGTACATACAGTATCTGCTCTGCAGGATCGCACAAAGACCTGGAGCCCAATTCACAGAGGAGATTGCACCCGAATTATGGCAAAAAGTCCTAAAAAGTTGTACAAAAATGTTATGCGTTTTGTGCCACATTGGGTGGAGCATGGCGCCGGCCGGTCTAGTCTATGTCTAGTCCATGGAACGTTCCACCACTTTAGCAGCGTAACTTACACCAGACACATATCCCGGTCTCACACTAGAGTCCATCTCTGGCAAACGCGCGCAGCACTTCTACATTTTACCTAATTTATGAAATTGCGTCTCTTAATGAACTGGACGCATCTCGCTCCTGCGCGTCCCTTTAGTAGGAATGCCGCGTACAATGCAGGTCTTAATACATTGGCCCCAGGGTTTACTACAGAAGGAAATTCCCAGAAAATTGTTTCCGTGCTATGACTGTGCAGGAGATGGTAACCTCTGTATGAGAAAATCAGAGGGAAACGATGGAACAGGACAGAGTTGTATCAAAAATTGTATTCAAGGTGGAATGTTTACTACAAGTGTCACAAATAATGATGGACGAGCGTGCTCACTCACCATTAGTCACAAACAGTGATGGACGAGCGCGCTCACTCATCATTAGTCACAAATAGTGATGGACGAGCGCGCTCACTCATCATTAGTCACAAATAGTGATGGACGAGCGCGCTCACTCATCATTAGTCACAAACAGTGATGGACAAGCGCGCTCACTCATCATTAGTCACAAATAGTGATGGACGAGCATGCTCACTCATCATTAGTCACAAATAGTGATGGACGAGCGCGCTCACTCATCATTAGTCACAAAGAGTGATGGACGAGCGCGCTCACTCATCATTAGTCACAAATAGTGATGGACGAGCGTGCTCACTCATCATTAGTCACAAAGAGTGATGGACGAGCGTGCTCACTCACCATTAGTCACAAATAGTGGTGGACGAGCGTGCTCACTCACCATTAGTCACAAATAGTGGTGGACGAGCGTGCTCACTCACCATTAGTCACAAATAGTGATGGACGAGCGTGCTCACTCACCATTAGTCACAAATAGTGATGGACGAGCGTGTTCACTCACCATTAGTCACAAATAGTGATGGACGAGCGTGCTCACTCACCATTAGTCACAAATAGTGATGGACAAGAGTGCTCACTCACCATTAGTCACAAATAGTGATGGACGAGCGTGCTCACTCACCATTAGTCACAAATAGTGATGGACGAGCGTGTTCACTCACCATTAGTCACAAATAGTGATGGACGAGCGTGCTCACTCACCATTAGTCACAAATAGTGATGGACAAGAGTGCTCACTCACCATTAGTCACAAATAGTGATGGACGAGCGTGCTCACTAATCATTAGTCACAAATAGTGATGGACGAGCGTGCTCACTCATCATTAGTCACGAATAGTGATGGACGAGCGTGCTCACTCACCATTAGTCACAAATAGTGATGGACGAGAGTGCTCACTCCCTATTAGTCACAAATAGTGATGGACAAGAGTGCTCACTCATCATTAGTCACAAATAGTGATGGACGAGCGTGCTCACTCACCATTAGTCACAAATAGTGATGGACGAGCGTGCTCACTCACCATTAGTCACAAATAGTGATGGACAAGAGTGCTCACTCACCATTAGTCACAAATAGTGATGGACGAGCGTGCTCACTAATCATTAGTCACAAATAGTGATGGACGAGCGTGCTCACTCATCATTAGTCACGAATAGTGATGGACGAGCGTGCTCACTCACCATTAGTCACAAATAGTGATGGACGAGCGTGCTCACTCACCATTAGTCACAAATAGTGATGGACGAGCGCGCTCACTCATCATTAGTCACAAATAGTGATGGATGAGCGTGCTCACTCACCATTAGTCACAAATAGTGATGGACGAGCGTGCTCACTCACCATTAGTCACAAATAGTGATGGATGAGCGTGCTCACTCATCAAGAGTTACAATTGCTACATGTGCAGCTTTGCGTGAAGTATGAGGAGCAGCGTTTTGGGGTATTTGTAGAACCTTTGGCTTAATCCATGAAGCAATTTTTGCCATTTTTCTAATATAAAACTGATTGAAATCTTGTATAATTTTTGTTAAACTCATAATTGCACAAACATTTTGTGACTTTTGTCGTTTTGATGCCAGTCCTGGCCAGCCCCAGATCTTTTCTGAAAATCATGTGGGGCAAAGCTGGGAGAGGTGGAAGCGGAGAGGGGCGACACACTCAATTGTGACAGAAATGTTCCCTAATGTGTGACTGGAGGACATTCCCTGCGCAGCGCTGCTGACAATCGCCTCTAATGCATTTAACACATTTTAATCCAGAGCGAACTTCATCAAGGCCGGTGCATAAAGCTGGTGTCACACATAACGACGACGACAACGACGTCGCTGCTACGTCACCATTTTCTGTGACGTTGCAGCGACGTCCCGTCGCTGTCGCTGTGTGTGACATCCAGACGCCAGTCTGGATGAATCGGGGCTGTGGACTTTGCTTCTGCAATAGTAATTTAAGAGGAATCTCTCAGCCTGATTTTAGACCTCAGCCTATTGTCATCACCGAAAGTACCTGTAGTGATGACGACTTCCATACCTTTATATTACAGATCTGTGTCTTTGTTTTTTGAAATTCATTCACAAATTCTTCTGCAAATGATCTCGCGAGTGCAGGGAAACAGTCTGCAGTCAGAGCTCTCCGGCGCATGCGCAGGAATGTATAAGTGGCATTGCTCTGCGTCTCTCTGATCTGTGACTGACGTCTTGCTCAGACGATGTCATTACGGTTCACTTTCAATGGTTATCACTGTACTGTATATAAGGCAGGACGGTGGCTCAGTGGTGAGCACTATAGTTCCTCATTTTTTGAATTATAAGACAAACTTTTCCTCCTAAAAATTTGGGAGGAAAATGAGGGGTGCATCTTATAACCCAAATGTTACTTACCTGGGATGGTGGAAAAGGGTTGCAGGAGTAATGCCGCAGGCGTTGTGCTGGGGCTGCAGGACAAGGGCACTTTGCTGTGCTGGATCTGCAGGCGATGTGATGGAGCTGCTGTGCTGGGGCCACAGGCCGAGGGCGCTGTGCTGGATCTGCAGGCGCTGTGCTGGGGCTGCGGGACAAGGGAACTTTGCAGTGCTGGATCTGCACGCGATGTGATGGAGCTGTGTTGTTCTGGGGCCACAGGCCGAGGGCGCTGTGCTGGATCTGCAGGCGCTGTGCTTGGGTTGCGGGACAAGGGAACTTTGCTGTGCTGAGGCTGTGGGCGCTGTGCTGGGGCCACAGGCCGAGGGCGCTGTGCTGGATCTGCAGGTGCTGTGCTGGGGCTGCGGGACAAGGGAACTTTGTTGTGCTAGGGCTGTGGGCGCTGTGCTGGATCTGCAGGCGCTGTGTGGGGCTGCGGGACAAGGGAACTTTGCTGTGCTAGGGCTGTGGGCGCTGTGCTGGATCTGCAGACGATGTGATGGAGCTGTGCTGTGCTGGGGCTGTAGGCGCCATCCTGAAAATGTCGTTGGTGCGGACTTCAAAATAATGGCTCCTGGAGTCGGCACGTCCGCAGATGGAGCTCTTGGCTCAAGATGCACACGCGCCACCTTCAGGCGCCATTTTCTTTACGTCTGCTGCTGTGAGAGCAATGGGCCGTAGGTGGTGCGTGCACAGATGAGATATTGAGCTGAGAGCTCCATCTGTGCACGCACTAACTCCAGGCACCATTGTTTTGAAGTCCACAATGCCAACATTTTCAGGATAGCGCCCGGAGCCCTAGCACAGCTCAGCCCCAGCACGGCGCAGCCCCAGCACAGCGCAGCTCCAGCACATCGCCTGCAGCCCCAGCACAGCTCCCGCACCACCACCCTATTCCACCACCGCCCCTGCCTCCTGTGACCCTGTTTGACCACTGCTGCTGCCCGCTCCCCGTAAGATACCACCAGATTGTAAGATGGACCCGATTTTTTTTTACATTTTTTTTTCCTCTAAATTTGGGTTGTGCCTTATAATCTGCTGCGTCTTATAAACCGAAAAATACAGTACATATACAGCAGCACCGTGACTCAGTGGTGAGCACTATATTATACAGTATATAGGGCAACACGGTGACTCAGTGGTTAACAGTGTGCTAAATAGGGCAGAATGATGGCTCAGTGGTCAGCACTGTAGTCTTGCAGTTCGGGAGTCCTGGGTTTAAATCCCACCAAAAACATCTTGCAGGAGTTTGCATGTTTACCCTGAGTTTGTGGGTTTCCGTTGAGTTTTCCGGTTTCCTTCCACACTCAAAACACTGCTAGGGAATGTAGATTGTGAGCCTCAGTGGGGAAGTGATGATCACTCTGTGGAATATATTGGCACTAAATAATGAATGCATATCCATCATATGCGGGGGCTGCACATGCGCAGATGGATCTTCCAGCTCTAGTAATGTGATCAGTTATGTTATTGTGCATGCGCAATCTCTGGAATGATGGAGGCTGCGCAACATGTCAGCTGTGGGAGCAAATCACAGAGAAGAGTAACCTGTCAATCACTGGCAGGAGGTCGGCGCCAGGAGGAGCAATAGGTGGGAAAAGCAGGAGAGCTGTAAGTGCCGACCAAGTCCCTGCACCTGTGAGCTCATCTGCAGAAGAATTTGCCGATGGGTTTCAAGACAATGGAGACCAAGATCTGTAATATACAGGATGGAGTCATCACCTTTACAGGTACTTACTCTGATGATGGTACTTTGGGGTATAAAACCACTCCTGCTACTGCTCGCACCCTCTCATCACACACTGGCTGACAGACTGCAGCTGCATCCCCCTCCTGCCCCATTTCTCTCCTCTCCACTGTTTGACTCAATGTTACTTTGATATTTGTGGAAATGTACAAAGAGCAGGAGGAAGAGTAAGTCGGGGGACCATGCCAATTTCCCCAATAACATGTATTACACATCTGACATCTTTAGAGCGTCTTGTTTATGAAATAATACAGTTTATCGCTTTCCATCATTTGATGCTGTTACTAATTCCAGCAAAAAAACAACAAAAAACATGTTTTCTCCAAACGTGCTGGTGACAGAACAGTAGTTTAATATGAACAAATGCGGCCAAGCCGATCCGTGAAGCGAGTCCAAGCATCGGAGGTTTGTGCTGGAAGCCAGCGCGTCTCTTATTAATTTTTTCCTAATCATCTTCCCTGCCAGGCTTGGCCCAGATCTGAGTGAGAATCCGAACCTGTGCTCGAGCCTGACTCACGCGCTAATTACCATTGTGGAATTCCCCATCGTCTCCTTTAATGTTGCCTCTAATTGGAATTATACCAGCAAGTAAAAAACGAATATTAATTCTTATCTCCTCACTGTTGGAATATTAATTGGTCTTTAAAGTTAATTTAAACAATATATATTAATTCTAATCTGAAGCTCTCACTGTTTAATGCCACTTACAAAGAGTGATGACTCACGGGACATCGGCGACATTCTATGGCATAGGAGTGACATTAGAGGGGTTTCACACTAAATCCCCTATAATGATGGGTGGGTTCTCAGAGGTGAGGGGCTCCATGTACATGTATCACTTATTCTTGTCTTACGTTACAAATCTCCTTTATAAGGAGCCTGTTATAAGATCCATGCTGCCCGAACGAAGGGCCGGATGAAATCCCAACAAGGGCCACCATTATACAATATGTTTCAGAGGAAACTTTTTACAAAGATGTTTGGTGCAAAACATTGGATCAAGACCCTGGTGCTTCAGAGAGCCTCAAGGACCAATGAGAAACTCCTATAAGCCGCATATGATAGGGGCCCGAACACAAATATTTTTATTGGGGTCCAGGACAGATCTGTTATTTTTTGGGGACAAGGCATATACGGTAGTAAAGCTGTGCTTTATTCCATAGCATGCATTTTCATATTGCAGTGCAATTCTGGTTGGATGGATAATTGTGAGGATGCAATAACCGGATAGGGGTCTCAGACTGCCCCCTGGGGTGTCACATGTCCATCCTCTCAATTATTTTCCTATACAGAAATCAATTAGCATTTTACAGACATTTTGGGATGTGGAAGTTTCCATTAATAAAGAAATGAAAAAGAAAAGTTTTGCCCCCAACTTTATCCATAACTGTAGCCTAAACTCCAAATTTACAAAATCTAAAGGATTGATCAGCAGCCGACAGTTCGGAGTCTGGAGAGATCTTGTGAAAGATTTTCGCATAGGATTACATTTACACAGTTAACGATGGTGTGGTCAAATTAAGAATGCTTTATTCCTGGGCCCCTGGCCCTATCCTGCCTCAATAGCAAAAACAAATAAAAGAGACCCCCTTATAGGCAGGGATTATATAAACCCATGATTTGTGGTGTCCCAACCTGAAAATGGGGGGACAGGGATGGGTTTATACAGCAGCGTAACGTGAAGATCATGAGCCCCGATGCAAAATCTCCAACAAGGCTCCCAACTATCTGATTTCTCCAATATTAATAGTCATTTCATAGGTTGCAACCTGTTATCGTTAATATTGGAGAAATGAGATAGTTGGGAGCCTTGTTGGAGATTTTGCATCGGGGCTCATGATCTTCACGTTACGCTGCTGTATAAACCCATCCCTGTCCCCCCATTTTCAGGTTGGGACACCACAAATTCAATGCATTTATTATGCATTCTCCTTTCATACGATTTGCAACTTTATTGATAAGTAGCAAATTGGTTTTGGTGATAACATTTGTATCACCGAAAAAAAGAAAAAAATATTCTAGAAGCGATCGCTTTATTGGATAACTAGAAAACTGCTATTTGTTACCTTTGGGAGCACAGAGGCCCCTTCATCTGACAAGTTTACAGATTTTTTTTCTTTTTTGGAGCATAAAATATTGTATCTGGTGACAATGTTATAAACTTATCGTTTGGTTGGTCTGATCCTGTTTTGATATGCACAGACCTCTGCAGCTGTAATTGGTGCATGGTAATTTCTTTGTGTGATGTACTATATAAGCTGGTCACATGATAAATGAAAACAGAAACCTTCAGTACACCACATTTGGCTGTGCTGCGTTGATTTCTCCAAGCGCTTGTAAAACAAAACTTATTAATTTGGAGTTCCAAGGGCATAGAAGTAGAGTATTTCGCTCACAGGTCATTATTTTGTCTGTTTCAGTTTTTATGTCTAGTTTCGTACGTTTTTTGTTTATACTCAATTCATTTTCCTATTTTCACCTTTTTTTCCAGTCTATTTCTTATGTGCTCACTTGTTTGTTTGTTTTTCCTTTGTGAACTGAATTTAGCAATTCCAGATGTATTTACCTGAGTTATCAATTGTGACTTTTTGGAAAATCCGGTCGGTCTAAGTAAACTTCTTGCATAGTTCATTGAAATAATTATACATCACCTCAACGCAGGCCATTGTTTATATACTCACGTATTTTGCCAAAAAACATTTTATACGACAATTTATACAAAAACACATTAAAAAGGCCATTCCTAGAATATAATCTGTTTGAATAAAGCCCCATAAACTCTAAAATCAAACTGGAAATGTAAAATGTCAGAAAAACGGTTTATACCGTGCGTCATATTTTATGCATGTGAAGCCATCGTATCTGAGCATAGGGATGGCACCTACAGGTTGCTCGCGACTTATAATGTAACGCGGTATGCCTCTAATCTCACATATGGATCACATAGACTTTTCAGATTCTGGTCCAGGACAAGGAAGAAGGCAGAGGCAGCAGCCTAAGGAATCATTGAAGAAGGGAGGAAGAATTTACGGCTTGAGCATCTACTTTTAAAAAGTTACATAATGTGTGTAGTTAAAAAAAAAAGTACAAGTCCTTCAAGTTCAACTGTGGGAAGGGAGAGAATAAGGAGAAAGGCATAAACCATTGTGCCCTCAAAGGGCAAATTGTTCCCTTGTGATCCTAAGATTGAATCGACTGCATCAATAGTGAAAACAAGAACTTTACACATGTACTTAAGCATCTAAGCCTTTTTTTTTTTTGACCAGCTCTGAGGTCGGCTAATAGTTCTCATGGTGAAGACCACCCACCTCGCTCCAGCGCCTCCTTTCTATGAAGTGGTGCTCAGAACTGACCTTCATGATCCACTAACGCTAAGTAAAGTGGTAGAATTACGTCCCGGTCCTGCAAGTTGTAAAACCGATTGAACATTGCACCTAATCGGCTTGTATTGCTGCCATGAGAAAGTCTGAAGGGCCCTTCTGTTTAGTGCATTAGTGAGCGAATTTCTCTGTGTGTGAAGCAATGTGGTCAACCAGGAGCTTAGAACAAGACACAAAAGCAGGATTCAGCACTAACGGACACCTTCGGGAACGCTCGATGGACCCAACCTCTGCCGTCAGTGGACATGGTGCTGCTCAACTTAAAAACACAATATGAATATAACGCTTATCACTACCTTATGGGGTCGCATGAACAGATGGGTAGTCAGGAGAACCAGGGTCTGGTAACAGGAGGTCACGTATAATCATAAGGGGTAAACAGAGATGTAGTCAGGGCACAATCCGCGGGTCACAATACAAGAAAAGCACATAATAGTGTGCCGCCCCAGTGTCAGCAGCCGAGCTGCTCGGATCCAGATTGGTTAAACGTAGCTCGTCCCCGAGCTCCACTTCCGCCTTGGGTAGCAAAAGGACCGACTGCTCCGCAGCCGGGGTTGCAGGGTCCGGGTGCTCTGCCTCTGAGGACGGACCCGGTCTGGCCGGTGTCGGGGTGAATGCTGACGTGACCAGGTCGAGGGACAGAGCCGGGGTTTCTGCAGCTGGGGTTTCACTTAAAGGCACCGAAGGTTCCGCTGCCGGGGTAGAAGTGGGCAGCTCGCCGAGGACAGGGTTGGTAGCGGTGGTGTGCTCGATGGGAGCGGGGGCGGTCCAGATCCCACAGCCGCATTGGACGGATTAGGGTAATCAATAGGGACTGGGTAACCGCTTACCCTCTTTTCACGTGGGATCTCTCACGGGCTCGCACCGCCATCACCAGGCTCCTCATCTCTTCCCTCCAGTGATCCAAGATGAACAGGAACTGCGTCCGCATCTGTGTCGCCCTGGGCAAGCCAGGGGACACAGGTCACACACCACCACACCCCACACTCCAGGTAGGCACATCACAGCTAACCTACAAATCCTTGTTGCCTTCCTCCAGGAGTCTGATGATGCACACCAGGGGGTGGGCCAGGTGGTTGGCTCCGCCCACCGAGGAGCTCACAACTCTGGAGGCAGGAAGTAACCAGGCAGAGTAGCCCGGGAAGGGCAAGAGTGAAGTTGAGTTAAGTAGAGGAGTTAAGAAAGTGAAAGTGAAAGTAGGAAAGTGGAAGAAGAGGAAAGCAAGTGAAGTGACAGAAGAGAAAGACAGCCTGAAGGGTCCAGCTTTGTGGAGGGCCAGAACAGCAAGGTCAGCGACGGCGGTGACTGTCTGGAGGGGGACCGTTTGGAAGTTCCTGGAAGGACCCCATTGGCTGTGTGCCCGGTGGTCTGGAGCAGTGTTCCGAAGGACAGTCAGCACCAGGGCAGGGGCCTCTCGGACCCCGGCAAGGCTAGGATTCGCCAAATTTGCCGAATCCGTCAGTGACGGGGACGCAGATCCCCCAACAACCAAGTCCCGATTGAAGGCAACAGCCCAACCTGAACCGGAGAGACACCGCCACCGCCACGGCACCAGTTTCTCAGGGCCAGCGCCTGCGGGCAAAGTGTAGAGCTCCTCCGGCCCAGATTGCAGTCGGGGAGCGGGTAACCGGAGGGAATCCACCGCTACCACAAGTCAAACATAGGTGCAAGGAAGAGGGACATCACCGTCACCTACCGGGAGTGCAGGTGCAGCCGTCTGTGGGACCGTCCTACCAGCCGTTTGGTTTACCGTACAAACTGTGTCCACGTCTCAGGCTGAGTGAGTACCACAGTGCCGCAAGGCACCGCGCTGCCCCCGCGTCCCTGCGCCCACCAGGCCCTACACTTTACATCTCATCACTGGGCCCCGGGATCACCAACCCCTACCCACGGAGGGGCAACACAACACCTGGCTGCTCCGCATCACCATCCCCGGGACCCCCATACTGAGCAGCGGTGGTGCAATCACCACAACCGTGGGTGGCGTCACGAACTATAACAATCCCCACACCCAACAAACACCCCCTTTCACTCACGGGCGAGGAGTGTGGCTCGAGAAACCCCGGGATCCGGCCCACAGCTCGAGCCACCAGGAGCAGCTGCCGGACCCGAGCAGAAGGGGTGAGCGCGGTGTGCTGACACCCTCCTCCCCGCCCGCGACACATCCTCCTGCACAGCTGCTCTGTCTCCTCCTCGATCCAGGTCGCGGTTCCGGGAACAGCACGTTCCGGTGACCAGCTCCGCTCCACCATCTTGCCTCTGCGCTGTCCAGGAACGTTACGGCAGAGTCCTGGAGTCCCTGCTTCTCTTCCTCTGTCGTTACATTTCAGCACGCCCCCTCGGTTTTCACTCAACACTCCTCCCGATGCTGTGGCCCTCTGGGAACTTTCGGTTCCGGCCTCACATGCAGGACAAAGGGCGGGGCTTCTGCTTTGCGCGCTTTTGCGGGGAAGATGGTGTTTTTGGCGCGAAAAGATGGCGGAAGATGGCGGAATTGGCAGGAACGGGATCTTGACTCGCGGATTTCGGTCTTCAAAGCGCACATCACCCAGGTAAGTGGGTCCTGCTCGTATCCTGTTCGTGACGCCAGGTTTTTCGAGGTGTGCTGCCCCCGTGTCAGCAGCCGAGCTGCTCGGATCCAGATCCGCGGTGGCTCGAGGGGCGCCCGGACCTGGGGGGTCTCGCGGCCACTCGAATGAAGGGGGGTATTCACAGGGAGGTTAGTATATTGATAGTTTGTGACGCCACCCATGTTGTGTGGTAAGGTGGAGTACCACCGCTGCAGCTGGGAGTACCCGGTGGCAACAGAGTAGGCAGCCAGGTGTTAACCCCTCCACAGGTAGGGGGGAATACCCCGGGACTCAGTGAAGGTGATGGGAATGCGCCATTAGGGAGGTAAGGATCACTTGCGTACTCACTCAGTCCAATAACGCTGACACCAACAACTTTAGTAAACCAAAGTTCTGGACACTGCTGCCGCTTAGGGGGAGCACATTTTGGGTCCCATTTATGCTGGTGTTGCCTGTTGATCGGTGACCTTTCCCTTGGCACCTTGTTTCTTTTTAGTTGGTCCCTGTAGCTTGAAACTATTCGGGTCCCGCTCCCCAGTATGGCTAACTGAGGGAGTTTGCTCTCAGTTCCCGCTTGGGATTTCTTGGACCGCATGTGTGGAAAGTCCTATCCCTCTCGTTGCGCTAGTACCCCGATTTTGGAGCGGGTGGAGAGCGGATCTTGAAGGCTCTGTTCTCGTCGAGTGAATTGTCAGGTTTCCTGAAGCTACTCCCTGGTCCACGTACCCCGTCGTGCCCTGGTCCCAGCCCAGTGATGGTACAAGGCCGCCGGCTGTTCTCCACAACAATACCGTGCCCCTTGTCACGATCCCCTGCGACCGGGGGTCCAGCTCATACCAGGCCCAGACCAGCGTCTGCTACTTAGTAGTTCCAAGGAGCCCAGCTCCTGACCTCCTCTCACTTTCACCTCCAACACTTCACTCTCCCTTTCTCTGACTGACTCCTGACACTCCTGACCTCCCCTAACCAAACCCCCACGTTTGCGGCCCTATTCCACTCAGGCCGTCCACTGGTGTGTCTGGTGGGTGTGGTGCAGAGTGTTCCTAGGATTATATTTAGCTGGTTTTGGCAACACCAATGGTTAGGGACCCGTAACCAAGGAGGAGGTGGATATTGCACAGAAGGGCAGATTGCACAATACCCTATGACGACCTGATAGGCCAGGGTGTCACAATAGTAAAAAGGAGCAAGGAAAGACATGGTCAGATGATGGTCCAGGGTCCAAGACAGGAATGCATGACAGGAATAAGGAGCGGGCAGACGGAAGTCCAATATCAGTCCGGGGTCAGAATACCCAGATCAGACCACAGCAGACACACAAACTATGGCAGAGCCAGAGAATACAACTGGCAGAGATCTATGGGAGCATGCTCAGTAAAGAAGCCTGAGCAATTACCCAGAAGATGGAACAGATGAGGAACCAGCACCTCCCAGAACCAACCTGGACTCCAGTATAGAGACCAAGCTGCTAGTTCATAAACAAGGACGGCACCGCAGAGCATCTCCAAGGGCAAGATGCTCTGCACAAAGGAATGGACACACTGCCAGATTTGTAAGCACCGCAGAGCATCTCCAGGTCTGTGAGATGCTCTGTATAGAGAATCGTAACAATGAATAGGCTCTTTGAAGAAAAATTAAGTGGCACTCACCATCCATAAGTATCACTCTTTATTCCATTCCATTAAAAACAGGAAAGGGAGGAAGCGGGATGCATTTTGGAGGATGGCCCGTTTCGAGTATCACAATGCTTCATCAGGTCACAGCGCAGTATCACGTCAAACTACTTTCTCATAAGTAGCACCAACTCCACGTTGACAATGAGGATTCTGAAAACTCTGCTCTATACTCCAAGAGATCTTTTCACATCTGGCCTCATTCCAGAAGGACTGAGATGGACTCTGTTTGCTGCCATGTACGGCCCAATGATAGGGTATGGCGTATCTAGCAGCTTCTTCCCTGAAGGCACATTTGACCACATAGATAGTACCTTCACTTCTGCCATGGAGTTCATCCTGCACCTTCTTAATACATCTGTGCACTGGTATATTGAATTAATACAATAAGTAAATATTAAGGTCGATGATTTTGATCATACTTTTGTATGAGCAATAACATTATACACATAGATGGATTATATTGACAGCAATCATGGCTATCAATTGGGGCCCAAAGCTCCGGGGGTGCCCATGGTCAGATTGCCCTCATAATAATGTTTTATGCGACAACACATGCTCTCCTCACTCCCATTTCCCCAGCACAGATCTCCAGGCACGGAGCTTTCCTGGAACTATGCTTCCAGCAATACAGAACGCCAGCGCAGCTGCAGGGGAGCTCCGTCCTGTCACCGGTGCAATGACGACATCAAGAAAAACTGGACCCCCGGGAACAAAAGCGTAGGGAGTATGTGTTTTTTTAAAATATGTGCATGGGGTTTATGTGGTCTCATACTGTATATAGGAGCTTATGTGGGGCTTATTCTGTATATAGGAGGCTATATAGGGACTCATACTGTATATTGCAGACTATGTGGATGTTTATGGTTATATTGTATACTAGAGTTCAAAAGTTTAGGGTAACTTAGATATTTCCTTATTTTTGAAAGAAAAGCACATTTGTTTCAATGAAGCTAACATTAAATTAAACAGAAGTCCCCTCTATACATTGTTAATGAGGTAAATGACTATTCTCGCTGCAAACGTCTGGTTTTTAATGCAATATCTACATAAGTGTATAGAGGCCCATTTCCAATAACCACCACTCCCGTGTTGTAATGGTACATTGTGTTTGATAACTGTGTTAGAAAGCTAATGGGTGTTTAGAAATCCCTTGAAAACCCTTGTGCAAGTATGTTAGCACAGCTGAAAACAGTTTCGCTGATTAGAGAAGCTATAAAACTGACCTTCCTTTGAGCTAGTTGAGAATCTGAAGCATTACATTTGTTGGTTCCATTAAACCCTCAAAATGGCCAGAAAAAGTGAACTTTCATGTGAAACTCGACAGTCTATTCTTGTTCTTAGAAATAAAGGATATTTCATGCGAGAAATCGCCAAGAAACTGAAGATTTCCTACAACGGTGTGTACTACTCCCTTCAGAGGAGAGCACAAACAGGCTGTAACCAGAGTAGAGAGAAGTGGAGGCCACGCTGCACAACTGAGGAGAGCACAAACAGGCTGTAACCAGAGTAGAGAGAAGTGGAGGCCGCGCTGCACAACTGAGGAGAGCACAAACAGGCTGTAACCAGAGTAGAGAGAAGTGGAGGCTGCGCTGCACAACTGAGGAGAGCACAAACAGGCTGTAACCAGAGTAGAGGGAAGTGGAGGCCGCGCTGCACAACTGAGGAGAGCACAAACAGGCTGTAACCAGAGTAAAGAGGAGTGGAGGCCGCGCTGCACAACTGAGCAACAAGACAAGTACATTACAGTCTCTAGTGTGAGAAATCCACGCCTCACAGGTCCTCAACTGGCAGCTTCATTACATAGTACCCGCAAAACACCAGTGTCACCGTCTACAGTGAAGAGGCGACTCCGGGATGCCGGCCTTCAGGGCAGAGGGGCAAAGAAAAAGCCATATCTGAGACTGGCTAATAAAGGGAAAAGATTAATATAGGCAAAAGAACAGACATTGGACAGAGGAAGATTGGGAAAAAGTGTTATGGACAGACAAATCGAAGTTTGAGGAGTTTGGATCACACAGAACATTTGTGAGACGCAGAACTACTGAAAAGATGCTGGAAGACTGCCTGACGCCATCTATCAAGCATGGTGGAGGTCATGTGATGGTCTGGGGTTGCTTTGTGCTGGTAAAGTGGGAGATTTGTACAAGGTAAAAGGGATTTTGAATAAGGAAGGCTATCCCTCCATTTTACAATGCCATGCCATACCCTGTGGACAGCGCTTGATTGGAGTCAATTTCATCCCACAACAGGACAATGACCCAAAGCCACCTCCAAATTATGCATGAACTATTTAGGGAAGAAGCCGGCAGCTGGTATCTATCTGTAATGGGGGGGCCCAGTCACCAGACCTCAAACCTATAGAGCTGTTGTGGGAGCAGCTTGACCGTATGGGACGCAAAAGGTGCCCATCAACCAATCCAACTTGTGTGGGGGAAGCATGGGGCGAAATATCTCCAGATACCTCTGCAAATTAACAGCTAGAATGCCAAAGCTCTGCAAAGCTGGAATTGTGCAAAGGAGCGATCTGTGCCGAAAGCCAAGTGTGAAGAGAAAAGTATTATTTCATGGAAAAGTCATTATTTCTGACCTCGTCACTGTCTGCACGAGATTCTCTATTCATTATGTAACTCATTTGATAAATTAAGTATGATTTTTCATGAAAAAGACAATATTGTCTGGAGGACTACAAACTTTTGAACTGTAGTGTACATAGGAGACTGGGAGTTCTCATACTGTATATAGGAGGCTATATAGGACCTTATACTGCATATATAGGGCTACATGGGGTTAATACTGTATATAGGAGGCTATGTGGGAGTTCACACTGTATAAATGTCGCTTTAATTGTGGCTCATACTGTGTATAGGAGGATATGCGGGGCTCATACTGTATACAGGAAACTATGTGAGGGTTCATGATGTATATAGGGTGCTGTTTATAGCATTGTGCATAGGAGGCTATGTGGGGGCTCATGCATACATGCGATGTGGGGGTTCATGCTGTATAGACGGGTGCTGTTTATAGCATTGTGTATAGGAGGCTATGTGGGGGCTCATGCATATATGCTATGTGGGGGCTCATGCATACATGCGATGTGGGGGTTCATGCTGTATAGACGGGTGCTGTTTATAGCATTGTGTATAGGAGGCTATGTGGGGGCTCATGCATATATGCTATGTGGGGGCTCATGCATACATGCGATGTGGGGGTTCATGCTGTATAGACGGGTGCTGTTTATAGCATTGTGTATAGGAGGCTATGTGGGGGCTCATGCATATATGCTATGTGGGGGCTCATGCATACATGCGATGTGGGGGTTCATGCTGTATAGACGGGTGCTGTTTATAGCATTGTGTATAGGAGGCTATGTGGGGGCTCATGCATATATGCTATGTGGGGGCTCATGCATACATGCGATGTGAGGGTTCATGATGTATATAGGGTGCTGTTTATAGCATTGTGTATAGGAGGCTATGTGGGGGCTCATGCATATATGCTATGTGGGGGCTCATGCATACATGCGATGTGAGGGTTCATGATGTATATAGGGTGCTGTTTATAGCATTGTGTATAGGAGGCTATGTGGGGGCTCATGCATATATGCTATGTGGGGGCTCATGCATACATGCGATGTGAGGGTTCATGATGTATATAGGGTGCTGTTTATAGCATTGTGTATAGGAGGCTATGTGGGGGCTCATGCATATATGCTATGTGGGGGCTCATGCATACATGCGATGTGGGGGTTCATGATGTATATAGGGTGCTGTTTATAGCATTGTGTATAGGAGGCTATGTGGGGGCTCATGCATAGTGTCACAAGGTTTTTGCAGGCATCGCTGACTGTCATGGTTTCGTCAGGGTCTATGGAAACTTCAGATTCTTGCACTCTGCCTTCTGTCTTCTCTGATGTGTGTGATCAGAGCAGAGAGACTCAGGTGTCAACTCACAGACTTGTAGTTCCTAGGCAGCTAGTTAGATTTAATCTCTGCTGGTCCTCCCCAACAGTCACGTGGCCCATCGCGAAAATGAATCCCCCCCTTCTCTATTACGTATAGTGCTATGTTATGTATAGCGCGATACATAAGGGAAAGTAATTGTGCGCCGTTGTCTCTCATTTTGTGTCTGTAGCTGTGCACCTGTGCGCTATTCATGTGACCTATCACATGATCTATGAAGGGGGTCGTGTGACAATCACATGATACATTGGTCTGGGGGGCCCTCGCCTTATAGACTGCCCGGGGCCCGGCTGCTCTATATCCGCCCCTGCTTGTCAGCCATGTCTCGGTGCCATCATCCTAATGATATTTTAACTGCTTCATTTCTTACGGCATGTACTAATTATATGTCTGTCGTGTAATGTAGGTCAGATTCTCTGATTAATTGGTTTGTTTCTTGCAAATGGAGCTAGACAGATGCGTAATTTGTGGTGCATATAACACATAATGTATTCTCCGCTCAGCGTGGAGCCATTTTCCAGATTGCTCAATGTAGACTGAAATTACTTATCATAGTAACGGCCATTTAACATGATAACATTGGGGAACCGACGCTCCAATATCCTAATAACAGCAAAATCCTTCCAAATTCTCTAATATCAGGATGCATGGGGCCACAATGTATGAGCCTGAACCATCGGGCCTGTATTCTGAGCCCCAATGGGGACAGGGACAAGTGATGACATCTCTACAGACTTACAAAAACATAAGAGGGAGAAATCAGTAATTATATCAAACCTGTTAAGGGGTCATCAAGAGGAGCTGCTGCCAGCCACTTACCGGGTAATGGCAGATCCGACACGCCCCAGTACAAATGACAGAGAATCTCCAGATTCTGGACATATTACACCAGTATGTGACCCAAATGCAGTTTATCTTGTGCTCAGGTATCGAGAGGAAGTAAAATCATATTGTCATGGGTGTGTCACGGGTGACAGACAGTCCAGTGGTGTCCAGCTGTAGAAGGTCACAGTGTTTGACTGCACAACCTGTTTGGTGTATATGGTATATTATGTATCTCCTCTGCTTGGGGTTTATCCCTTTCCCTTTGTGTCCTTAATACCTCTCATTCCCTTCTGGTCTGTGCTGGTGATAGGTCTAATACCCTTTACAAGTCTTCAGTGCAAGCAGTCTGTTACGGTTCCCGTTTCTGGGGATCGGCGTGTCTCCTTATCCTTTGCTGTGGTCTGGCTATGCTATATCTTGGTCCCAGGTCTGTGTGGCGCTGGAGACTATGTTCTGATTCCATGCTACTGAGCATGTGCGAGCGCTGGAGACTAAAGGCTGCTTTACACCAGACAATCTATCGTGCGATAGATCGTCGGGGTCACGGTTTTTGTGACGCACATCCGGCATCGCTGGCGATGCCGGCCTGTGTGACACCTCCTAGCGACGCAGTATCGCTCACAAATCGTGAGTCGGGTACTGCTCGTTAGGTTCCATAACATCGTTTAATTTGGTTGATCATCGTTTCCGTGGTAGCACACGCCGCTCCGTGTGACACCACGGGAACGATGACCAGCTCACCTGCCTCCCGCGGCCGCCGCCGGCTCTATGTGGAAGGAAGGAGGTGGGCGGGATGTTTACATCCTGCTCATCTCCGCCCCTCCGCTTCTATTGGCCGGCGGCCGTGTGACGTCGCTGTGACGCCGAACGTCCCTCCCACGTCAGGAACTGGACGTTCGCCGCCCACAGCGAGGTCGCACGAGAGGTAAGTATGTGTGACGGGGGTTACTGACTTTGTGCGACACGGGCAGCGATTTGCCCGTGACGCAGAAAGGACGGGGGCGGGTACGATCGATTGTGAAATCGCACAATCGATCGTACCATGTAAAGCAGGCTTAAGTCCTATCTTGGAGCCACTGCACATGTGCGGGTGACATCATCGCTGACATGAGGTCACATGTCTCTGACACATTCGAAGCCGATTAGCCGCTGGTCATGTGCTTATGACGCTTTGCGCTGTGATAGGCCAGCGTGATGTCATTGCTGATGATTCTCACAGCGGATTGGCTGGTGTCCTCCATCTTGGATGAGGCACAGAGTCTATATAAGACCCTGACGCACGCTGCTCGGCGCTCAGTCCTCTTGGTTCCTGCATAGGAGTAGACGCTCTGTGCATGTCCCTTGCGGCACCTATTGTCTATCTAGGTGAGCGTTATCGGTAGGGTAACGCTCTTGTACCTTGCAGCTTATGCTGTGGTCCGTATCCTCGCACCTTAGTGGAGCGGACATAGGCAGGTGTTTGCTGCACATGGTCTGACTGGGCCTTGTGGTTCTTCTCTGAGGTGAGCGCTATTGGTAGGGTAGCGCTCCTGTACCTTTCAGCCGTACTGTTGTCCGTGTCCTCGCACCTTAGTGGAGTGGACATAGGTAGGTCAGGTGGTCGTTGCCTTCTAGGGTAACGCTCCACTACGCTGCCTCCTGCAGCAGTCCGTATCCTCGCACACTAGGGGAGCGGTCATAGGCAGGAGTTTCAAGCTAGCAGCCTTGCTGCTGTCCGTATCCTTGCACCACAAGTGGAGCGGACATAGGTAAGTTCCATATTGCACACACTACACCTAGTCTCTGTGACTGTTAACTGAGACAGGTGCTTTCACGCTCACAGATTGTGAGACTTCTATGCACTTTTATGTTGTATTCCTCACTCTTTTACATTTCCACTCCTATATTACGCTAAGAGGTAGTCGCTGTGACTTAAACAGTATACGCCGCTATTGGTCTTGGTGACACTATGACGCAACAGTGTCAGTACCCCTTTGGTTGTACAGGTTTCCCCTATCCTCTGCCCTACTCTGCAGCAGAGCTCTGCACGGTGGACCCTGACTGTCGGATAGCCTTCCATTCCCTTATTATCCGACAGCCCCCGTAACACAGGCGGCTTGTATTCATCTGGAGAAACTTTGTTGTTGTTGCAATTCCTCTCCCTGAGTCATCTGGAGATACGTTATTCGTTTACTTCCCCCGGTTTGTGATCCCGGTGTCTTCTTTAGAGGTTAATGAGGTTGACTAAGAGCTCATCCCATCCGCTCACTACATAGGGCCTATTTCAGGGTCAGCCAGGGTCCGGTATCCTGGTCGGCACATAGGTGTAGAACCTATCTAGGGTGGTGAGGGAAGCCAGTAGTCAGTGGTAGGCTTGGTCAGGGGTCACCACCTTCGCTAGACACAGGGTTTTCCTTCCCTTTCGCCGTTTACTTGGTACTTTCCTGTACCTTGCATGACACCTATATTTCTACAGGGTTTTTTAATGAAAGAACATTTGCATTTTACCTTCTATTTTATGTCTGCATTATTGCACAGTTGATGCATAAAATGACTCCACAATCCCTAGCGTTTCCCAATAAATACATTTCATCACTATTTCTCATGTGTCACTTTATAATATAGCAGACCGCTGATGGAGGCCGGGGTCTCATTATCACCTACTTGTTTGGGCTTTTGGCCTCTCGGGTTTCGGGTGGTCATCATCTTGGAGAATAATGATTTTCTTTCTTCCTTTGATGCCGGCTGGAGAATAGACGGACAAATAGGTTGACGGTAATTACGAGCCGGTTGCACAGATTCGCTGCCTCTCCTGCTGGATCATAGATTTTTGGCTTTTTTCTTTTTTCTGTTGAACATCAAGCAATGAATTAGCGGGATGTCTCTCCATCAGAAGATTTATGAACGAAAACAAAGGCTTAGAAACATTTATAGTGGCCAATTAACAACGTGACTCCCAATATCAGAGACTCCTAGAGGGTCGTGTTGTCAAATACCGGAGGCCCGAAATAAATGATGAAACGCTCACCGGATATAAAGAGCGCCCCCTGCAGATCTTTCCAGTCACTAAATTCATTTAAAGGGGCGATTGTTTCATTTTGCCTTTTAAGTCGTGAACCGTGAAAACAAATTGAATCTTTGTGTGGAGGGACATTAGCATTTCAATTAGCCGAGCTCAGCAGTGAATGATACCGACTTGTTTCTTTCCCGAATGGCCTTGAAAAAAAACACCCAGAAAGTTTCTTTCTAATCCTGTAAAGCAGGTACAGTGTCATTTGTGCCTTTACAAACTCTCAGCAATTAGAGTAACTGAATCAGCAAAGTAGTAAAGTCTTCAGATAATCTGATGGTTCTACATGTTAAAATCATTTTTCCAGTTATCCATGGTTCATGGGCGCAATATTGTATTAGGATCCTGATTTATTTCCTTTGGCACCTATCCAGTAGAGGGCAGTACGCCAAGGAATGATAGCACGCCAAGGAATGAGCCTGTTGAGTTTGACAGTGCTGGATTTCATGGGTACAATCTGAAATTTTGCTTTAAAGGGGTTTCCACTACTATGACACCCCTCCTGATTCAACATATTTCCCTTAGAAGAAATAATAAAGACTATGCTCACCTCCGGCGCTGTTCCAGAGGTGTCGCGGCTCATGGTGCGGGGGCTCACATGGGGTTGTGACGTCCCGTGAGCCCCGAGTCCAGTCAGCGTCGGCTTCCTTCTCCCCGCCTTCGGACCAAGTGAACAATCAACAGGAAATGAGCGCTCACTTCCTGTTGATTGACTTGTTTGGTCCAAAGTTGGGGAGAAAGAATTGTAATTGAATGCGGGGCTCGAGTGACATCACAACCCCACGTGAGCCCCGGTAAAATCACCTCTGGCTAGCGGGGGAGGGGTGCACAGTCAGAAAGTTTGACTCCATAATCTAGACAAAAAAAAACCTGACATCATTTCCCAACATGCAGTGTGAACAGGTGCATAACGGAACATGACAAATAGTGACAAAAAGTTCTGTATAAATTTGTCGGCAGTGGTCATGTCTCTGTCCAGCCCCAGGGCCATCTACTTTGCCAAAATTTTTCCACTTTTTTACAACCTTTTAACCTAGAATGCTGACGAAAAAGCTTTGATGAACCCGGCCATATTAGATGTCATACAGAGCATTGTGTGAAACCTTCAACCTCTCTGAAGATTGAATGGGATTCTCTAAATGGTCCCATTTGAAATACATATGTGAGTCCCTTAGGCAAACGTTTTGTGCAACTACGAGGACTATATATGAAATAACAATTAGAATATCTAGGCGGCATGCAGAACTGTTTCTGCTACCCTAAAAATCAACATCAAAAGGAAACCAGATGGACCTCGTGTAAATCAATGGACCCTTCTAGAATGCACAGGACCCTAAATTAATTTATTATGTTTTCTAGTTTTCAACTTGAAATTAAACAGTAACAATAGAAAGGATAAACAGACGTGAACAGAGCCTTAAACCTCCTTAATATTCTATGAAAATGGGTGGAGAGAGCAGTGAGGCAAGATATTGAGTTCAAGCTGCAACTTCAAGCCCCTCTTATGTTATTAGTGTTAGGCGGGCTTTGCACGCTGCGACATCGGTAACAATGTGTTACCGATGCTGCAGCGATAGTCCCGCCCCCGTCGCACGCGCAATATCTAGTGAAAGCTGCCGTAGCGATTATTATCGCTACGGCAGTTTCACACGCACATACCTGCCGTGCGACGTCCCTCTGGCCGGCGACCCGCCTCCTTCCTAAGGGGGCGGGTCGTGCGGCGTCACAGCGACGTCACACGGCAGGCGGCCAATTGAAGTGGAGGGGCGGAGATGAGCAGGATGTAAACATCCCGCCCACCTCCGTCCTCATTGCAGCCGGCGGCAGGTAAGGAGAAGCTCCTCGCTCCTGTGGCTTCATACACAGCGATGTGTGCTGCCGCAGGAGCGAGGAACAACATCGTACCTGTCGCTGCACCGGTATTATGGAAATGTCGGAGGCTGCAGCGATGATACGATAACGACGCTTTTGCGCTCGTTCATTGTATCATCTAGGATTTACACACTACGACATCGCAAGTGACGCCGGATGTGCGTCACTTTCGATTTGACCCCACCGACATCGCACCTGCGATGTCGTAGTGTGCAAAGCCGCCCTAAGTCTCCTATGCAATGTCCTCCATGTTTCTACAGATTTTGTCAGAGTGCTACACAAAGATGATCAGGGATCCCTCTGCTTCTGTGTACGTTGTATGGGAGACATCTTAGCAGCTACCACCTCTCCACCCGCCGGCTTATAGAAAACCGAAAATCAGAGCGAGAGGCAGCAGAGCGGAAAATTGGTGAAATTTCTGGATACAAGCCGTATATCGGCCGTAACTAGTGTTTTTCCTGATGTAAACGCACATAACCGCTTATTTTTAAAAGTCATCTATAACCACAGATACGCTTCAACTTGTATGTTTGAAGAGACCTCAGCGCATAAGGCAAACTTCATTTGCATTAAATTAATTAAATTTTTTTGCTCAAATTTGAGTGACTCATCCTTATTCAAATTTAAAAAGATTAATTTATCACAATTGGTAAAGATGAAAAGTAAGACCCCAATTCATCAAGACGGGCATTGTTCACAATGAGGAGGCGTGCTGGGGTTAGACACTTCTGAATTTTGAAGAGGCACATGGGATGAGCGATCTGCCCCTCAGTTTGCCCCTCGCCACAAAATCTACTACAGTTGCTGCTTGAGTGAGATTTGTATTGCTGCGCACTGTGACGAGTCAGCGTTTGGCCACTTGTGTGTGTAAACTGTTCTTACTTAGGCCAGACGTATTGTTCCATAAATCAAGAGAAGTTACCAATTATTTCATGTCAGATTGACTGGAGCCCTATTGTCGGTTAAGTGCAGATTGCCACAGCCCCTTTGACTACATTAATCATAGGAAAATTATGCAGTCAGATTGGGTTAAGGAACAATGATTTAACAGCCATCTCCCACCAATCCTGTAAAGCACAATACCCTAAAATGAGAACTGAGGGGTGTAAAAAGGTCTTGCTCCTGTCATCATATTCCCATTCTACAGGACTTCAGCCTAGGATCCATAGTTCCAGCTGGAGGATCATAGAACTGCTTCAAGATTGATTAAATCTTCAGGACCTCAGCCTAGGAACCACAGTACCAGCTAGAGGATCCCAGAACTGCTTCACTGCAATGCTAAGCCCACAAATTCGCTTAGAGAACCCAGGATAGTACAATTCAGTTGCCTGGCTATATATCTTGCTGTGTTTGGTCAGCTTCCTAAGCTTGTCGCTATCTTCTCTTAGTGGCTTCCTGCCAAAAGCGGGGTGTTACTGGCTGGGATAGTTGGCCCTGGAAGGCCCACAGTCATAAAGATTCTAATCCCTGGTGGGCCAGTGGAAGGGTGCCCGTTGGTTACCAATAAAGTCTTACCAATGTGTGGTTCCCTTGCCCTGTGCTGTCTGAGTAGTGTTCTGTCTATAGGGAAGGAGTGCGAGCCTAGAGTGGGATGAGCCCTGGTCTGTGCGGTCTTTTTGAAGATGGCCAGGCCAGCAGATGAGACCACCCATTGACCCTTGTGTCTCCACGGGAGACCACCCAATGACTCCCATGTCTCCACAGAAGACCACCCAGTGACTCCCATGTCTCCACAGGAGACCACCCACTGACTCCCATGTCTCCACAGGAGATTACCCACTGACCCCCATGTCTCCACAGGAGACCACCCATTGACCCCCATGTCTCCATGCGTATGATGCTGCTCGTCATGAATTTGACACATGGCAGTCATCACACCCTCGTCCCAACCCAGCAACATTCACCTCGAGCTGGGTGAAAATGGCAACACCAAACAACAATGAGAACACCAAAAGTTGCCAAATTTTAGCCGAGCCATCTAGTAGCACCAAAATTTGTGACATTTTAACTGTTTTGATGCCAGAATGTTTTCATAAAGGCTTTGATGATTCAGACCTGAAGGATTTCTGATTCTTAATCTAAGAAATGAGTTCTTTTTTTTCAAAGCCTCAGGATTCTCTCACCAAAACTTTTAACTAAAGAAGGTAAAAAATAAAAAATAAAATGTTTTTGCCTCTTTTGTTTCTTGATTTCAGAAATTCTTAAGGAATGATAATATCTCTTTAAATGAAATGTTAAAAGCTGTATCTGAATCTGGCCCCTGAGGAGCGTTCAGTCGGCCCGCGCTGATTTTCTGTAATTCCCCCCTGCATTCTGTTCATCATATTAAATATTGCATCAAAATAATTGTGTGAAAACATAAGTGTCCAGCATTATTCCCCCAGACATGCTCTGTTGTAATCCACATCGCATTGTCTTCTAGTTTGCTCGGAACAGAATGGGCTCTTGAGGAACATGTTTTTTAGTTACAAATGAAAATCCCAGTTAGTAAAGCATTTTTTTCCCAGGAGAAATCTAAGCTCTTCAAGCCGCTGGGACCTACATACTAGAGACAGTTTGAGAACAGCACTCTCGGAAAGTGAAATAACAAGAGCACACAGCCTTCAGAAGCCATCTCATCCCGGCAATTTACTACTGTGTTCAGTGTAAAGGTGTAGAGCAAATCTGCAAGAGACAGAAGAAATGAATGCGGAATACTTAAGATGCTGAAATTGTCTAGATACAAAAAAACCCTAAAAGAAAATGTAGACTCTAAAGCCAGATCTGGACCGTGACCCTTGAAGCCTTCACATTTCAAACCATTTTGCAATGATCTAATACATCTAAATTATATATTATTATATTGTAAAGTCTGTTTGAGGCCACAACAGGTGGGAGCCCAAAGCATTGACTGCTCATCCTCTGGTTCTGCTCATACTCCATGACCTATTTACTGTTTTCACTTCTCTGCAGCTTGTCCCACTCTCTTCTTTACTGCTGCTCCTGTGCTGGACAGCCCCTCCACCATTATCTGAGACATTATGGCTGCCACTTCCTACCGGCCATTGCACAGTGTTTCAGTCTGGGAGAGAGACTCATTGTTTTGCAACCCTGCCAGACTGCATAGACTGCCCTGTATATGTGTCCTGTATATATGCCCTCTATATGTGTCCTGTATATGTGTCCTGTATAGTGTATGTGTGCCCTGTATAGTGTATTTGTGCCCTGTATAGTGTATTTGTGCCCTGTATATGTGTCCTGTATATGTGCTTTGTATATTTGTCCTGTTTGTGTCCTGTATAGTGTATGTGCCTTGTATATGTGTCCTGTATAGTGTATATGCGCCCTGTATATGTGCCCTGTATAGTGTATATGAGCCCTGTATTTGTGTCCTGTATAGTGTATATCTGCCCTGTATATGTGTCCTGTATAGTGTATATGTGTCCTGTATTTATGTCCTGTATGTTGTATATATTGTTCTGTATAGTGTATATGTTCCCTGTATATGTGTCCGGCATAGTGAATATGAGCCCTGTATTTGTATCCTGTATAGTGTATATGTGCCCTGTATATGTGTCCTGTATATGTGCCCTGTATAGTGTATATGAGCCCTGTATTTGTGTCCTGTATAGTGTATATGTGTCCTGTATTTATGTCCTGTATGTTGTATATATTGTCCTCTATAGTGTATTTGCGCCGTGTATATGTGTCCTGTATTTGTGTCCTGCATAGTGAATATGAGCCCTGTATTTGTATCCTGTATAGTGTATATGTGCCCTGTATATGTGTCCTGTATATGTGCCCTGTATAGTGTATATGAGCCCTGTATTTGTGTCCTGTATAGTGCATATGTGTCCTGTATTTATGTCCTGTATGTTGTATATATTGTCCTCTATAGTGTAGTTGCGCCCTGTATTTGTGTCCTGCATAGTGAATACGAGCCCTCTATTTGTATCCTGTATAGTGTATATGTGTCCTGTATATGTGCCCTGTATAGTGTATTTGCGCCCTGTATATGTGACCTGCATAGTGTATATGTGCCCTGCATATGTGTCCTGTATAGTGTATATGTAACGCCCCGCAGAAGCTGATCATCTTCAGGGACGCCACAGGACCTTCTTCTGTATATTTGGCAACAGGTAAGTTAGTTTTTATTATCATGACGCTACTCACGGTTTGCGGTCAGGGATATGGGTGACCGCCACTGCAGGTATAACAAGCGCGTGGACCTGATGGGATCTGCAGTCGGATGGTGTGGCCTCCCGTGAGTGAGGCTGGCCCCAGGGGCTCGGGTGTGTAAGGTAACGGGTCCCAGAATAATTCAAGCAGAGTCCGAAAGTCTTTACCGGTTTTTACTCACTGTGCTGTTGTTGTGAGCTCACCCGGGCGATGCTGCAATCAACCAGGTAGAACCAGGTATCCTTTGAGCCAGTCTGAGGGAAACAGGTAGCTCGCCGTCCTAGCACTTCTGTTTTCAGATAATCCCCTAACCTGAAGTACCTTGGGGGTCTATCCAGGGAGTCGCTACTGCCTTTTCTCCCCCTTTTGGACCGTTTGCTGGCAGCGTGAACCAGGTGAGATGGCTTCTGGCTCTGTCTCCTTATGGGTCCCTGCGATGCTGCTGAGGCTCGGACTCTGTGTGGTTGGTGAGGTACTTGTAGTTCCCCTCACTGGCAGGTTTAGCAGGTAGTTAAACTGGAGCCTGCTCAAAGGACCTGTACCCCGTGCATGCCTAGTCACCAGGAGCACCTCTTTCTACGTCCTCCTGAGACCGTTCTCTCCCACCAACTGTCACTACACCGCGCAGGGTCTGACTAGTGTCCACGCGCATGCGTCTCCTAGCAACTGCCACGCTCCACTATCAGACTGGCTCTACTCTCACTTTCTGACAACCTCTGCACTTTAGCTCCCAGCCCCTCCGCTACACCTCTTGAAAAGAATTGAAAGCTGCCCCCCTCTGGAGACTACCCAAGGGTCCCCTCTAAGGGTGTGGGAGGCCTGGTTGCTATGTGTCTGCGCGTACACACCTCATTTTGGCCTTTAGGATTACTTGGAAGCCCCCTCCCAGCATGGGTGCAGTACTCTGTGGGGCCTGACCAGATCAGGGGCGCCACATATATGGGCCCTGTATATGTGTCCTGTATATGTGTATATGTGCCCTGTATTTGTGTCCTATATGTTGTATATATTGTCCTGTATAGTGTTTGTGCCCTGTATTTGTATCCTGCATAGTGTATATGTGCCCTGTATATGTGCCCTGTATAGTGTTTGTGCCATGTATTTGTGTTATGTATAGTGTATTTTTGCCCTGTATATGTGCCCTTTATATGTGCCCTGTATATGTGCCCTGTATAATGTTTGTGCCCTGTATTTGTGTTATGTATAGTGTATTTGTGCCCTGTATATGTGCCCTGTATATGTGCCCTGTATATGTGCCCTGTATAGTGTTTGTGCCCTGTATTTGTGTCATGTATAGTGTAATTGTATCCTGCATAGTGTATATGTGCCCTGTATATGTGCCCTGTATAGTGTTTGTGCCCTGTATTTGTGTTATGTATAGTGTATGTGTGCCCTGTATATGTGCCTGTATACGGTATGTGTCCTGTATATGTGCCTGTATACAGTATGTGCCCTGTATATGTGCCTGTATACAGTATGTGCCCTGTATATGTGCCTGTATACGGTATGTGCTCTGTATATGTGCCTGTATACGGTATGTGTCCTGTATATGTGCCTGTATACAGTATGTGCCCTGTATATGTGCCTGTATACAGTATGTGCCCTGTATATGTGCCTGTATACGGTATGTGCTCTGTATATGTGCCTGTATACGGTATGTGCCCTGTATATGTGCCTGTATACAGTATGTGCCCTGTATATGTGCCTGTATACAGTATGTGCCCTGTATATGTGCCTGTATACAGTATGTGCCCTGTATATGTGCCTGTATACAGTATGTGCCCTGTATATGTGCCTGTATACAGTATGTGCCCTGTATATGTGCCTGTATACGGTATGTGCTCTGTATATGTGCCTGTATACAGTATGTGCCCTGTATATGTGCCTGTATACGGTATGTGCCCTGTATATGTGCCTGTATACGGTATGTGCCCTGTATATGTGCCTGTATACAGTATGTGCCCTGTATATGTGCCTGTATACAGTATGTGCCCTGTATATGTGCCTGTATACGGTATGTGCCCTGTATATGTGCCTGTATACGGTATGTGCCCTGTATATGTGCCTGTATACGGTATGTGCCCTGTATAGTGTATGTGTTCCCTGTATATGTGTCCAGTATATGATGTAAATTGCAACCGGTCATAGGTTTTCCTCGGATACTTGTGATATGATATTGCATTTATTTTCCTTGTTAGGAGGAATTGATGTATTTGAGGTTGTGGAGAGATAAGAATGTCTTATCCACATCCAGTGAGATAAGCTCCGCTCCATTGTGCCTGAGTTTGTGGGTGCTGCATATCTTGGGTTTCGGCATTGGGGTGCAGCCGGCAGACACGCTCAGAGCAGGCTTCGGGGGACATTAATGCTGTAATGCAGTTTGTGTCAGTTCTGATTGATTCCATGTTGAGCTTCGCTGTGTAATGCTCACAGAGGGGTCACTTACAACCAAATGTTTCCAATTCAATCAGCTTCATTTTCTTCTTTTTACCCACATTTTTGTGAGAAAAGCAAAAAATTATTTAATTTCCTTTTTTTGTTTCAGTTTTTCGTTTTTAATTGAAGCTGTAAAGAAATAAAATGCATTTCCTCATAATTCCTACAGACATTGTACACGCTGATCTTTGTGAATGGAAACAATATTCAAATAACAAGTCTCTGCTTCCACCGTCTGTAAACACCACAGAAAGGACGAGGTGGAAGTGGAGCCATTGGAAAAGAGGTGTATGGAGGACGATGTATAGCGTCACAGAGGGGGAGGTCACAACACAAATATATGTCGTCCCATTCGTGGCACGTGCAAGAACAGACAGTGGTCAGAGAGCAAAACTCTCTGGTCTGAATGAACACATACAGTTAGGTCCAGAAATCTTTGGCCAGTGACACAATTTTGGCGAGTTGGGCTCTGCAGGCCACCACATTGGATTTGAAATGAAACCTCTACAACAGAATTCAAGTGCAGATTGTAACGTTTAATTTGAAGGTTTGAACAAAAATATCTGATAGAAATTGTAGGAATTGTCACATTTCTTTACAAACACTCCACATTTTAGGAGGTCAAAAGTAATTGGACAAATAAACCAAACCCAAACAAAATATTTTTATTTTCAATATTTTGTTGCGAATCCTTTGGAGGCAATCACTGCCTTAAGTCTGGAACCCATGGACATAACCAAACGCTGGGTTTCCTCCTTCTTAATGCTTTGCCAGGCCTTTACAGCCGCAGCCTTCAGGTCTTGCTTGTTTGTGGGTCTTTCCGTCTTAAAGGGAACCTGTCAGCAGAAATTTCCCCTAAAACCTAACAGATTCCCCCTCTGCAGCTCCTGGGCTGCATTCTAGAAAGGTCACTGTTATTATTGTGCCCCCTTTCTGACCAAAAAAAAGAGTTTATAAAGAGGTACCTTTTTGGCTTCGGATTCTATAAATGTGACACGGGGGCGGGCAGCCTGATGGCCGTTATTCTGCCCCCTGGTCCTGTATGCCGCCCCCATCGCTGATTTCCATACTTTTGGACGCCGCCCACTGCTCCAGCCATCCCCGCGCATGCCCAGTGCCAGTCTCATGGGACTGAGCACTGTGACTGCTGGTGACGTGTGCGCAGGCAAGTGATTATGGGCGGGACTGTGACTGTTATCAGCAAGTACCCGCCCATAATCTCGTGAGCGCGCAAACCTCACCAGCGGTCACACTGTGCTCAGTGTAGATGCTAGACTGTATGGGCTGCTTCCAGGGATGACGTCCCTTTGTCACGTGATAGTATTTTGAACACGCCCCTATCACGTGACAAAGGGACGTCATCCCTGGAAGCAGCCCATACAGTCTAGCATCTACACTGAGCACAGTGTGACGCTGGAGAGGTTTGCGCGCTCACGAGATTATGGGCGGGTACTTGCTGATAACAGTCACAGTCCCGCCCATAATCACTTGCCTGCGCACACGTCACCAGCAGTCACAGTGCTCAGTCCCGTGAGACTGGCACTGGGCAGCGTCCAAAAGTATGGAAATCAGCGATGGGGGCGGCATACAGGACCAGGGGGCAGAATAACGGCCATCAGGCTGCCCGCCCCCGTGTCAGATTTATAGAATCCGAAGCCAAAAAGGTACCTCTTTATAAACTCTTTTTTTTGGTCAGAAAGGGGGCACAATAATAACAGGGACCTTTCTAGAATGCAGCCCAGGAGCTGCAGAGGGGGAATCTGTTAGGTTTTAGGGGAAATTTCTGCTGACAGGTTCCCTTTAAGTCTGGATTTGAGCAAGTGAAATGCATGCTCAATTGGGTTAAGATCTGGTGATTGACTTGGCCATTGCAGAATGTTCCACTTTTTTGCACTCATGAACTCCTGGGTAGCTTTGGCTGTATGCTTGGGGTCATTGTCCATCTGTACTATGAAGCGCCGTCCGATCAACTTTGCGGCATTTGGCTGAATCTGGGCTGAAAGTATATCCCGGTTCACTTCAGAATTCATCCGGCTACTCTTGTCTGCTGTTATGTCATCAATAAACACAAGTGACCCAGTGCCATTGAAAGCCATGCATGCCCATGCCATCACGTTGCCTCCACCATGTTTTACAGAGGATGTGGTGTGCCTTGGATCATGTGCCGTTCCCTTTCTTCTCCAAACTTTTTTCTTCCCATCATTCTGGTACAGGTTGATCTTTGTCTCATCTGTCCATAGAATACTTTTCCAGAACTGAGCTGGCTTCATGAGGCGTTTTTCAGCAAATGTAACTCTGGCCTGTCTATTTTTGGAATTGATGAATGGTTTGCATCTAGATGTGAACCCTTTGTATTTACTTTCATGGAGTCTTCTCTTTACTGTTGACTTAGAGACAGATACACCTACTTCACTGAGAGTGTTCTGGACTTCAGTTGATGTTGTGAACGGGTTCTTCTTCACCAAAGAAAGTATGCGGCGATCATCCACCACTGTTGTCATCCGTGGACGCCCAGGCCTTTTTGAGCTCCCAAGCTTACCAGTCAATTCCTTTTTTCTCAGAATGTACCCGACTGTTGATTTTGCTACTCCAAGCATGTCTGCTATCTCTCTGATGGATTTTTTCTTTTTTTTCAGCCTCAGGATGTTCTGCTTCACCTCAATTGAGAGTTCCTTAGACCGCATGTTGTCTGGTCACAGCAACAGCTTCCAAATGCAAAACCACACACCTGTAATCAACCCCAGACCTTTTAACTACTTCATTGATTACAGGTTAACGAGGGAGACGCCTTCAGGGTTAATTGCAGCCCTTAGAGTCCCTTGTCCAATTACTTTTGGTCCCTTGAAAAAGAGGAGGCTATGCATTACAGAGCTATGATTCCTAAACCCTTTCTCCGATTTGGATGTGAAAACTCTCATATTGCAGCTGGGAGTGTTCACTTTCAGCCCATATTATATATAGAATTGTATTTCTGAACATGTTTTTGTAAACAGCTAAAATAACAAAACTTGTGTCACTGTCCAAATATTTCTGGACCTAACTGTATGAACGACGTCCGTTTCGCGTAAAACAACGCTTCAGCTGGTCCCGTTGAAGCATTGTGTTACGTGAAATGGCCGTCGTCCATGTGCGTCCTGCTTCACCCTTCATGCTTTTAGGTTTATTCAAATAAAAATTGGACTTTTTATGGGTGGAGAGCTCCACTTAATTTTACCTTCTTTTACGGATATTATGACTGCATAGTAGTAGTGGCGGTATCTTTTTAGTGTTGTGGGAATATATTCCTAAACCACTAAACAGCGATGCTTTGACCGACATGATCGTTATTCACGTGTGTTATGGAAGTTGCTGTGACATTTAATTCGCTATAACAATGATATTTTACTTTGTTGTATATGCGCAGTATATTTCATAGGTTAATAGATAATGTTTTAGATAGGAGTGTGGAGTGATATTAAATAGGAATGAGCGAACCTGAAAAGTAAAGTTCAGGGATCAAACTCGAACACGGACTTGAAAAAAGTCTGTTTACAAGTTCTGAGTTTGGGTCATGTTCTTATGCTAATAAAGTGTGATGAAAGGCAGCAGCCAATCAGCAAGCTGTATGTCATGGGGAAGGTAACTGTACACTGCTGGGAAAAATGAAGAAAAGACAATGACATGGGGTCCCTCCTATTTTTAATAATCAGCGCAGGTAAACCAGACGGCTGAGGGATGGTATTAGCAGAATGGGAAGGCTCTTGGTTATTTGCCCCCAGGCTGAATATAGCAGCCTGTAGCCGCCCAGAAGTGGCGCGACCATTAGATGCTCCAATTTTGGTGCTTTGCTCTTCTCGATTGCCCTGGTGCAGTGGCAGCTGGGGTAATACTTTTAGTATTGATGTCAGCTGTGAATTGACCGCTGGCATCAAGCCCAGGACTAAAGGCTGCTTTACACCAGAAGATCTATTGTGCGATGCATCGTCGGGGTCACGGTTTTTGTGACGCACATCCGGCATCGCTTGCGATGCCGGCCTGTGTGACACCTCCTAGCGACGCAGTATTGCTCACAAATCGTGAGTCGTGTACTGCTCGCTAGGTTTCATAATATTGTTTAATTTAATTGTTCATCATTCCCGGGGTAGCACACACCACTCCATGTGACACCCAGGGAATGATGAACATCGCTTACCTGCGACCCGCGGCTCTCTCCGGCTCTATGTGGAAGGAAGGAGGTGGGCGGGATGTTTACGTCCTGCTCATTTCCGCCCCTCCTCTTCTATTGGCCGGCGGCCATGTGACGTCGCTGTTACGCCGAACATCCCTCCCACTCCAGGAAGTGGACGTTCGCCGCCCATAGCGAGGTCGGATGGGAGGTAAGTACGTGTGACGGGGGTTACTGACTTTGTGCGACACGGGCAGCGATTTGCCTGTGACGCACAAACGACGGGGGCGGGTACGATCGATTGTGAAATTGTACAATCGGTCGTACCTTGTAAAGCAGCCTTTAGTAATGGAGAGGCATCTATCAGACAACCCCATTACTGACCTGGTAAGTGTAAAGTTAAAAAACACACACAGGAAAAAATAGTTTATTTGAATAAAGACTCAATTCACAGCTGACATCAACTCTAAAAGTATTATTCTGATTGTCACCGTAGCAAAGCAATCGAGAAGTGTAGGGTAAAGCACCAGAATTGGCGCATCTAATGGATATGCCACTTCTGGGGCATTTTTAGTGTGGGACAAAAAACCTTGAGCCTTCCCAGCCTGATAATACCAGCCCCCAGCTGTCTGCTTTACCCTGTCTCAATATCATAATAGGGTCCACACAGTTTTTTTAAAATTATTTATTTAAATAATTTAAAAAAATGGCTAGAGATCCTCTCTATTTTTGATAATCCACCAAGGTAAAGCAGACAGCAGAGGATTGCAGCCCGCAGCTATCTGCTTTACTTGTCCTGGTTAAGGAAAATAGCGTGGATTTTTGGTCACCGCGGTCAAGTCCGGTTCTCAAACTAAATTTTTAACTAAAGTCCGGTTGAACCCGTCGAACCCAAACTTCCACAGGTCTGCTGATCCCTAATTTTAAAGTTACACATTTGTTTTATTACTCTTACTACGTTCTTAAGAAAAGTACATGATTCATCCCCACTAAGCAGCAATACCAGCTGTCATGTGTGTACATAAGGGGTAATGGTGAGCATGGCAATTTCTGGATATGATATGATTTGTATTGTACATTTTTCAGCAATTTTCCATTCTACATGCACCATCTCTATTTTCAATTGAGTTAGTGGGTGGAGAGTATCTGCTCTCATGTCTCCCATACTCAGCACACACAGACAAGAGGGACTCCTGCTCTCCTTTATTAGATTTACTCACTAATATAGCACCATCATCATCATCACTGTCCCCATTGGGCCTCATAATCTACAACCTCTATAGGAATGTCTTTGGAGGGAGGGGGGAAACCGGACAACCCGGAGGAAACCCACGTAAAACTGCGAGAACATACAAACCCTTTGCAGATGTCGTATTTGGTGGGATTTGACTCTAGGGCCCTAGTGATTCAATGCAACAGTGCTAACCACTAAGCTACTGTGTGCTAATCACTGAGCCACTAAGTGCTAACCACTAAGTCACTGAGTGCTAATGACTGAGCCACTGTGTGCTAACCACTGAACTGTTGTCTTAACCACTGAGCCACTGTGTGCTAACCATTGAGCCACTGTGTGCTAACCACTAAGCCACTGTGTGCTAACCACTGAGCCACTGTGTGCTAACCACTAAGTCACTGTGTGCTAACCACTGAGTCACTGTGTGCTAACCACTGAACTGCTATGTGCTAACCACTGAGCCACTGTGTGCTAACCACTGAGCCACTGTGTGCTAACCACTGAGCCACTGTGTGCTAACCACTGAGCCACTGTGTGCTAACCACTGAGTCACTATGCTGCCAAAATATATCTAGATTATGTTTAAAAGCAGAAGCAACAGATAGAACATTATACAGCAGTAATAAATTAATTAGCTGTAAAATCAGCGCTGGATCAGCCTCTCACTCTGCTGCGCACTTCTTCTTCTCTCCGGTCCATAATCTTCAGAAGAAGCTGTAACCTGATCCCTCGGTAAGCTGACAGGCTGTCGTGCTTTAAGCAAGATGGATTTTAGCTGATTTTCAGAGTGAATGACAAGTTCAGAAGGCAGGGGTGGAGAAAAGAAGTGGCTCATAAGAGAAGACAGAAGTAAATTAAATAAAATATATGCAAAGTTTTGTTGAAAGGACACTGACCATTTTACTGTCCATCACTCCTGTATTTGTTAGCTCTACATGCCCTATAATAATATTAATATCTAATAATAATACTGGGCTGTTGACGTTTTGTCTACACTTGTCCGTTATGTTCACAGATCTTTTTATACTTTTACAGACGCCGTGTTTTGGCCATATCAGACGGAATTGAACACATTGGAGAGCTCCGCTGGGAATTAGCGCTTTGTCTTCTCGCTGCGTGGACCGTTTGCTATTTCTGCATCTGGAAAGGGACAAAATCCACTGGGAAGGTGAAGCTGGAATTATTCTGTGTTTAGTATTGAGTTGTCACGTTTTTCACTTTATTTCATAGCTGAATATTTCAATATTTTAAGGTCAGGATTTTTCTTACTGTCATTTTTAGTATTATTGACAGGATTGTGAGACTGAGTGGCATTAATATATTATTGAGATCGATATTTGGCTTCTAGAAGAAGGAGAAGACTGTATACTAGGGATGAGCGAGCACCGAAATGCTCTGGTGCTCGCTACTCGAAACGAGCACAGGTCGGACGGGCGCGACCCAAGCACAGAGTATAATGTGATGCATTAAGAGGTTTGGACCCAAACTATATATATATATATATATATATATACATACTGTATATAGAGCATATACAGCTCTGGCTAAAATTAAGTGACCGCTGCAAAATTGTCAGTTTTTCTGATTTTTCTCTTTATATGTTTGAGTAAAATGTAAATTGCTCTTTTCTTCTATAATCTACTGACGACGTCTCCAAATTTCCAAGCAATAAATGTTGTATTTATTTTCTGAAAATGAGAAATGGTGAAAATAACAGAACAATGCACAAATAATGCAAAGAAAACAAGTTCATCACCATTTACACACAACAATATAATAATGTTTTACCTCCGGAAGATTCAGAAATCAATATTTTGTGGAATATCCATGATGTATAATCCCAGCTTTCCTGCGTCGTGGCTGCTTTCAGTCTATCACACGGCTTTTGGGTGACCTTATGCCACTCCTGGTGCAGACATGTAAGCAGTTCTCCTTTGTCTGATGGCTTGTGACTATCCATATTGCTCTTGATTACATTCCAGAGGTTTTCAGTGGGGTTCAGGTCTGGAGATTGGGCTGGTCATGACAGGGTTTTGATGTGGTGGTCCTTCATCCACACATTGATGGACCTAGTTGCGTGGCATGGTGCATTGTCCTGCTGGAAAAACCTGTCCTCAGAGTTGGGGAACATTGCCTGAGCAGAAGGAAGCAGCTGTTATTACAGGATAGCCCTGTATGCGGCTTGATTCATACGTCCTTCACAAAGTGAGCTCTACATAATATTTTCAAGGATTTCAAGAAAAATCCTATTTTCATTTATTTAGAAACTTTAGAACTTTTTGTGGTAAGAGCCACGAGGCTATGACTATTAGGCTAGGACCCCACTTTGCGTTTACACCTGCGTTTTAGGTGCTTTTTAGGTCCGTTTTGAGATGCACCTTTTTCATGCCAAAAGGCATGCGTTTTGATTTCCCAGCAAAGTCTAAGGAAAATGGGGATTTCTAGACCCCACTTTGCGTTTTAAAACGCTGCGTTTAATTTGCATATTTTGTGGCAAAAAACATGCGTTCAAAGAAGCAGCATGTCAGTTGTTTTTGCCATTTTGGGTGCGTTTTGCTAACATTGAAGTCTATGAGAAATGGCAAATTCCAGCGTTTTACCTGCTTTTCCAGTGCAGAAAACATGCGTTTTGGACTTCAAAAAAATGATTTCATATGTCCCTTTACACACACACATAGTCCAACAATTAAAAATAAGCATTTTAATAAATTATTGCTATTTTTCCATTAAATATCACATTACCGCTATAATTTCATTAAATCTATTTTCATTATTTTTCACAAAAATATAATTTGTTTCTTTTTTTCCAATTTTTTTAATTGAGTTTGACTATTTAAACTTTATTTAGCAGTGTCATGATGTTCAAAACGCATCTATCAAAACGCAGGTGGAAAAGCATGTAAAAAGCGCTGAAAACGCATCTAAAACGCGGTAAATGCACATGTGTTTTCAGCGCTAAATTTCTGAAAAAGGCAACTTTGGTCAAATCATTTAAGCCCAAAACGTGTGTTTAGAACTGCAAGTAGCACAACACAAAGTGCGGCCCTAGCCTTATACTACTGCTATAGCACTACTTGTGCTCTACAGGGGAGTATTACTTTTTTTTTCTCTTTATATCTTTGATAGATATTATGGATGTTTTCACTATTATTATTGCTATTATGTAACTTCTTGCATCTCTTCTCAGTCTTCGGCCAGGTGTCATTGGACGTACAGTACAGAGTGACTGACGGGACTGGTTGCATTTTTGTAGCTTGTCCACGTTCATGTTTTATGTAGCAGTTTTGTGAATGAAACAAAACATTGTAGGTAAATAAATGTATAAAATTCCCTGTTTGCTGATGTCGCAGGAAGCGGTCGCCGTCCTCCCTCCCTATAACTTCGGGACGAGCTGTTGTGAGAACCTCAGAGATGCTAATACCCGTCATGTATAAAACATGGAACTTCAAAGTGAGAAATAAAAGAGGACAAAACCCTTGATGTTACTAAAGTGCAAGTAATTCATTATCTGAAGATAATCCGATGATAAATGTGCGTTAATGGTGGAATTGGAAATTCATTGTTTGCTGAATGTAGTGAGGTCCGGTGTCGCGGGGGCCTCACATTGTGACTGAATAGAAGGCGTCGGCTGCATCAATCCTTGCTTTAGAAGTCTATGTGCCCGTAAGGAATAATCAGAGAGGTCCCAGGAATTAAGAAAATGGAGCTGTTGTCAGGAATTGTAGTAAATTATTAAAAAATCAATCTTACCTGCTTTATTCTTTGATTCTCTGTCCCTCTTAGCTCAGGCAGGTTTTGGTGCTTTGTCCTCCAGTTATAACATTGACCACTGCAGCCAATCACTGACAGCAGCAGTACTACATGCATGTAAGGCACAAGATCACTGACAGTGATTAGCTGCATTGAATATATGTGCATGTACCCAAACTGGTGGAGACCACTGGATAGCAGGTGAATCCCCCGGTGGGCCCTGTCCACGAGATTGCCCATGAGCAGTCGCTTGAGTAAAACACTTCATTCACTGTGCACAGACAAATGCAGCATCTCCTTAGCAAACCACCCAGGTTATTATTACATAGAAGAAAAGTACATTGTGAAGAGGGTAATGTATATGGCTGTGTGCGCACTTTGCGTCTAGGTAGTTGCAGTTCTAAACGCATCCTCTAGCAGAAATTGTCTTTGTCAAATTTGGTTTTGACCACAAAAACGCTATAAATACGCTTGTGTTTTTACCGCATTTTAGCCGCGTTTTTACCGCGATTTACATGCTTTTTCATTGCTTAAAGTCAGATGCGTGTTGACTACGAATACACTGCTAAATAAAGCTTAAACATTCAAACACTATGAAAAATAAGGAAAAAAATGATAACAAATATCATGATTAAAATCATACACAAAATAGATTATTTTATTAAAATGATAACGGAGTTCTTAAATTTAGGTATAAAATAACGTTAAATTATGGATTTTCATTAATTAAATTGTCGGACTATTTGTGTGTGTAAAGGGACATATCATGCCCTTAATATAATGTTAAAAACGTATGCGTTTAATTTGTTAAAAAAGCATGTAAAACGCTAGGATTTTGATTTAGGATGCATTTAGAAAATTCTCATTGACTTTAATGATAGCAAAACGCTGCCAAAATGGCAAAAACAATTGACCTGCTGCTTCTTTAAACGCAGATTTTGACACATTTTCTGCAACTACAACGCAGCGTTTTTAACAGCATTGTGCGGACAAGAAATCCCCATTTCCCATAGACTTTGCTTGGAAATCAAAACGCATGCATTTTGGCATTAAAACGCTGCATTTCAAAACGCTGCGGAAACGCAGGAAAAAAACGCAAAGTGCGCACATGGCCTAAATGTAGCTGAGCATTGGGCCCCAGAGGCAGTGTTACTGGTGGGCCCCAGAGGCAGTGTTACTGGTGGGCCCTGGAGAGCCCAGTCCGGCACTGGTTACAGATGTAATAGTACAGTGGTTTGACCTGAAGATCTGTTGCCCCAATAGAATATCTGTATCCGGTTCCCCAGCTCGTATCCTACATCTTCCGCATTACTCTCCTACTCATGCGGAGCAGACAGAAGGACCTTTTGTGTCCAGGTCCAGCTGAAGACTAGGCTAAAAAAGGAAAATTAAGGTGACAGAATTTTTTATTTTTTGTGCCTGGAAACCCCGGTAATCCACGGCATCTCATGTGATTTATTGGACATTATATTATGTGGCATTTTTGCCATTTTTGGCTTTTTACCTGTTGTTGCGTTTATGTTTCCTATCTCGGTAATCCGCCTTTTCTCCCCTGTATATAAGCACCGCTCATGAGATCTGCATATCCTCTGTCCTGAGCGTTGTCACCTTCACACGTCGCACTGCGCTTATAATTGGGTAAAGTCTGTGAAAACGCTATTTTTAGGATTCAATTTAATGGGAGGCTACGCGGGAATTTCTCTTAGCAATTAGCTTGAGTTTACTTACATGTTGTTACAGAGTGATAGAAGCAGCAGACGATGCGGATAACGGCGGCGCGGAGGTCAGATAATAGCGGCAATATCTCTCAATATTGTGTTTCAAAGCAAAGGTTACAAAGTATTTTCAGACCATGAAATGATATATTGTGAATTATAATAAAATGACCACAAATCTACACTATAAATGCATCTCCGATCTCGGGCTTCTCCGACCATTGCGCATGTGCATTTGTCTCCACAACGTCCTGATTTCAGGAAGATCAATGCAAATCTAGCATCAAAATCCACAAATAAGGAGCAGATGAAGACGATCAAAGTCATTTATTTCAAAACCCAACATTTTTATTTCGTGATGCAAGTAAAAATGTTTCCAAAGTAGTTTAAAAAGAACATTGAAAGTGAATCCACAGAAGGAGCCGGTGACGCATCACGATTGCTTAATAAGAGGTCATATCTGTTCAAAACTGAGTATTTATCATAATAGAATACTGGCTAGGATAATGAGTGCAAAATATACAGAAATTCTTTTATATATTGTGTTACATGCTTGCTCGATATTATTCTACCAAGTATTCTGTGATTGTGTGTTCAGTTTTGCCTAAGGTCTAAAATTTCCCTGAAAAAATACGAAGTCATGTTAGGAGACTTATAAGCCATGCAGTGCTCATCTGGGAAATTAAATATGCAAATTGCTTTTTTCGAGACAGGCACTTGGTGCTACCTATTGGAAGTAGCAATCCTGAAAGGCCAATATCGACCTTCTAAAAGGCTTTGCCCCATAATGTAGTATTACAAGACTAGTACATAACTCGATTTGCCGACATGTGCTTTAGGATGTTTGCCCCTCATTAGTGCAAAGCAGGAGAGTTATGTGATGCTACCACAAGGTAGAGCAGGAACACAGGGAGGATGTGGTGCTCCTAAGTGCAATTTAGCGCACATCCACTAGAGGTCACTAGCACCAGTGCACGGATGTAGTGGTCGATAAGCTGAAGGTCAGTGCCGGGATGTCATGTCTGTACAGAGGAGCAAAATGAAGCCGAAGTCAGGTGAGAGACAAGGGTCGGAAGCCAAGATATCATGTCAAGAGCTGGAGGGAAGCAGAACCATTGTCAGAGCACAAACTGGGGTAAGAAGCCAAGAGGACTAGTAAGTATAAAGGAGGGAGCAGAGCAAGGGTAACAAGCGGAGAGAGGGTAAGGAAACAGGGAAGTCAAATAAAACGGGTCGGACGGAGGTCATGGGAAGAAGTACTGGATAGCGGTACAAGATCAGAACAACTGACGGGGACCATGAAGCACCCACTGCAAAGCAGAAACTATTACTGGTGGCGTTCCAAGAGAAACAACTCCAAGATAAAGGAGCATGACCCCCGGAACGAGGCAGAACAGAATAGGCTCCTCCGAAATGACCTAACCCCCGGAGGATACCGACAGCAGGAAGACAAACACATACAGTGGCTCTGCAGGAGCAGAGCTATGTGTGAGACATGACAAGTTGATTTAGCTCGGACTTTAAAAGGGAAACTCAGAAGAAAAGGTTTTATTAATCGAGTGCTCAAAGTCAGTGTAAGGAGACTTATAGGCCATGCAATGCTCTTCTGGGGATTTAAATCTTCAGACAGGAAGAAGGCTGGAACTCTAGTGACCCCTATTGGAAATTTGCAGTTGTTGGTGGTGCTGGTTCCAGCCTTTTTCCTCCCTAAGAGGCTACGTACATGAACACAAATTACCTCTTACTTCAGACCCATGACGCTTCACCTTTTCTCTCTCCGTGGATTCACTTTTTAATCATATTTTTAATTACTTTTCACTTCATAAATTCATTATCCTACATGAATGGCTCCTTGATTTTAATGGGCGCTGTGTAATGATGAATTTTCCCTCCGGTGCCGCCATAAGAAAATAGGAATCTCGCTGATAACTTTCCTGCAGATTAAACTGATTATTGATGTTTCCTATTAGTCTGACACTGGCCCTGACTCATCACAAAACCAGAGGAAAGCACTTTGAAAAGTAGCAAAACGTTTGTACAATACATAGCTGGGGAACATTTTAGTGACTTTTTCATTTTCGGAGAGCTTGAGTGTGACTTAATGTATCAATGTCTAATTGTCAAATGCATTAATAGTGGCAGCATTATATAAGCCAGTCCATGCCTCGTGTAGTGTTTCTGGTGAGGTGGAAGGAGGTGCATGGTATTGATACTGTAAGTTGTCACGGTAGATATTGGGTGTACCCTGAAAAAGGTGAAAGGAAAGAGAAGGGGAAACTCTGTGCCTAGGGAAGGTTAGATGGTGACCCCTAACCAAACCTACCACTGGTCCCTTGGTTCCCTCAGCACCCTAGTTAGGTTCTGCACCTAGGTGCCGAGCCGGATACCTGACCCTAGGTATCCCTAGTAGTGGACGCTAAATAGAGAACCGGTGTGCTGAGCTCTTCATTAACCCCACTAAACACTAAAGAAGACACAAGGAGGACACACAGGGGGGAAAAGCATGAACTACTTATCACAGATGACTCAGATAGAAGTTCAGCAAAGGTTTAGCAATGATACCACAGATGAGTACAAGCCACCTGCTTGCAACCAGAACAAGAATAAACTAAATAGTATCACCAGCACAAGTTCAGGGAAGATGGGGGTATTCAAGCACATGAAGAATACTGATAATCACCAGATGTATGGAAGGAGGGCTTCACTGGGTCCTAAAGGGGAAGAGAAGAAAACCCAACAGGAAAGCTGCCTATACCAATGAATACTGACAGCAGGAATAATAGAAGGTCAGGGAGCAGTTTGTGCTGCCAAACGTTGTGACCTTCTATTGCCAGAAGCCACATGACTGTCTGTCACCCGTGACACCTGTGACATAAGTGCTGAGTTCCTTAAAGCTGAATTCTAGCGTTTTGTTTATATTTTACCACTGGAGTGGCCTCCTACTCACCTTCTGCCATCTTCACATTATATCCGCACTACTCCAGTCAATCTCCTGTGATTTGTGACCTGCCGGCTGCTCCAGTGTTTCATAGTTTCATAGTTTTCAAGGTTGAAGGGAGACTCTAAGTCCATCTAGTTCACCCCGTAGCCTAACATGTTGATCCAGAGGAAGGGAAAAAACCCCCAATGTGTCAAATAAGCTCCAATGGGGAAAAAAATTCCTTCCTGACTCCACATACGGCAATCAGACTAGTTCCCTGGATCAATACCCGGTCATAAAATCTAATATTCATAACTGGTAATATTACATTTTTCAGGAAAGGCGTCCAGGCTCTGCTTAAATGTTAGTAGTGAATCACTCATTACAACATCATGCGGCAGAGAGTTCCATAGTCTCACTGCTCGTACAGTAAAGAATCCTTGTCTGTGATTATGATTAAACCTTCTTTCCTCAAGACGTAGCGGATGCCCCCGTGTTCCAGTCGCAGGCCTAGGTGTAAAGAGATCTTTGGAAAGGTCTCTGTACTGTCCCCTCATATATTTATACATTGTGATTAGATCCCCCTAAGCCTTCGTTTTTCCAAACTAAATAACCCCAAGTGTAATAACCTGTCTTGGTATTGCAGCCCCCACCCATTCCTCTAATAATCTTGGTCGCTCTTCTATCTACCTGTAAGATTATGCTATTTATAACCTTCTATACTTTTGCTAACAAGAAAAGCATCCATTCCTCCCTTACATTCATTCAGTGAGTGGCCATCACCACTTCCTCAGGAAGAGAGTTCCAGAGCCTCACTGCTCTTACCGCTTCTTCATGGCAGTAGAGGTCACAACCGAACACAAGTCTATGAAAACATCATTCTGGCCTTGTTCTGGCCTCATCCTGGCCTCGTTCTAGTTTCATTCTGGCTTCATTCTGGCCTCGTTCTGACCTTCTTCTGGCCTCGTTCTGACCTTGTTCTGGCCTCATCCTGGCCTCGTTCTAGTTTCATTCTGGCTTCATTCTGGCCTCGTTCTGACCTTCTTCTGGCCTCGTTCTGACCTTCTTCTGGCCTCGTTCTGACCTTGTTCTGGCCTCGTTCTGACCTTGTTCTGGCCTCATTCTGGCTTTATTCTGGCCTCATTCTGGCCTCGTTTTGACCTTCTTCTGGCCTCGTTCTGACCTCGTTATGACCTCATTCTGGCTTCATTCTGGCCTCGTTCTGACCTTCTTCTGGCCTTGTTCTGACCTTGTTCTGGCCCCGTTCTGGCCTCGTTCTGACCTTGTTCTGGCCTCGTTCTGACCTTGTTTTGACCTTGTTCTGGCCTCGTTCTGACCTTGTTCTGGCCTCGTTATGACCTTGTTCTGACCTCGTTATGACCTCATTATGACCTCATTCTGGCTTTATTCTGGCCCCATTCTGGCTTCATTCTAGCCTCGTTCTGACCTTGTTCTGACCTCGTTCTGACCTTGTTCTGGCTTTATTCTGGCCTCATTGTGGCTGCATTCTGGCCTCGTTCTGACCTCGTTCTGACCTTGTTCTGACCTCGTTCTGGCCTCGTTCTGACTTAATTCTGGCCTTGTTCTGACCTTGTTCTGGCCTCGTTCTGACCTTGTTCTGACCTCGTTCTGGCCTCGTTCTGGCTTAATTCTGGCCTCGTTCTGACCTTGTTCTGGCCTCGTTCTGACCTTGTTCTGGCCTCGTTCTGACCTTGTTCTGGCCTCGTCCTGACCTTGTTCTGGCCTTGGTCTGACCTTGTTCTGGCCTCGTTCTGACCTCGTTCTGACCTTGTTCTGGCCTCGTCCTGACCTTGTTCTGGCCTTGGTCTGACCTTGTTCTGACCTCGCTCTGGCCTCGTTCTGGCTTAATTCTGACCTCGTTCTGGCCTTGCTCTGGCTTTTATAGAGATGCATTGAGAGCTTGTTACGGGGCCTTACTCCATAAGCACCACTCCAGCTCTGAAAAAAAGTGCTGTAGTGTTTCTTTAAATGGCATGCTCAAAGCATGAACTAGGATTTTTGTTATCAGGTTATTTTTTTCTTGGGATTTCAGCAATTGTTTTTTGGGCTGTTTTTGTTTTTTATCTATAAAAGTATTAGACAAAATGCACAGCAAAAAGTTGCCTTTTTCTTTTTTTAAATCACTAAGACAAATTTAGATTTGATTAACATACTATTATACAACTGTAATTAGCTTAAAGCTGATTTATGCATTTCTAAGAGCAAAGTGGGAGGATAATTTGTGAAGTGTCTTACAGACAATCAATTTTAATGATTCAATCCTTGCTTTCCATCTCTAAAAGATAAATGTATGGGGTAAAACATTGGGTTTATATTTGATAAAAAAATACTAATGCATTAACTGATGGAAGCAACTTTTGTGATGGGAAACAAAGTCCTATCATTGTCAGATAGAAGATGTCAGTATAATTGATTTGTAATAATCACACATGACTTTTGGCGGTTGTCAGCCCCCCCCATGACGCCAATCTGTGACTGCATGAGAAGACTGGGCAGTAAACTTTGTACCACCAGAGACCGGATCAATCTGCGGAGGATAAAGTTCCAGTCAAAATTAATGAAATTTGTGGTTCCAAGTGAAATTGAGTATTTTGATATTCAATTCATGATTACTTGTCCGGCAGCATTTCCCATGCTGGTGAAGCATCAGAGTGGGCGAATGTTGTTAGGATGTCCGATGGCGTTATCATAATACCCTGCAGCTGTGACATCTAGCGGATTATCAGACCATGTTCAGTGGTGGTCAGTACCAGGGACATCACAGATCAGTGGTTTCCAGTGGAGCACAGCCGGGCACAGGGCTGGCAGTTTGCTTGGCAGATCACTTTGCTTTTCTGGGTAGGGGAACTGTACATATCATTGAAATCGCTCATAGAATCGAACTGTGAAAGGAAATTCGGAAACGTCAGAGAATTTGAATTCCAAACCATCTGCTCATCTCTAGTGACCACAAATACGTGTTCACCCTCCATAATTGGTATATTGGAGTTATGGAAGTTGCTAGAAACATGGCCTACACACCTCTTCTTGGGAATTACGGGGACCCCATTAGTTTGTCTGATTGATGTCTGACAATCTTGGGCAGTATTATAGTTCAGCTCTGTCGAAGTGTGCGGAAATATTATTAGAACTCACAACCCCTATTAAAGATATTGACACATTGTGGCAATTTATTCTATTGTTGTGCGGTTCCATACATCGGTGTAATGCTGTGTGTATCTCGGCTTTTCAGACTGTTTCTTCCCGAGCTCCACTTCATAGACAAAGGTGATGTCTGGAGCTTCCCGGAAACAATAACAAATTGTTGCATTGACTATCGCCAATAATGGTGGAATTCCATGCCAAGATGAAAAACATTATATATGTATCTGTCATTTGTGGTCTGTAAAACAATAAAAATAAGTAGAAAACTAGTCAAAGTTGTTAAACCGAACTTAAAGGGAACCTGTCCCCAGTTTTTCCCCTATAAGCTGTGTCCACCACCAGTGGGCTCTTATATACAGTATTCTAACATGCTGTATATAAGAGCCCAGGCCGCTGTGTAGAACATAAGAATGACTTTATAATACTCACCTAAACTGTCGCTGCAGCTCAAATGGGCGTCTTCGTCCTCCGGTGCTGGCGCCGCCTCTCTCGGCCATCTTCGTCTTCCTTCTGAAGCCTGTGTGCATGATGCGTCCTATGTCATACACACTCGCCGGTTCCGCGCATGCGCACTACAATACTTTCATCTGCCCTGCTCAGGACCTGAATGCCGGCGAGTGTGGATTACGTTGTACGCATCATGCATCGCAGCTTCAGAAGATGGAGGATGAAGATGGCCAAAAGAGGCGGCGCCGGCACCGGAGAACGGAGACATCCATCTGAGCAACATCCACTGCAGTGACCGTTTAGGTGAGTATTATAAAGTGTTTTTTTTGTTTTACACAGCGGCCTGGTCTCTTATATACAGTAATGAGCTGGTATTATAGTAGGTGGGAGAATTTGTTCCTGATTTTGCCTTAAGTTGTGTTTCCGGATCTGTGTATTCAATTCTTTCACTTTAATTCTTGGGAATGACGCTCAGCTTGATATTATCCCATAATAGTCCAGTTTTGACTCAATGGTTCATTAGTGGCCCATTAAGCGGTGTAGCAGCCGGCTGCGATGATTAGAGCCAATGATGAGCAATAGCGCTCCGTCTGTTTATTCTAAGGAAATAGGAAGACGCATCACTCATACTCACAAATCAGGACATGGAACTGGCGAAAAACAGAAGATCAACGTGTAGTCAGTAATAAAAAGCCGTAATAACTACAGATGAGCGGACACCTGGAAATTCGGTTCAGACGGATTTTGGATAAAGACCTGGACGTCACCTGAACCCCAATGGAAGTCACTGATTGGCAGTTTGGGTCTCCGCCCACATGCAGCCCGCCATAAACAGATCACTTCTGGTGACGGGTTTATTGATAGGATCACTTTATTTTTGATTTTCATAGATTGGACACTTCTGAACACAGCAATACCAAATACATGTATTTTTGTATTGTTTTACAAAAACAACGGGGGGTGATTATATATATAGGGCGGCACGGTGGGTCAATAGTTAGCACTGCAGTCTTGTGGTGGCTCAGTGGTTAGCACTGCAGTCTTCCAGCGCTGGAGTCCTGGGTTCAAATCCCACCAAGGACACTATCTGCAAGGAGTTTGTATGTTCTCCCCGTATTTGCGTGGGTTTCCATTTTATTATTATTTGAACGTTCGTGTTTTTTTTATTTTTTTCATATTTTTTATATATTTTTGTATTGTATTTACTGGTCTCTATAAAGACTATTAAATACCTCTTCTGCTGTAAGGGCAGTGCACTAATATCAGCGTCAACATCAGTGACATCTTGTGCAGATACAGTATATTTGATACATTTCTTACCATTTATTAGTCCAGCTCACAAAAAGTAAAACAACTGTAAAATATCAAAATTGAAGCTGTTACTTCTTAATATCCACAAAATCTTCGCCCTTAGTGATTTTTTTCCCTCATAATGTAATTTTAACGAACACGGCACCTAATGGAGTAAATGAGGCGAAGAGCAAAGAAAGCAACGAATGAGCAAAGTAACAAAGTGCAAAGAAAAGATCCAAGACGGTGCAGGGAAGGAGCTGGAGAGCTGCAATCCTGTCTATTGAAGTGGCGTTTGTTTCAGCTTGAAGTGAAGGCAAATAATAGTCTTTCAAAACGTTTCCCGTCCTCCGAAGATTGATCTTGAGCAGCCGAGGCCGGAATACAGAGTTCCCAGTCTTCCAGAGAGAAGCTGTAAACAGCGAGCGAGTCGTCTCCTGTGTTTTGCTTACATCATGAATTCTGCCGGTTCTGCGGGGTCTCCGGTGTCTAGATGCCTCTGGGGGAGATTGACACAAACAATGCATCAAACAAAACACTAACACAATGGTATTTGGGGTCTCGTAAAAAAAAATAAATGTTGCAATCTAACACAAAAACATATAATTATCCATAAAATGACCTGTGCTGATTCTGCATTGAATTTATCCATTGTTATTTCTTGACCCGATAAATATTATGATAATGTAAATTTCTCCTTCACTTATTTAGTAGAGAATTTGTAACTTCCACATAAAGAGCAGCTGTCTGTCACGGCTCCGCTGTGCGGAGCACTTTGCATCTGGAATGCTTTTGTCACGGCTCCACTGTGCGGAGCCTTTTGCATTTGAAAATGCTCTGCTATGTGTCTTGTGCACTTGCTGACAGGTTCTCTTTCAGCACCAGGGTCCACGCTGGTTTTGGGAGATGCCTTCACAGATGCGCCTCGTTCCTGGTGATTGCTCTGTTTTTTTACTGGGCTTGCTCTGTCTGAATTTCACATCATATTTCCTGTTTGCTCAGTGTTCTCTTCGCTCCTGTCTGGTGTAAGGGTTCTGATCTTGGCTTCTGACCTCGGACCTCTTCCTGACCACGTCTCTATCTGCTCCCTGAACCTTATACGTTACCTACCGACTTCTGACCTCGGACCTCTTCCTGACCACGTCTCTGACTGCTCCCTGAACCTTATACGTTACCTACCGACTTCTGACCTCGGACCTCTTCCTGACCACGTTTCTGACTGCTCCCTGAACCTTATACATTACCTCCCAGCTTCTGACCTCAGACCTCTTCCTGACCACATCTCTGTCTGCTCCCTGAACCTTATTTGTTACCTCCCAATTTCTGACCTCTTCCTGACCATGTCTCTGTCGGCTCCCTGAACCTTTTACGTTACCTCCTGGCTTATTTTCTCGGCTTGTCTGACTACCCTTCTATTCATACTGCTCGTAGTTAGTGTCTAGCATCAACCTGTCAAAAGCAGTTTGTCGTAGGCAGTTTGTCAGAGGCAGTTGGTGCTTTTTTTTTGAGAGAGGAGGCACTAGAGGCCGACACAGAGATTCTGCTGCAAGTTCACCTGTAGTTCTCCATAGATCTTTATGAGCTCCAACTACCTCATTAATAGGAAAATATGTATTCACTGAAGACAAATTTTGCCTGTGAACTGGGAATATTAAAAATCTATGACCAGTCCAGGAGGAGAATGCAGAGGATTTCTCTGATGATATATTCCCTTTTAAAGAGTTTTGCAAGCAATAAAGCATAGTCTCAAAAGGGCTAAGACTAGAATAAAATAAGAAAACAATCGATATTCACCCTCACCTTTCACCAGCAGCTTCCATGCCAAAGTTTACCTGGTCCCTGGATACACCGGCTCAGCCGATCACTGGTGGAGGCGGTACAACACTGCTGACAGTGATTGCCAGGGTAGGCATTTCCCTTCATTTTCAAAATATGTTGAGGAAAGACTGGGTTACCATTAGAAGCTGCAAAGGATCATTTGGCTAAGTATCCATTCCTTGCTTATTTTATACAAGTTTGGACTTTTTAAAAATACTATATTTTTATTTTCTGGACAATTCTTTAAGCTCTGTTCCTATCACACCGAATTTTACACAAACTTCGTCGACTGTCATAGCAGCATTAGACTCTGTTCAGATTGCAGATTTTTACACTCCGCCCGATGGTATCTCTGGTGTCTGGGATCACAGGCAGACTAGGGCATTGACCTGCTGTGTGCTGATTCATAGGCAGGCTAGCAACAGTTAATCTCTGCTGGTCTGCTTGCTCCTTTAATCACATGTTGTGGGGAGACCTATCACATCTGCTCCCTTCCTATTTATGCTGGTGGAATCCTTCTAGCCATGCCAGCTATAGTTTATCCTATGTTGGTCTGTGAAGTGTGGTGTCCCAGACTTTCTGGTTACAGTTGAGCTTATTGCTTCGTGGGGTTGTGGAGTTTACCTCTGTTGTTTTGTAGCGTCTTCCTGCTCTTGTTTTTTCTTTCTGAATTATTGTCTTTACCTTTGTGTGTGTGCTGTGTGACATAGTTTTGTTTTTCTCTTGTCTGTCTTTATCTGTTGTTTCTACACACTCCTGTCCTTTCCCTCCCTGGGGTGAGAAAACCGGGTTTATGCTGCACTAGAAACCACTGATTTGTGTAGGTTAAAAGATTTCCTTTTATTTTACAGTTCTACGTGTTTCAGAGACTTCCGTCTCCTTCCTCAGGAAAAGAAATCATCTGATGATTTGATGACTGCGTTTCCTGAGGAAGGAGACGGATGTCTCTGAAATGCGTAGAACTGTAAAATAAAAGGAAATGTTTTAACCTACACGCATCAGTGGTTTCTAGCGTGGCATAAACTTGGTTTTCTCCTATACCTGTATATCACTGAAACCCTCTCCGGGGCTGCTGCTAAACCACCAGGCACTCACAGGCTATCATAATGGGTTGTGACTGGCACAACCTCTTCAGGTGAGTGTATCTCTGTCTTGTCTTTCCACCCTCATACCGGGTAAGACCCTATTGCGCCTTTTTCCCCTCCTACAGCCTCCCTGGGGTGAGGGAAAGATGGAACCAGATCAGGACTGGTCAGGAGCAGGACCAGGAAGGAGACTCAGGCCTCTCTACCATCAGGAGTATCCCTAAGATTAGGAATAGCTTAGGGCCCCCTAGTTTGAGGGGCAGCTTAGGAGCCCTGAATCCCTGCTATCCCAAAGTCATCATGACAGTTCCTATACAACTTATTTTGTGAGTTTCTTAGCTCTTTTTTGGCTTTTTATTTTATGCTGCCCAAAAGCAAATTGGCAATAGATGGGATGCTCTATATTGATTTTGAAAAAACTACCGTATATAGGACATCCCATATATTATGTATACTCTAAACGTTAAGACATCTTTTTGAATAGTCATCCCATATCATTTCTTTATTTTGTAATCTGACCTTCTTTGCATATGCTCTATATTTGGGCACATATTGGGAATGTTTCATTCATGTGAGGTTTCCTGATCGCTTATTTCACCTGTATGTCATTTTAGCAAATGTAAGAAATTGTTTAGTTCCCGTGCAATGGAAACTGCTAAGTAATTTTGCTCATTTCCTTGAAAGATGCAGCTGATTATCAGATTCTTCCTACCTTAATGACTACCATCACAGTCGAGGAATACCATGCATGAACAGATTTCGTCTCAATAACAGACAGATGGCAGATCTGACGAAGTCAAAGTTTTTTTTCCCCTTGAGCAACAAACACATCATTAGATTTGAAATATTCTTTACTGCAGTGATATACATCAAGCCTACGACACAAATCAGGAGGCCTCGTTAGCCATGAAGATCCCAATCATGGTCATGTTTACCGCGCTCGCTGCTCGAGGCACGAAGCCTAAATACTCCCACTAGAGGCGATCCACACCTTCCAAGTACAGCTAGGGTGTGCTTATTTCTGAGCAAGGTCTAAAAACACAAAGATATAAACATAATATAAAACCAAATTTTATTAACTGTAAATATAAAATCAAACACACAATAAAAGTTATGAATGTATCAGACATTAGAAGTGCACGAGTGGGTGGCAAAGTCACAGATAAAGGAGGAGAAAACAATATACTGTATATGAGGTAGGCAAACGGAAGTTGGATCATACAGTAGAAGTGAAGAAGAGGTATCTGCAAATAGAATGTGCAAAAGAAAACAGTTGGATAAATGTTCAAAATCAAAGCTTAGTGCTAAAGGAATTTAAGCATGGATACCTCAAAATGCCATGAAGAAAATAATATATCAGTTCAAGAGATCTGTGGACATACAGATACATATGTTCACCCACCAAGGAACAAACCTCCTGTGTGTTTCGCAAATGCTTCATCTGGGGTTTTTCTCAGCAATTGATTCTTATGTGTTTCGCAAATGCTTCATCTGGGTTTTTTCTCAGCAATTGATTCTTATGTGTGTTTCGCAAATGCCTCATCTTGGGTTTTCCTGAGCATTCGAATCATAATGATATTTGTTCAGTGTTAACAAACAAAAAAAGATCTATCATTTATTACTAACCATAAATTGTGATTTGCAAAAAATCTGTAAATTGTATATGTTATAGATAAGCAAAAATCTAATTAGATTCACACTGAATAAGTTCAGTCTGAATCAGATTAGCAAGGAGTTAAAAAAACAACAAAAAATCCTGTTCTAGTCATTTCTCCATGGCACTCCTTAGCATACCTCTTCCTCTGACACCTATCATCCTATACTCTATTTTCTCTCTTTTGTCTTCTTTTTTTTCTGTCTCCTATCTTTTCTTTCTTGCCTATGGCACTGCCTTTTTGCACAACATAACACATCAATATTATGACTAGTAATGAGCAAACCCATGGATATTCGGGTAAAAAAAAACAGCACGGGAAAAAAAAATGGTGTTCGACAAGAAAACGTGATCCCGAACAATGAACCCCCATACAAGTCAATGGGCACGAGACATTCGAGGCTATAAAATGGCCCTAGTAAGCGCTAGAGGGATGCAAATGGAACTTAAATTGTTGTAAGAGCAGGATAGTTATACATGCTGTTTTTCCCAGTGGATCACGCTGCAGTCAGACTCTGTTCCAGGCCCGCTAATTAAGGTTCATGAATGTTCATTGCTTCCCCCGCCCACCCTCCATGTTAGTGTCTGGGATTGGTTGCAGACTGCTATACACTCCCCATACCCTTTGTCCGTGTCTGTGATTTGCTGCAGTCAGTTTGCCGTATGGTAGTGTAAAAATAAACAAAAAAGATATTAAAACAGTATTGCCCCCCTATTTATGATATGCAGCGACAATAAAGCAGACAGGTGGGGGCTGGTATTATCAGGAGCCTAAAAATACCAGCCTGCAGTTGCTCAGAATTAAGATATCACATTAGATGTGCCAATCCTGTCTTTTTCCCCGGCTCATCCCGATTTCCCTGGTACGGGTGCAATCAGTTTAATATAAGGGGTTAATGACAGATGTAATTTGTCAACAAGTGACAGCTGCCATTAAGCCCTAGATTAGTAATGGGAATTGTCTATGGTACCCCGTCATTTGCTAATCCTGTAAGTGAAAAGAAATAAAACAAAAATACCAAAAAAACTTTTATTTGAAATAAAAATACACACACTCTCTTTCACTCCTTAATTAGCCATCAAAACATGATTGCAGATCCAATGCAATCCATACAAAGTCACAGCGATCCTCAGCTCTGCTACATCTAGAGGCTGCAGAGAGTGAAACTATATCCACTCTCAGCAGGCTCCAGGAAACACTGACAGTAGCGGGGGACCGTTTGTGAGCAGGTGACATCACTCAGTTCACCCGAAGTCATATCCAGGCTCCATCACTGCTCTGAGTGAAAGTGCTGCTGTTTTGTTGGATTGCGGGTCCCGGCCGGATTGCGAGTCATAGATGCCTTCCATTACTAATGTAGGGCTTGATGGCAGCTGTTATTTTTTAACAAATCACAGCTGTCATTAACCCCTTATATTGCCCAAATTGCCACCGCATTTATAACAATTTTTTATGTAAATATATTTTTTTCTATGTTTCAGACCCTTTTGCATGTTTGGGCATAAGTATTAACTTGTTATCGACCACTGTATTAAAGGGAATATGTCACCAGGTTTTTACTACCTAATCTGAAAGGTGCATGATGCAGGAGGGGAGAGCCTGATTACAGGGATGTCTCATTTACTGGGCTGCTTGCTGTATATTTGATAAAATAACTGATTTACCAGCATGACACTGTCCCTAGAGGACTAGTAATGCTGCTGCCATATAGTACAACCCCACTCCCCTACCGCTGAGTGGCACCTTGCTGCCTATGTACAGTGTACACAGAAAACGTCTAATCAGTGGTGCAGATGGGGTTATATACAGCTCAAGGAACTGCCAGATCTGCAGCAGATAAAACAGTGATCAAAACTGCAGCAAGCAGCCCATTAAGTGACACATCGCTGGAATCAGGTTCTCTGTCTCTACAATATGCTGCTCTCAGATGGGGCAGCAAAAACTTGGTGACAGATTCCCTTAAAAAAAAAATTATGTCATGTTGTCCTAGATTTTAACAGGAATTTCCCTTATCATTACCATCAATACCTAATCCTA